>NC_044304.2:148150125-148463546 GCF_007474595.2 Lynx canadensis
GGCTAACCCAAACAAGAATTTTGGTAATTCTCAGTTTGCCAAAAACTCCTATGCCCCAAGCTTTCCAATTCCCAGAGGCTGCCCGCATATGCCCACAGGATACATGCCCTCTGAGCATGTAAGATATATCACAGTTCAAAATTCTGGAGACGTTGCTCTGATGGTTCAAATGTCTAGGGTGAAACTGCCTCTCTGCCCCCCTCCAGCAGTTCTTGACCTCCTCCTGCTTCCCCTGGGGGCTCCCCTCACCTTCCCGGGAATAACAGCAAGCACAGCAGAATAGCAGCTGGAAATCTGCACTGAGCAGATGAGGAATCAAGGGGAAATCTTCTAGATGGAGAGATGGATAGTTCTGAAGTGCAGTAACCAGGCTAAGGGGACTGCAGTTTTATCTTCCTTTGACAGAAGAGCCTTCACGGGCCCCCTCACACGCTGTGAGAGCAACGATCACTGGAATGGAAATGTTCTCTGAGCCCATGCCTTCTTCTGGCCAAGAAGTTCCAATCAGGAGACTTTGCTCCCGTTAATGAAAGTGGCCTCCTGCACTCCCCGAGGAAGCTCAGAAGCACTGTGTTCTGGAAAGGGGAAGGTGAGCGGTATGGCTTTATCACCATCATCACTATCCATCATTATTATCACCACCACCACCACCACCATCATCATCCCATGGGGTTTGACAGGCATCTATGACACCTCATGCTGGGAGCTGTAACAAGTCGGACAGACACTCTCCCCAGCTCTGGTCCCAGAGACGTGCAGTACAAGGCAGAAAGAATATTCATTCATTCTTTTATCAAAATATTAATGCTAATATTAATAGCATTAATTGGTCCCTATTCTGTAGTACCATGAAGGGTACAGGTGGAATGAATAAAACCTAAGTCCCCACACTCAAGGAACACTCAGCCTAACAGCAAAGGAGAAACTAACCGTAAGTATTAGAACATAAAGTGCCGTGAGAGAAAGTTGGCCTGAGATTCTAATTGCCCCAGAGAGCAATAAGGTAATCATCCGCAGCCTTCTGTCGTCCATCCCTCACGTCCAGTTCATCACCAGGCCTGCCCCGTCTCCCTTCTCACGGTGACGCAAATCTGTCCCTCGGCCACTGCCTTGGTTCAGGCCCTCCTATAATAGCCAAAACCAGTCTTCCTGCCCCCACTCTTGCCTCTCATGATCCTTTATGCCCAGTGCAGCCAAACGGATCCTCCCAAAATGCAAACCTGAAGGAGCCACTCACTCCCCTGATGAAAGCCCCTCCGGGTCAGGGTGGGACCCGGCTGTGCTCAGCAGCCCACACCTGACACTCAGGTGGGCCTGACACTCTTCACCCCCGTGGTGCTCATTGCTCCCGGGGAAGCCTGGCCCTGCCACACCCGGAGGCCCTGCTCACACGTTGTCCTTCGGCCCCATTGGCAATCTGCAGAAATCCCCGTCCTCCCGAAAGGTCCAGCTCAGAGTCCACATGAGGGATCTCCCAACACCTTCCTTCTCATGCCAGCTAGGATTCACCACAATGATTAGAGCGTTGTTAAAGTTTGTCGTAATTGTTTGTTTGAATAACTATCTTCCCTCCCAGACTCTGACTTCCTCGAGGGCAGGGCCAGTCTCCCGAGCGCCTGGTCAGGACTGACATGGCTTGGATGGACTCAGCAATGGTTGGCAAAAGACACGGTGAGTGACAAACTGCCTGTTCCAAAGCCAGTGGCTCCCCTCAAAGTACCTACGTGAGATTCCATTATGCGACTGTAAGCCCTGCAGCATAAAACCCCCATCCTTCCTTTACTCGAGGCTGAATACAAACACGTGGTTTGCGACGCATGTCCTGGAGCAAGCGGGAATTTGTTCTAGGCCAGCCACACTCCTTGGTCCCTTCTACCACAGTGGCCACTGTCCCATGCAGGTGAAGGCTAGACAGGGTCGGAGTATGGCTGACAGCCACCACTGATGAGTTCTCACTGTAGCAGACCTACTGGGTACTGCCCATTTACTTTTATTTATTTACTTCATCAGATTAATAGCTATTATTCCTATTTGATAGGTCAGCAAACAGCCTCTCTGGGGTTAAGTTGCCCAAGGCCACGCTAGCCGTGCTAAGTAAGTACCACAGCTTGGATTTGAACCTGTGACTCCCTGGGTCCACAGTCTGGGTTCTTTCTATCACTCTGAGCTGCCTCCAGTGAGTGGCCAACAGGGGGGCAGCTTGGATAACACTGCCTCTGCAATCCTGTAGGGGCAACGCTCCATGAGCACTGGTTGTTATTTACCTTATATGGCGAGAAGAAAGATGCCCATTTTTCCCCCATTTCTGCAGACTAACAGACGGGTGCTAATTCGGTAAGTGCAAATTGTCTGGCTTCAGTTCTATCCACCATCTGTCTGCTTGAACTAGTGGAACCAGGGTGAATTGTAATCATGCCCGGCTCTCTTCACAAGGTCCTTCCAGCCCTTCCGATGAGTTTATCCTTTTCCTATTTTAAGAAAGAGCTTCACATAGCAGGGCACTTATGGAACATGTCCAAGTACCAGAGTAGAAAGTGATATTATGAAGCCAAAGCAATCACACAGACAAAACCCTTAAACTAGGTGCCAGGGGACCCGGGCTGGCCTCGCTCCGCCCAGGGGATTGCTGGGAGATGACAGACAAATCTCTGCAACTCTCAGGGCCTCAGTTTCTCCCCCAGGGCACTGATGTTTGGAGCTCCCAAGAAGAGGAGATGGCACTTTTCTATCCGCGTGGCAGGCCCGCCCCCGCTGCTGGTGATTCCTGTGGTGCTTTCCGTGGGCGTTCGGAGGAATGTCCCTAACCTTGACATCCTCATCCTCCAGAAGAAGCTCTTTAAACCCCACACCAAAGACTCTCCCTGCTTTCCCACCCCTGCTAAAAATAAAAAGCTGTATTTCATCGTATCCATACCCCAGCTAGGATACAGCTGCGTGAAGTTCCACTTCCTGGCTCTCTGCAACAACCTCCCCCAACATCCAGCCCCTCCCACGTTTTAAGAACTAAAGCTTGCACAAGTGATAAGAGGGTCACGAGGCTAAGAGAAGCAATTTACCCAGCCCACAGCGCACCATTTAAACCCCGGGCAGCTTTCATTCTGATCCAAAGAAATACTTTCCGCTCATTTACCTAAGGCTGTCTTCTCCTGCCGGTTCCCCCCCACCCTGGAGGGCGCATCTCTCAGGAGGTAACTGCCCTTATGGCAAAGGGGTGTTTTTCCCCTTCAGTATGATGACACGGCCTCCTGGAGGAGCAGAGGTTTGCCTCTTGGGAGGAGGGGGAGACTGAGTATGCATGGCCCACAGGAGTGTCCCTCTCCCTCCAGGCGAGGCACCCCACAGTCCACCTCCTCCCGTGACTCCTCTCCCCGACCCCAATCACACATCTACCCTGTTCCCTATCCCCGAGACTGGCAAATGAGCCAATCCCACCGCCGGCAGCCAAGTTAATTTAAAAAAAATCTCTTTGACAAAAACCAAGAGGGAAAGTTGGCTGTTTAATCTGGTGGTTTTCTTTAGCAACACTGAAATGTCTAACATCTAAATGTGTGGTGTTTGCGAACTTAAATATGTCGCCTCTGGACCAGCCATTCCTCAAGGAACATCTGCTCTCCAGAAGATCAGAAGTGAGAAACCACAAAGTTGCAGTACTTATCTTTCCCTAAAGAAACGAAAGGTGTTTTTCTCCCCCACAAAGTAACAGCTATTCCTCCACTCCACATCAAAACTCCAGCCTTTGGCAAACATGTCTTCGTGCTTCCAAATCCAAGCTCCGGCACAGAACTGAATTCAGGCTTCTAAAGTGACAGCACACGCACAGGCCTAAGCACCCACTTGCTCGCAACTTCTGAAGGGCTCCTTGAACGACCCCAGGGCAGGGAGGCTACTGTACTAAACCCACACGGTAACATACACCCAAAGGTGGGGAATTCATTATCTCAGGGCACAATCCTGAAACACAAGCCACACACTCATCCCCCCTTATGCAGAGCCTGGTCCAGAACTTGAAAAATTGTGAAATTGCATCTGAGGCTGGCTGACAATGTAGCATGTGAGGAGACCAGTACCAAGAGAGAAGTGCAGGTGCCTGGGGTGAGAAAGAGGTCCCCAAGACCCGGTCGAAAGAGCCGTGGACCTCAGGCTCCTCAGTGACGGTCTCTCAGCTGGAAGTAAATTCAGAGGTATATTACGGGTAACCCAAACTAGCAGAGACTTTAACACATAGGTTCACTTGTTCATGTAAAAGATGTCTGCAGGAAGGCAGTCAGGGGCTCCATGAAGCCAAGACCGAGGCTCCTGTCTTTGTGCGCTATCATCTTCAAGGTCACCTCAAGGTCACTTTGTGACTTCTATCTTCAAGATCATTGGTATTCTAAAAATTTTATGTTTATTCATTTTTGAAAGACAGAGAGAGACAGAGCACAAGCAGGGGTGGGGCGGAGAGAAAGGGGGACACAGAATCCGAAGCAGGCTCCAGGCTCCGAGCTGTCAACACCAGAGCCCGATGCGGGGCTCGAACTCATGGACCGCGAGATCATGACCTGATCCGAAGTCAGACACTCAACCGACTGAGCCACCCAGGCGTCCCTAGATCATTGGTATTCTAAATGGCTGTTTGAGCTCCTGCTATCACACTGCATGCTAGGTAGCAAGGAGGAAGAGAAGAGCAAAATGTCCCCATGACACCATTGCAGGCCACGGAAATGGCAGCTCCATTTCATAGCAACTTTCCCCAAAGGCATTTCTGCTGACACCTTAGTGGCCAGGATTTAGTCACATGGCCAAACCCAACTGCATGGGACACTGGGAAATAGTGCCCTTTGGCTGGGTGCATTGTGGTCTTCAGAAACCCTGGGAATCATCCACTAAGGACAGAGGAAACACTGGATATGAGGGGACAACTAGCAGTCTCTGTCACAGAGATTCAGCTTTCCATCCATCAAAAGAATGTCTACCCTGACTATATATCAAGATATCTCAGCCTTGGCACTATTGATATTTTGAACCAGATAATTCTTTTTTTGGGGGTGGGGGGGGTTGCTGCCCTGTGTATTATAAGGTGTTTTGCAGCCTCTCTGACCTCTCTCGACTAGATGCCAATAGCACCACCATCAGCCCCCTAAAGTTGAGACATCCAAAAATATCTCCATACATTGCCAAATGTCCCCCAGGGGACAGAAATCACGCCCGGCTGAGAACCACTGATGTATATCAAAAGGGCATTACAATGAGATTATACACATGATTTTCATACAGAAAGAGTATGAATTTTACACATGTTCACCTAAGGGTGACATTATGATAAGAAATGGAATTACTATTTATGCTTTATTGAAAAGCATCTGGAGAGATTTGAAGAGCCAATGTGTACCCTCTGATGCTCACGAGGTTCCAAAGAGTAAACTCACAACACAGAGAGGAAATAGCCCTCCTAGAGATTCCTCTCGCCCATCCAGAGCTTGGAGGCCAGAGATAATATCTCTTGAGGCCAGAGATAATATCCTCTGGCCTCACGTATCTCTCCTCTTCCCCCCGCAGGGATCTTTCCACACCAGATTCCATCTGCCTGGGCCCTCCTCCCAGTCAGTACACAGCTGACTCCTCAGCTCTCTGCTGAGGCTTTGCTTAAATGGCATTGCCTCAACTTGACCAAGAATCTAAGTCACCCTGCCCTCCCACTGACGGGTTCCTCTTCTGAATTCTCCATCTCACGGTTCCTTAAGCATATACTAATCTATTCACTTTTGTTATCACTCTCCCCATTACACTGTAACCTAATTGGAGGCAGGGACCATATCTCTTCATTCACCTGTATTCACCAGTACCTGGCACGATAAAGTGCCATTAAATATTTGATGAATGAATGAATGAATGAATGAATGAATATGGTAATGGAAGTGAGAGAGCATGTATGTGCAGGGGGTGTGAGGGAGTGGGTAAAGGAATAATGGAGAGAACTGGAACACAGATCAGAACAAAAGCCTCACTGGAGCACGCAACAGCCAAGGAAGGATTTTCTTTCACATACTTAGTATTTCCAGCCCATTATCAGCACTTATTAAGTATCTAAACCTGGAGGAGACAAATAAATAAAGCATGGCCACAGGACCTACAATATAATACAGAACACACACACATACTAATGATTATAGTAAAGATACAATGTGCCAAAAGTATATTTTAAAATACAAAAAAAAAAAAGTAAAAAAGCAAAAGAAAAAAAGATTTCAACAGTTCTGAAGGTGGACAGACTTCTGTCTGTGGGCATGGAGCTTCATAGGACAGCATTGAAGGGGGGTTTTGCAGGATGGGTAGGAGTTGGGTGGGGGGTGGGGGGAGATGGAGAAACCTTCCTGGAGGGAGAAACAGCTTGAATAAAGGCAGTGAGTAAGAACTTCCAGGTTTTTCCTGAGAGGTAGTTCAGTCCAGCACTGTCCAGCAGAAATGAAATGTGGGTCACACAGGTAATGTTAAATTTTCTGATAACCACATTTAAAAAAGTGAAAAGAAGCAGGTGAAATTAACTTTAATATATACATTATCTAATTTGATATATCCAAATACTACCATTCCGACATATGATCAATATAAACAATTATTAAGGAGCCATTTACATTCTTTTTTCCTGGGTGTTAAGAATCAGGTGTGTATTTGACTCTGCTCATCTCAATTTGCACTGGTCACACTTCAAGTGCTCAGTCGTCACATGTGGCCACAGGCCCAGTGCACTTAGGCACTGTGGACTTGGCAGGCTTACCCTGGGAAAATAACAGAACGTGGTAGACAGAGGGTGAAGTTCGAAGAGGCACGCATAAGTTTCATACCGTAAGTTACCGAAACAAAGCTCAAAGGCAGAAGACTGCAGGAGTGTGGTCAAAAGCACAGGTTATGACTGTGAGCCCCACAAGGACAGCACCGAGGCAAGGCTGGAGGACACAGGTATGTGTCTCCAGAAGCCACGACCGCACATAACGACCTGTATGCCTGGCCACACCAAATCGGCTAAAGAAGTAAATTCCGAGGGACGTGAGACTAGTTCAGTTTATTTGAGTCTCCTCGAAGGAGGAGACACCAATACTAGGGAGATGCAGTGCTAAGGTACTAGAGAGAGACTTCCACCCACCCACTGAGGAGCTGCAGAGAAAGGAAGCAGGTGTGCAGAGAGAGACCAAGTTCTAGTGGCTATGAGAAGGTGCCTATGGCCCTCTGGCTTCCAAGTTCCAGCTTTCCAGACTCTTCTGAGCCTCCCCTGAAATACTGCCCTTGGGACATCCTTTACTTTTAAACTAAAATCTCTCTTTCTGTCTCTCTCTCTCTCTCCCTCCCTCCCTCCCTCCCTCCCTCCCTCCCTCCCTTTCTTCTCTTCTAGAATGCTGGTTTCTGTTCCATGCAACTAAAGATTTAGAAGTCCTAAGAAATATTATTAGTACAGAGCTTTATAACATGCAGTGTGGTGTTTTTGTTTGTTTGTTTTTCCTCCTAACCTGCGGAGAAGCATAGGGAGGGAGTGAAAGGGATCCACGTGAGAGGTGAGCTTGCCATGATCTGACAACTGTTTGAATGGGAAGCGGGTATTAGGGAGACGGCTGAGGGTTTGAGCCTGGATGACTGGGAAACTGATGGTGTCCTTCACACAGATGGGAGGGAGGGGGAAGCGGGGCAGGTCTCTAAGGGAAAATGATGCTGCATCATGTATAGACATGAGTTCCTGGCCTCTCTGCCCTAGCTGGGACTGTGGAGACATGGGGCCACCGGTGCCCGTGGCTGAGTGTGAAACACGGTGGCTGGGGCTGCTCCTGCCCATCCTCAGAGTTCTCTGGTCTGGACACTCCCACAAGGACTCTGGATCACAGGCTTTCGTCTCCTCGTCTGCTAATAGTTTGGGATACAACAGTCGTTTCTGGTGTTGACTTTCAGGTCTGTCTTCTGACACTTTCTCTCCACACCTCTCCCACTGGTACCTGCCCCCTTACTCCCTGGGCCAGTCTCCCCCTCTGTGGTTTTTCTTCCCTTCTTTTCATGTCCCACAGATAGGAGACCCTATTTTAGCCACAGGAAGAAAAACTGACACGTTCCGTCCATATCAGCTTCTAGCGATGTGTGCAGATATGCACGCACATGCACATACACATATGCACATGCATTTATTCTCTCTCTCTTTCTCACTCTTTTTCTCTCTACCCCAGGTGGATTTTGGAACATTCTTCCCCCGGAGTGAACCTTTCACAGGTTTTCAGCCATTCCAGGGAAAGCAATGGCAGATAACACAGAGGTTCCCTTGGTTCTCCAGACTGAGGCAGCATTCTCGACTGCCACGGACTGCCACTGCACACCCAGGGTACCCACACTGCACACCGTGCACCCCAGTCATGAATGCACATGGCCTCTTGGCAGTCCTGCAAAGCACCATGACTGCTCTTGCATTTGCTGGCTACTGGAAAGAGAGGGAAAAAAGCATTCGACCTGACCCTACCCTGTCTGGGCCTCTGCTCTCCATGGATCTTTGGCGGATCAATCCTGGAAGCTTCTGAAAAGGGAATCACGGTAGAAATTTCAAAGCCAAGGAAACTGAGTCACCTCAGGCTTAAGGGCTCTAGACCCTATTTTCAAAGAGCCTTCAACACCCACAACCTAAGGATCTCTGGGTGCTATTCTCTGGTTCAGTGGTCCTCAAACATTTTTGATTGCTCGTCCCATTTATAAAATTTTTTTGAGCATCCACCCCCAGCATATGCATATTTATTTACTTATAAATTATAATCATGTAAAACTACATATACATTATGCACCTTATAAATAGACATACTCATTATAATAGATATAATAGACATACTCAAAAAATAGAAATTTACAAAGCGGAAGATAAGAGTAAATATAGCTGGAAGTTCCACCATATCCTTCCCACACCCCGTGGCTCCTCTTGTGCTCCCCCTGGGCACACACCGCTTTGAAGACTCACTGAGCTCACCCATCAGTGTTCTCACAGTGTGATCTCTGTGGCCACCATTGCTGCTGCTCAGGAATGTTCCAGGCCCCTTTCCCTTCCAGATGCACAAGAGGATTGCACGGCCCAGTCCTTGAAGGTAAGAGCAGCGATGTGACCTGCGTGTCCAATAAATGGTCACTTCCGCTTGGGAGCACGAAAAACCGTGATTCTCCATGTCCTCCCCTCTCTTCCACAACCAAGCCTGAAGCCTCATGTTCAAATGTGGTGTCATAAGATGGTCATCCAGGGTCCCTCAAGTGGCTACAATGAGGAGACACTGCCGAGCCATGTTGGATTTGAGGTCTGGCAATTGTTTCTTACTACGGCACAAACTGATTTATCTTGACTGACACCTTTTGTGAAGAACCAGATGCCATCACGGTCATGGGTTTGTCTCCGAGGGCTGGTCTCTCCCAACTCACACTGCCAAAAGGGCACTCCTTGGCATTGACAGTAGCCAGAGTGCTGTGGGGCAGGGCGGGTGGGAAAAGCAGGGAACAAGGGGGACCAGGTAGGGGGACCAGGTAGGCACCACCTGGGCAGCCTTGGGCAGGAGTTGACGGGCGCTTTCCACCCTCATCCAAAAGCCATCCCTGAACTCTGGGCTGAAGACCTCCAAGCCGGAGAGTAAAAAATGACTCTGTAGCCCTGGTTTCTGCATGCCCTGTATCTTCCTAATAGAAAAGAGTTCGATTTCAGACCAAATACATAAATCCTCCTCCTTTAGGCTACTCTTTCAGCTCCTAAGGCAGTGGATCTCAGTCTTTTAAGAAATTTTCAGGGGAATCGAATTGGAAGAGTACCTATTTCACTGAAGCTACCTCCCCATCGAATCTAAAACATTTACAGCCCATTTCCCCCATGCCTCCCGCATTGGCTGATGCAAGGACCACTACTGAATTACAGCATGGGATCTCAAGCGGTTAAGGAGAGGAGATTAGGAACTCTGAATTCTTTTTTAAACCGGACATATGGCTTCATAGATTGGTCCAGCTACCCTAACTGAGACGAAGTAACAGTAACTTATACTGGACAGAATTTTTCTTTTTCTGCAGGTCTTGGGCTGGCCAGGCAACTCTGCCGCACAGTACTGTTTCCCGTTCATTCTGCCTTTCTCCTCTGCTACTGTTCCCATTGGGCTTCTACTCCATGGTCTAAGCTGACTGCTCCGGGTACCATCGTCAGGCCCACTTTCCACACAATAGGAATCGGAGAAGGAGAGCACACCCTTCATCTCGGGGGCATTACCAGAAGATACACACATTACTTGTGCTCCAATTGCATGACCAGACATACACATGGCTGAACTTAGCTGCCAGGAAGGCTGGAAAAATACAGTCTCTACCTGGGCAGCCATGGTGCCGGCTATATTTCGAACATGCTATTATTGAAGGCAGACAAGGAGGAAAGGTATGAGCAGACAACCAGCAGCTCTGGTTCCCTAGTGTGTGATGATGCAGCCATCTTCTGGAAGCCTCTCCTCCTATCCCCACCCTGGCCCATGGGCTCCCATATTGGTCCTGCACTGCTGGTCACAGTGCTCGTCCAGGGCACCGTAAATGCCTACTTTCTCTTCTCTGTGTCCCACCAGTTGAAGCTTACAAACACACAGGTTGACTTCCTTCTGTTTACACTGGTACCCCCACACTCTGGCACTTAGTAGGTGCTTAGTAAATATTTATTGACTAAGTGGACGAACCGCCAATTATGCGAAAGGACAGTGATTATTAACCCTCCTCTGTCTGTCCCTCCCTACTGCCCTCTGGCTTTGCCTACCTTTGCCTGCCCCGCGGTCTTCCCGGTCTCTCTCTTTCAGTCCTCTCTAGGCTAGGCTCACTCTTTGCTGCTTTGGGCTTTCTGTGATGCACAGTGGTGAGGAAAAGAGGAGGAGGAGAGGAAAGGAGCAGAAGGCTGAAGTTGGAGGCACAGTGTTGGAGTAACCGCATGCGTGAGAGAAGCAGCGAGGAAAGAAAAGTAGATTTTAGAAGCATCACTGCAGACATCATGGCAGGATAAGAAATGCAGGGAAGAGGACACAAATTATTTGGAAAATGAAATTTGTTAGGCGATGTTTCTGTGACCCAGACTCTGCCTTGTGACTAGGCAAGCTGTGGCTCAGCGTGAGGATGACTCAGAACACCGGGAAAATGTCAGGGAAGCATACATCCCAGAACACCTTCTTAACAAGGATTCTGCTTTGAATCCTGGCAAAAATAAACGGCCCTACAAAAGCCTGAAGAATATGGCAGTGGTTTTCAAATGTTTTCAGGTACTTTCCCAGCCTCGAAATCATGATGTCCTCTGTAGAGCTCCATGAGATATTTATGTTTTTATTTTTAATTCCATTTCATAAAACAACAATTTTGGTAGACAGTATATGCAGTATAATATACCATGTATACTGTCATATGATATTACAACCAGGCACACATGTCCTAAAAGATTAGTTGACAAATGAAACATTCACAGAATTTTTCTGTTCATCCCCATTTGCCACTGGTTTATCTTTATGGCCATTGTCTGTGCTTGCTGATATACAAGCAATATCAAAAATTAAAGGAAAAGCATATGGGAAAAAACTGAAAATGGAGCAAATTCTATGCATTAACTACATAGTTTCTGTAAGTGAGGAGAATATCTCTAGACTGTAAGTTCCACATAGGAAGTGGCAATGACTGTCTGTCTTACTCACTGCTCTGTTTCAGTTCTTATCCAGTGTCTGACACTCTTTTTCTTTTTTAATTTTTTTAACATTTATTCATTTTTGAGAGACAGAGAGTAAGCAGATGAGGGATAGAGAGAGAAAGGGAGACACAGAATCTGAAGCAGGCTCCAGGCTCTGAGCTATCAGCACAGAGCCCAACGCCGGGCTCGAACCCACAAACTGTGAGATCATGACCTGAGTCGAAGTCTGATGCTTAACCGACTGAGCCACCCAGGCACCACCAGCGTCTGACATCCTAGGGGTATGTGTGAGCAACTCTGGCATTTTAGCTATGGAACCTGTTGCTGCAACAGGCACATAATTTGAAAATTACTGGACAACAGGGGTGCCTGGGTGGCGTAGTTGGTTAAGCGTCCAACTCGATCTCAGCCCAAGTCATGATCTCACGGTTCATGAGTTCAAGCCCCGCACTGGGCTCTGCACTGATGGTGAGGAGCCTGCTTGGGATTCTGTCTTTCCCTCTCTGCCCCTCCCCTGCTTATGCTCTCTCTCTCAAAATAAATAAATAAACTTAATTTTAAACATTAAAAAAAAAAAAAAAGAAAATTATTGGACAACAGCAATACCCCTTGTGGTTTTTCTTGAGATTCTCTTTTTCTTGGTAAACATGCTCAAAGGCGCATTAGCTTGCGGGGGTCCTGAAAGACTGAGTGACACACTCAGCATGCATGAGGTCCTAATCCCAAGAACTCCTGTGATTTTGGAAGTGACCCTGAATAAGTAGCCTGCTTCTGAGTAGAATTTGGGTCCTCCAGGGGGTCCTTGTTGTTTTGTTTAGTTTTTGTTTCTTTGTTTATGATCTTAAAACACCGAGATAACAATAAAACATAACAAATAACATTGCTATTTGTATTTGCAAAATCCAATATACTTGGGTTTTTTATTTTTCTTATTTTATTTTACTGACTTTATTTCTTTATTTTAATTAATATATTTTTAATTACAGAAGTAGCACATTAATAATGCTTTATGAAGATTAAAATCCAAACAATAAAAACTAAAGTCCCCTTGATTATCGCCTCACACCCAGTCCTCTCCTGCAAGGAAACTTTTCCCTGGTTTGCATCCTTCCAGATTTTTCTTTATACTTTAACATATAAATGTATATGTACATAGTGACATTTATAGTTTTATCTTGTTCTTGTTTTTATTTCTATAAATGGTATACTATGGGATCTTTTACTCTATGACTTGCTTTTTTCTTTTGGAATAGGTCTTAAAAAGTCTTTACCAGGTTTGTCCACATAAATCTACCTTATTTTTTTCACCATTCATGGTATATTCCACAATACAAGTGTACCATAGCTTACTTATCTAGTTCCTTACTCCTGGACATTTAGATGGTCTGTAATCTTTCAGTTTATGTACATTGCCTGCAATTGGCATCTTATTTATGCTTTACGTATACATATGAGAGGGTTACTCCGGAAAGATAGTGAGAAATGGTATTGCTGGGTCACGGGGCATAAACACTGACAAATAACTCTCCAAAATGACTGCATCAGATTACTTTCCCATAAGCACTATATGAGAGAACCCACCTCCCTAAATGCCTGCCACCATCATCAAACTTTAAGATGATGGCCTACCGGATGAGTGAAAACAGTTTCCCACCGTTGCCTTATTTTGCCCCACCGTGTTTTGAATGTAGGAGGTCAGCTTCGTGACTGCTACAGTTGTCTTCACTTTGCTTTATGTCTTGCCCCCTGCTAACGAGGGAGACACAACCTAAGCAGATGGCAGTGGCGGACATGGCTAGCTATCCACCAACTCTCTTCTTCAAGACATACAGTCAGACTACACTTCCAGACCTCTCTGCAGTTAGATACAGTCTTGCTACCATGTTCTAGACATGAAAACCTAAGTGTGGTGATGTGTCCCACTTCCCAGCTGGCCTATAAAACTTTTCCACGTGCTACCTTCCATGCTCTTTTCCTCTACACGGGCTTGATGCAGATAAGCATGGTGAGCCTAGAAGCTACACGTTGAAGATGCCAGAACTGCAAGAGAAACGATGCCTGGGTCCTTCATAACTACTTGGAAAAGAGATATCCACCAATCCAAAGGCTTGGTTCAGATTTAGTGTGAACAAGAAACAAACTTCTAGTGTGATTGAGCATTTGGGGGTTTATTACAACAGCCATCAAGTATGCTAATACGATGCAGTGAGGATTAACTCATTAAAATGACCGCCGGGTGTTAAAAAAATCAGGGAACGGTTCCCTCGCAGATATTTAGGGATATCTCCCAGGGTGGAATACTCCATCTTGGAAAATCTCGAAATAATTAGGAGCTAGCTGAAGACAGCAAATCCTGAATGTTTCCCAATGTGGCTAGCAAAGGGATTTCATCCATTTTCTGGTTCCCGCAGTGGCCTGAAGTACCACTTACTGGAGAGACTCTGGGTGTTGGTCAGCACTTGGCCTGGGGAACTCTGTTCACTTGGAAATTCTCTGTCAGCTACCAGGGTCAATTACTAGAGTCTAGACACTAGACACTAGTCTAGAATAATTTCATCTGTGGTCAAAGACTACCCAGAATGCCATTTGCTATCAGAATGATATCCATGCGATTGGGGACAGGGGTGAGGCTACCACATGGCTTACCAGGTTCCCTGTTGAGGTTGACAGTCTACTGAGAAAAGAGAAATTGCCTTACATAGAGTCCCACTAGGCATTTCCTGTGAAGCAAAGCCATCTCAACAGGGTGGCTGTCAAAGCTATTTGAGCAGGTTGTTGTCCTAAGGCTATGAAAGGAAATTGACCCATCCCTCCAGGCAACTTGTCACCCATCCAGCCCCTCCCCCATTCCACATAAGAACTGAGATTAAAGTATTCATATCCTGGTTACATTTAATAAAGGCAGTACTGGGAGGGAAGGAAAGAGACTCAGAGAGAGGCTCACTCATGAGTCAAATGTAAAAGTTAGAAAAGGTCAAGAAACTGGACTGTCCATCTCCTTCCACCAAAGCAGCAGTGTTCAAACAATCAAGTAAAGCAGGAAAAGAGAAGCAAAACTGGATGAAGGCAGGGAGGGAGACCTAGAGTCCTTCCTCCTTGCTCTGCCCCTCAGCCATGTGAATTTCTCCCTGGGACCCTTGGGCTCCCAGAGCACAGTTTGAAAAGCACTTCTCTACAGGCCCCTCCAGGTGGACCATCCAAAGGTCTAATGGGAAGCAACCCCCAAAGCATGCAGCAACCCTCCAAAGGTGATGGCATTTCTTGGAGGTAGGAATCTTAATGGTCCATAAAGACATGAGGGCAGAGACTTGGTTGCATTTTGCCTGGTGTATTCCCAGTACCTGGCTTAGCATGGAGCACATAGTAGGCATTTACTATCCAAGAAATGAGAGAAGAAAGGAAGTTTGGTCTTCACATTGCAATCAGCAGCAGTTACAGCATATTAGCCACATAGCATTTTACAGTTTACAAAGCACTTTCAGAACCCACTGTGATATAGTCAAGACAGTGATTATCATGCTTTTGATGGAAACAATTTCAGAGAGGTTAGGTAACATGTTTAATGTCACACAACTAGTCAAGGGAAGTTGCAGGACTGGAACCATATCTCTGGCTCCAAGTGCCCATGATGCTTCTACTGTCCTCACCACTGACATTCTTAGATTCTTCTACCTTAATGGCCGTAAACATTGGTGGGGATGGTAGTATAATATTTAGTAGGATCACAGCAATATGCAAAGCATATAAAGACTACAGTCTCTGACCATAAGCACAACCCTTCTGATTAGCTCTCGTGGCTGCAGATTCTATCTCTTTACACTGAGGAGGACAATCGTTGCTCTATGAGGACAGATTATACTCTACATCAAACAGTCATCCTAAATATTCATGCCAGGGAACTCCAGGGGCATGAAAAGTATGGGATGAAAAGTTAGTTTCATGATCTGGAAACCAACTCAAACTCCAAGTCCTATTTCACACGGGAAGTTACATCCAGGAATTATTCAGTCTTGGTAAGGAAGCATGAGTCTGGAAACTAAAATTCCTCGGTCCTGGTATAGGTCATGAATTTGGTCCACAACTCACAGGTGGCTTGTTCGGTGTTTAGTGACCTAAAAGTTAAACACCAGTCCCCTTTAGCAAATTGTCAAGGGCTACCCTATTTAGGTTCACCATAACCTACCACCTTCTCTTAGAGTCACCTTCACCATAAACCCTTAGAAATTCACCTACCTCTAAGTCAGTCCATGAGCAACCATAAGAAATGAGCATGTGTATAGAGAAGCCATTGTAAAAGAGAACAAAGAACCCAAGTCAGGGGACTCTACTTCTATGTTGTCCAATTTATTCTCCTTGTATAATATAGGTAAAATAACTCCTTTCCATGAATAGCCAATGCTATGAGTGCATTTTCAAATGCAGAAAACTGAACCCTAACAATAAAGCAGTATATTTGATCTTTAAGGTCTTTCCTTTTCTTTCCTTCTTCAAATTCCTCTTCTACTTGCTTTTTCCATCTCAAAAATGAGTGCTAGGTAATTTGCAAGAACCTAAACACCACTGATGGAGTAAAGACCAATGATTTAAGCCCAGGACAGGTGGCGGGGGGGTGTGTGTGTGTGCTGAATTAAGCCTCCCTAGATTGAGGATTATACAACCACATAATAAGAAACACCCCCTATCCCAGCACAATGCTTGAAGGAGCAGAGTGTGGTGGTCAGGGGATACCTAATTCTTCTTTTCTGGCTTTTGTGGCCTTAAATCAAACCATATCCCTGCTAATGCACATAATCCGAGCTGATCTCCAATAAAACTGGCTAATTCTGCAATATTTCAGTGTTTTTCCCCTTTCTCTGGGCACCATCTTTTCATTCTATTTTCATGGGTCTGGAAAAGCATCTACTGCATCCAAGCACCAGAAAGAACATCACGGAAGGTAGAAACAGGTTGGAGGCAGAGTGGGGTGTGCGAAGTCTTGTCAGTTAGAGACCTGAGATCCCCTGGCTACTCATAAATCAGTTGCAATCGGTATGTGTGTGCTTTATGCTCAGCACTATGCTAGGTGCTGTGGAATGTAAAATGATTTGTCATATCAGGCAGCAAAAAGCTTGCACTCTCAATGAAGAGGCCAGATACCAAAATAATAGGAACAGTACATTGCATCAATAGCAAATATATACATGTGTTATATACTCAGTACCACCAGGGTTTGCTCTAGGTATTGGGATATAGACAAAAATCCCCGCTCTCATGGAGTTTACCTTATAGTAGGAAATATAATTCCGGGTTTGACTGTGGAGGTCAGAAAATAAAAGTCATCTGTAATTAAGAGATCTGAGGTAGAAGCTTCTCGCAGGCCTCTTCCCCACAGGACTCTATTCAGCTTACCCCAAACTGAATTCATCACCCCTTTTCCAATATCAGTGACTCTCTTTCTGTGAACCCAGTCACCATCCCTATCCACCCAGGCTTATGAGCAAGAAACCTGGAGACATACCAGATGGTCCTAATGCACTTCTTCCTTTCACTCACTGTAGGCAATCAATCAGCATGTCAGAGAGATATTATCTAATTGCCTCCAAAATCTGTTCCCTCCTTCATATTCCCACTGCTACAACCTAGTTCGAGACTTCATCATGTCTTACCTTCGGTAGGAAGGTAAGTAGTGGACACTGTCATGCAAAGTCCAGATTCCCCTTCCAGGAAGGCCTTGTTGCCTCGGAATACTGCGGGTGCCCAGGCTTCAGCTATTAACCCCCTCAGGAGTTGCTTCAGCTGCAGAGAGCTGTCTTATCTAAGGCTCATCTATCTCAGCCTAACCCAGAATAACTCTGAAGGGCTGTTCTAGTCCCAGAGCTCCCCATGGAACCACAGAGGCTGTTGTTGCAGCATGGCATATTTCTCTGCCCACTCCCACTTCTGTCCCTTCCCTTCCACAGGTGTCAATACCAAGGACCCTCTTTGATAAACAGCCTGCATGCTGGAACCCAACCTGTGATACCCAGATAATTGCAGTGCCTTCTACTTCCTTCTCTGCTTTCATTTATTGCTTCACCAATTCCATCTCTGAATATCTACAAAAGTGACATTTATGATTTTTTAAAATTTAACTTGTACTTTTATCAAAGTCCTACAAAGTTTACGAAATCAAATGTTACTTAAGACTTACAATGAAGAATGGCATTCGCTTCCCCACCCATCACAGATCATCTTCTGGCATTTACTTTTATATTTCTGAATAACCTACTTATGTTTCTATTTGTTGATGCTTTTGATTGTTAGATATGTATTGACATCCTACCATGGAAGATGAGGGTTAGGTCTTTTACACACACGCACGCACACACACACACACACACACACACACACACACACTTCCCCCTCCTCATTTTCCCAAGATTGTAATATCACAATTTTCATTGTTTTGTTGTTTTGACTTTATAGTATCTTTCACAGATGATCCATGTAGTGTACTGATTACATTTCTTTCCCTGTACAGGTTTTTGTTTTCCCTGGAATAAATAATTGCCATGTTTTCTTATCTGCTTGTTTTTTATGTACCCCACACTATTTCCTCTCCAAACTCTCCACCAGAATATCTCTTTTCAATATGTTTAAACACATCTGGTAATCAATCCACTCAATATTTTTCTTCTTGGAGACTTCCCTAATGAAACTCCTCCTCCTTTTTCCAACATGGACTGAAGCTCTCTAATCCTGCTCAATTATCCTCATCCTTGTGGAATACATTTTCTAGTAGCTTCCCAATAAAGTGTATATAGGAGATAATTTTTTTAAGTCTTGTATTTCTGAAAATTTATTCTATCTCATGTGAGTGTCCCCCATGAAAATAGAGTCAATAGGAGTTTGTTTGGTTGTTTGTTAATTATGCGAGATTGGCTCATACAAGGAAGGTTGAGAAATCCCATGATCTGCCATCAGCAAGCAGAAGTCCAGCGAAGCTGGTAACATAATTCCAGTCCAGACCAGAAGGCCCAAGAACTAAGAGTGCAGATGTCCTAGTGCATAATATGGATGTCTCAGCTCAAGAGAGACAATTCAGTCTTCTTCCACTTTTTGTTCTGTTCAGGCCCTCAATAGATTGAATAATGCCCACCAGCATTAGTGAGGGAGATCTTCTATACTCAGTCTATGGATTCAAATGTTAATCTCATCTGAAACACCTTCACAGACACACCCACAAACAATGCCTTGCCAGCTATCTGGGCATCCCTTAGCCCACTCAAGTTGACACATAAAATGAACCATCATGTATCCTCATACTTTATACCTCATACATAGAGGTAGTTTGGCAGGGTATGGAATTCTAGGTTCAAAAACAATTTCCCTCAAAATTCTGAAGTCATGGCTCTGTAGTCCTCTAACTTCTAATGTTGATGAGAAGACGCATACCATGTTGACTCCTGCTATTTTATATACCATCCTCCCTCATCCCTCCTTTCTCTCCCTCTGTGTCTCTCAGCTTTTAAGCTCTCTGTCTATAGCATTTTGAAAATTCATGATGTACCACAGGGTATCTTAGTTCAAGTTGCCATAAAAAGTACCATAGACTTGGTGGCTTAAACACTAAAAACGTGGGGCACCTGGGTGGCTCAGTTGGTTAAGCATCCGACTTTAGCTCAGGTCACAATCTCATGGTTCATGAGTTCGAGCCCCCTGTTGGGCTCTGTGCTGAAAGCTTGAAGCCTGGAGCCTACTTCAGATTCTGTGTCTCCTTCTTTCTCTGACCCTCCCCAGCTCTCTCTCTCTCTCTCAAAAATAAACATTTAAAAAAACAACAAAAATACTTTCTCACAATAAAAATATCTTCTTATAATTCTGAAGGCTGGAAATCCAAGATCAAGGTTTCTGGTGAGACATTTCTTCCTGGCTTGTGGACGGCCACCTTCTTACTGTGTCCTCACATGTCCTTCCTTCTGTGTGCATGAGAGCTGTGAGGTTAGGGGTGGTGGGGAGAGTCTGAGCTCTCTTCAGTGTCTCTTCTTATAAGGATTCTAGTCTTATCAGAGTAGGGCCTCACCCTTCTGACCTCACTTAACTTTAATTACCTGCTAAAGGCCTTGTGTCCAAATACATTCACACTGGGGGTTGGGCTTCAACCTGTGAATCTGGGGGTGAGGGGTGGGGACACAATTCAATAGCACGCAGTCCCAGTCGATACCAGAGGACCTCAAAGGAAACCATTATGTCAGATTCCTGGTTCTTTCTGCAAACCAGTTTGCTTCTTCTTGGTTTCTTCCCATAGCACTTTGCTTTCTCCGTGCTGGTAAGTCATTTGCCACTGCTTTTCAGCTTCCACAACTTTGTAGACTTGTGCCTTTTGTCACCCCCTCTCCTGTACTTTGTCCTTTTTTTTTTCCTAACTCTTCATAGTTAGTGTAGTGGGTTTTAGAGAGGGAGTAGAAGGAAATGCAAGTGTTTGGTCTGGAAGCTTACCAGGTATTCCTTGAGAGTGATATATCTGAACTACAACCTTTATTATGACTCTTCCCTAACTAAACCCCTTCAATTTCTCCTCATGACATGCAGTCAGGATTTTCTCATAGCAGAAGAAGAGAATTAACATGTGTACTACCAAACTTCTGGGCTACAGTCCAAAGAAGTCAACCACTTGCATGCAATTTCTTTGAAATCTCATGTTTTATTTTTTAAATATATTCAAATTTTATCTCTCTTCCATAATAGATCTGTTTACTTTAATATATGAGTATTATTTTTAATTATTGGCACTTAAATTTCTTTCCTTTACTTTCCTTCCCCAATCTTCAAGTAAAACTGATGCTTTGGAAAAGACTTCATGCTTATCTCACTGCTTTGAGTTTCCATAAGACATATACCTCAATTTAAGAGGTCCGGCCCTTATTCTTATTGTGCCCCCAATACTGAGCACAGTATTTGGCTCTTAGAAGATACTTAACATGTGTTTGATGAATGAACTGAACTGGATGATCTTGAAGGGTGGGTCTTGTTTGGATGGGGAGTGGGGAGGGGGGCATATGGCAGATCAAGTAGACCATTTAGCTAAGCCAAGTTCTAGAGGGAGGAATGAACATACTGAGTATGTTCTGGGTGGTACCACAGGCTGGGAGCTTTTCCAAATGTTCTTATGTTTGATATTTTCCCTGAGATCCAAGGGTATCTGTGTCCCTGGATAAGCATTGTTACTGAGGTTTCTTTACTCTGCATTTAACCGTTGAACCTCCCCCTGGCCATGCTCTGACCTGCTTCTCACTCACCCCTCATTAGAGCTCCTGACAAGATCAAATCTGTGTTACATGTCCAAGCCAATCCCAGAAGCGCCATCTCGGAAGCAAGGCTGGCCTTACATCGAGAAACACAGAGGCTTCAACTTTGAGCACTGCAGGGACAATCCCCTCATCTAAGCAAATCTCCCACTGAAGTCAGAAATTCTTCCCTCGAATCACTGTCCTCTCACTGTGCAAAGGGCCCTGGAGGGGTGCCACGGATAGTCTTTAATATCCCAGAGTGAATAGGTAGAAAAGCAGTTGCCTATCTCTTAGGAGTAAGAGGACCACAAGGAGAGAGAAATTCCTACTGGGGTAAGTACAGACCTTTTCAACTTTCCAATGTAGCCAAAGGCCAAAGGCAGGTCTAGTGGTACAAAAAAAAGAAAACAAAAAAAGTTAACCAGCTTCTAGGAAGATAAGGCAGCTATTTGCAGTCCTTTCGGTTCTCTTCTCTGAGCCTTCTATTTTGGCCTTGTAATTTTAAATGCAAAAAGCTCCAGAGCATCTTCTCACCTTCTCCTTTCTACTCCTGCCTCTCATCAAAGCCCTAACTGGCAAAGGAATAAGACTAATCTGCTGGGGGAAAACATCCCAAGTTTCTTGGGTAGAATTTCTGGACTGAAAGCCCTTGGTAGTGAAGGAAGTCACATTTAATGGAAATCTTTAGAAGTAATAATAATAATAGAGAACACATATTAGCTCATTCCATCCTTACAACCCTGGAAGGTTGGTGCTCCGTTTTTCCCATTTCACAGATCAGGAAGCTGAAACTCAGAAGTCACGCAGCTAGTAAATGCTGGAGCCACGTGTGAACCTAGACTGTCTGGTTCCACAGTTAGGCTGGTGGGCGGGAAAAAAATATATCTTTTGTGCCTCTACCCGTCTTAGGACCACAGCTGTCTCTGTAACAAGACAGATTAACAAGAGAAAAGCATACGAGTTTACTTTATATAAATTTTATGTGACACAGCAGCCTTCATAAGGAAGTGGAGACCCAAAGAAGCATCATAGCTGAGGGCTTTTACACTAGGTTCAATGAAGAGTGGGAAGTCGTAGGAAAATGTGATAGGACAAAAGGGCTAAGAGCTATGGGTAGTAAACTGGAGAGAAGTTAACAAGGCCTGTCCCTTCAAATTCTTCTCAGTGTCCCTTGGTCTTTGGAGATAAAGATGCTCCTTTTCCTCCAGATATAAGGAGGGCATTTCTCACATGAAGGTCCATGACCTGCTTCAGGGGAAGGCCAGAGTCCTTCCTGCCATTCCTCAAATTTCTTTAGTTTGAAATGAGTATTCAGGATGCCAAGGCACCACATTTCGGGGTGGTGTGTCCTAAACCCCATAAGGCTCTTACCCATTACACTACCTCCTAAAGTAGAAATGTACATCTATGTCAAGAGCTCCCAGGCTCTGACTTTTCACGTGCCAAGAAAATTTCAAGATAATATGGGGAAGGGTAGATCGACACAGGGTTGCCAACTTTATGTTTTGCCAAATAAGCACATTAAAAATAACTCCTATGATCACTATCAGATCATTTTTAAAATGACTTGTTAGCACCACAAAATGGGAAGTAGATAATCTCAGGATAAAAGCAGACATGTAAACTAAATAAATTTAGATTTGTGAAAAACAGTACATCTGCCCTGTTTTCTCCATTTTGCTGAAGACAAGTCAAAACTGATGGGGACCTCAGTGTCCCTATTACAGCATTTGGAGCCAGGGATCAGCTCACCTGGTGCATTTTCTTGGGACTCAGAGCAGGGTCTCTAGTCCTCTTGGTGTGGTAGATTGCGGACGGACACAGACTCTCAGCTTCAATCCTGGGGACATTACAAGGAAGGCAGGCCTGTGTCTGGTCCTATTCGAGGGTCCCTCCATCCTAACCAGACCTGCCATGCTCCCTTCAACCCAAAGTACTCCTGGGCCCAAAGCAGCCAGTATGTGGGGCAGGCAGGTGAGGAGATGGCAAGAAACCAAATCAATGAGGCTGGTGTTCTGAGGGGCCTGTGAACATGAAAAGTATAAAAATGAAACAGGCAGTTAATTGCCTAGGACAGAGGGGAACAAGCACAATTTGCTCAAGATGATTCAGAAACAGTGGAGCTTGGTATTCTCAGTCTTGTACTTATTATTTCTTCCTCCATTTGAGACTGCCATCAAGTATTCGTTCAGCAACTGAACTAATAAAGGGGAACTTCGGGTCCTGAGAATTTTACCTCCTAGATATTTTTCATGTTTCCCCAGCTTCTGCCCTGGCTCAAGCCTTGTCATCTCTTTAGTTGACCATGGCAACAGACAGACACAGAGAGGCACAGACACACAGACACACAGACACACACACACACACACACACACACACACAACCCACTCATCCATGCCATCCCACAGCACAACCTACCTTATACTCAATCCTCCAGAAATGTAGACTTCTCTCTACATCACAGGACAAGTAACTCTGCGACTTTGCACAGGCTGTTCTTTCTACATGGTCCTCCCGCTTTTCCATGTAATCCTCTTTACCATTTAAGGGCTCATGGAGGTCTCAGCTTCTCAGGGAGCCACGCTGGGATCCTCCCCTGGCCACTGCCCTCACACCCAGGCTGGGTCGCATGGATATGCGTTCGTGCATTGATCATGGTGGTCACTGCACTACACTGAAATTATGTTTTCCATTGCTTGTCCCTTAGGGGCTAAGGTCATATCACACTGGTCTTTGCATTTTCAATGCCAACACAGTGCATGATGAGGAGGAGGAACTTCAAATAGGCTCTTTGAACTGTACATTTGTGTGCAGAGAGCCAGATGGTCCCTGTCCCAGGAGCTGGTAAGTTAGCTGGAGACATGATATGCCCTCAGGTATGAAGACAAGACAGAGTGCTGGATTCAAGATAACTAAGAGCTAGAACACATGGCACAATGTGTTCCCAGCAATGGAAAAAGAAGAAAACAGTGTGAGCTGTCATCGCTAAGAAAGCTTCCACGGACAACAGAGAAGGACTACCTAGACAATTCCTCAGCCCCCTGGACTGGCTCTTTGTACCCACTGTGCTGCACCTTGTCCCAGGTCTCTGCCAGGCTGGCCCCAAATACTCCACCAGCTCAGGAGAATTCCGAACAGCAGCAGCATTAGAAGCCTCCAGCATTTCCATCTGACAGCACAAGAATGTTCTGAGTGCCAGGTTATTGAACTTGAGATAGGAAAATGAGTATCTTTGAATGACTGTTTCTGGCAACTTTTAAAGAGAAGAACGGCATGTATTTATCTGCAGGCATCAAGGATGGGATGCAACTCCGCCAGGAGGCTGGGGGATAAAGGAGAGGTCTCCAAGGTTCTGTTAGGAGCAGTCCTTCACCGGAACTCAGAGTACTGAGCTTGGGGAGTAGGCATCCCCTTTAAAGAGCCCTGATGTGCACTGGGGTGTGAGGAAGGGCAGCCACCATCTCTTGCAATAAGGACAGAGAATGGGAGCTGCAAACCTCTACCGTGCAAAGCCTCAGATCTAAGACCCAGGTTGGCTCAACTTTGCACAAGAACCCCAAGCAAACTGGGGCTTCACAGCCATAAAGCTGGGACAGCCCTTCAGAAACATTCTCCTAAAACTGTGAGCCAAGAGGGTTCTGTGAGTGCGGGGGCCAAGGAGTTGGGGGACCAGGAGAAACAGGGCCACTGCAGAGGAGAAAAGGGGTCTCTCAAAGTCCAGGAGGGGAGCTGAGGAGCTGGGCAACCAGGAATCCCAGGTCCATGGGGTGGAAAAGATCCCCTTACAGTCCAATGTTCTAGGCATGGGGCTTCTGGGGAATGGGTTTTCCAGGAATGTGTGCACTTTAGAGATCCTCCCAAGGGGTCACTCAGGGAGATAGAAATTTGCAGCCAGTGGCTATTGTCCCACACCCTCACTTCCAACCCACGGTCACTGTGCAAGTGCCCAAGCCCCTGGTGCACCTGGGCTTCAAGCAAGGCCATTCCAGGCCCAGGGGCAGCAGCTCACCTGCCAAAAATCCTGCTCTGGCTGCTGCGCTCCTGGGCTCACTTAAAGCCTGAGTGGGTCAGGCTCTATGTGAAGGCCACCCTATCCTCCCTCTCCTGCACCCCAGGAAGGCGGCCTTCTTTGAGCAGAGCAGAGTCTTCTCGGCTAAGCAAAAAAAGCAACTGACCTCCAGCACCCAATCATTCAGGCCTGCCCTCACCTTTCGTATTTGAATAAGGTTGCCAGAAGCACGGCTGGCTGAACCCAAAGGGCACAGGAGGTGGTGAGGTGAGAAAAATTCTGCCCCATCCAGCAGCCCGCAGGCACACACCAACTCCCTCCCAGGCAGCCTCTGCCTCAAGTCTTCTTGGTATTGTGTGACACAGAAACAGTCCTTTGCAGAAATGCCCAGAATGACAGGGATGGGTGAGAGAGAATGCAGAGATAGATGGTTCTACAAGTTCATTCCCAGAGAGCCTTCTGATCATTCTTCAGTCTCCCAGCTCGTAGCTCCCCTTGCCCTCATCTCCCTCCCCCTCCCTTCCTCCCTTCCTCCTCCCTCTCCATTCCTCTCTCTCCCTCCCCTGTTTCCCTCTCCTCTCCCCTGCTCTCAGGCCAAGGCTACAATCTGTATGCACAATCCTTCCTCTGGTCCCTTGAGTGTAAAACGGATGAATTACCTCCTTGATCTCAACGTGATGGCCCCTGTCCAAGCACCCCTCACCTGCTGGGTACATAATTGAAGTGTGGTCTCTGAGTCTGCAGCTGTCACGGAGGAATTGACAAAGGGACACGAACAGGGCCCCTGCACGCAAACCAGGCTCTCCTCGGCTGCCTTGGGCGCACAAGAAGCAATTTTCCACCCTCTGCACAAGGGGAAGGCTGCACCAAGTTCTGAGACACTGGAAGGGCCCTTTAACCAGGAGTAAAAAATTAGTACAGATGCCCCCAGATTTACTTTCAGCTTCCCCTTGTCCTCTGCCCCTGCTTCTGCCCAAGAAGATTCTGGAAGGCTGACAGAGGCCAGGCTTGTCTTCCCAGTCTGTAAGAAACCGTTGGCAGGGTGGCCATTGGTTTGTCTTGTACCTCCGTTTCCTCACCCCCACTCTATTGTAGTTACTCGGGCAGCAAATACATAAACAAGCAAATAAATAGAAATAGCGAAAGGACTTCCCAAAACCATGAGTTCCAGACCTTCCTGCATATCCTCTGCCCCTGCTTTCCCCTCTGCTATAAACTGAGTACCGGGGCTTCCCACCTGCTGACCCTGCCCCAGCCTCTGCTCAGGTCCTGAACCAATCCCAATGGGGATGGGAAGCTGACAGGTGGCTCAGTCTCTTTGCGCCCCACCCATAATGTTTTCCACTTTGATCTCTACTCCTAAATCCAAAAAAGGATAGGGAGCAGGGGTTCCCTTGGCCTCCTTCAGTCCTGAAGTCTGCCAGGAGCCCCACAGTCAGCTGGACTCAACTGTCATCCACAGCAACACTTCCTCAGTGGCCAGGGCCTAACCTGGACCTAGACTGCATCTGAGTCCCCCCCCCCCCTTTCAGGCCCTTGCATCAGGCCAGGCATGGCCCAGTCCACCTCCCTGCCTGCCCCAAGGTGTCATGAGCAGATCACATTTGTCATGGCAAGCCTAGGCCTAGGACTAAATAAGACTATCTGGATAAAGCTCATACAAAAGATTACACTGGGCATTAGTACCCATGGTTACTGAGCAATCACGGCTCCTCTCTCTTTTGCCCCGAGAATGTGAAAGGGAAATAAATAAAGGAATGATGTTAGGGAAGCATTGTGAGCTAAAAGGGAACAAGGGATGCTCTGGTGTGTGTGTTCCTGGAATGTCTCAGCCCCGGGGACTAATGCTCATTGACATTCAGCCCGCAAATAGCAATAGCTCTACATCTGCCTGTTTGACTAGCAAGACATCTCATCTTTACCAAGTCGCCAAGTATTCCTAAGGTCTCCGGAACGGAGTCTATGTGTCCTGCACTTTCCAGTTCTGGTAGGCGCCCCTCCTCTGTGTTCTACGGGGTGGGCGTCCCCAGGCAGCAACTTTGCTGCACATGGTCCTTATCAAAGTTCACTCTGGGGACGATGAGGTCAGAACTGAATGCAGCACACAACCCAGTCCTAGGGACCCTGCACATTATCCCAGGAACGGTGAAACCAGCAACGCACCTCTGTGCTGAGATCCAACCTCCAATGCTGGGCACCCAGAGCAGGACTCCGCTTCTGAAAGGGCAGTGATGCTTCCTCCTATTCTTAGGCCTTTTGTGCTCGCTTCCTGTGGCAGGGTAGCCTGTGCCTCAGTTTCCATTTCCACCCCCAAGTGAAGATCAAGCCTCATGCTCTTGGGTCTTTGCCTCTCCAGTCCCATTTTCTTGAAAACAACTCCCAGCCTCCCCCACCTCCTCATCATCATGACCACACGTGTACAATAACCTCATTTACTTGTATAAGAAAAAGCAAGACTTAGGGAAAACAAAATAAAAGGCTCACCCTTCAGCCTCTTCCTTAATCCCTACTGTTCCCCAAATCCCCTACCCCAATCACCAACAGTAAAACGTTCCTTAAATGAATGTTTATCTTGTCAGGCTTTACATTGACACTGAGTCAATGTTCCCCCACCCCTGCTAGTTTCCCAGCACGGATAGGCTACACCACATTAGGGGAGGAATCATTCAGGAGGTCTTGCAGAACAAAGGACTAATCTTCTCAAAAACACTATTAAAGTTTTCATCTCCAGCTAGAAAAAAACAAAAACAAAAAGTGCATGCAATTTTTCAAATGACAAATTTCCGTGCATCACATTGCAAAAGCCTTAGGGCCAGGGCACCCAGTTTTGTATGACATTTGTGAATTTCCAGACTGATGACCGGAGTCGTGGAGTGAAAAGGGTACTACGGAGGAGACATGGCTCCAGCCCCCACTCTACCTCTAATTAGCTTTGGGTAAGGATTTTGCTCAGTTTCCTCATCTGTGATTTAAAAGGATTTGGCTGAATTTCTAAGGATTGCCAAGCTCTGATGAGCCAGCACTTCACTATCTTTCTTTCATGATCAGTGATTACGACCGACAGGGGTCTCGATGCAGTGTCTGAAGCATCTATGGCAGATCTCTGGCATTCTTTCCCAAAGTGGAAACATGCTCAGTTCTTAGAGAGAATCGTAAAAAGTTGTCAGTGAGATAACAAACTTCTGTGGAGCGTTTGCTGAGGGCCAGACGACATGCTAGGTGTTGGAGAACAATGATGATCAAAGAAGACGTGGTCACTATAGAACTAACGAGTCAAAGAAGCTTTGGGCCTCAGAGATCTTTCAATTGATAGGGAAGACTTACACAAAAATAAATATATATCACCATATGTAGTAGACAAATTGTGCCCGCCTCCCCACAAATTCATATGTTGAAGCCTTAAAGAAGAGGAAGAGAGATAGAGCTTTCTCTCTCTGCTCATGCATAGAGGAAAGGGCACATGAGGACACAGCAAGAAGGTAGCCATCTGCAAGCCTGGAAAAGGGGCCTCACCAGAAAACGAATTTTCTAAAACCTAGATCATGAACTTCTAGCCTCCAGAGCTGTGAAAAAACAAATCTCTGTTGTTGAAGCCACCCAGTCTGTGATATTTTGTTATGGCGGCCCATAGAGACATACAACATATCGCATCGAATCCAGGGTATCACTGACTTTGTGACATGCCATTATTTAATGTACTACTAAAAAAAGAAAGAAAAGAAAAAGAAACCCTGCCAATTAAGCATAATACGTTATTATCACTTGAAACATTTATACTTAACGTAAGACTCTCTTAGAATCATTTAGACACATTTTTTTGGTGCTTAAGGCAGCCAAAAAGGGAAATACAAGCAAAAGAAAGTGGTTACAGAATTCCTAAAACTTATTATTCCGAGTAACTCCCCTGAATCACTTTTCATCTCAGAGTGGAAAACGGCACCATGGATGGATGATGGATGAGGCAGCATTTCTTAAAAGTAGGCTCCACTAATGTCTCCAAGACTTTTCCAAGCCATTGACACCCATTATGCAAGATGGATGTTGAGCTTTCCTGCTTGCCCCGTGATAGACAATTCTTCAACACTAACGTCAGTAACAATGTAACATAGTTTCATCTACTAATGAGAGTCTTTCTTAGGGCCTTGTATTACTTTGCCAGGGCTGCCTTAACAAAATACCATGGACGGAAGGGCTTAAGCAACAGAAATTTATTTTCCTCACAATTCTGGAGACTACGGGTCCAAGATCAAGGTATAGAAAAGTGGGTTTCTACTGAGCCCTCTCTCCTTGGCTTGCAGATAACCATCTTCTTGCTGTGTCCTCACACGGCCTTTCCTCTATGTACACACTGCTGGTATCTCTTCCTTTTCTCATAAGGACAGCAGTCGTATTGGAGTAAAGCTTCAACATATGAATATTGGAGGGACACAATTAAGCCCATAACGGTCTTGTAAAGCATTTGATTGTTACATCGCAAACATATATTAAATGAATACGACCTTCCCATTGATAAAAACTTGCTTTGCTAATATCAAATTGACAACCTGCAGTTCTGTTTCCTTGCCTTTATACATACACGGTTTGTTTCGGAGCCAAATCAGAGTGTGATCTTTTTGAAGATATTTTAAATGTAAATTAAACTCAAACCATGTAATGTCAATAATGCTCCTAGCTCAATTGAAGTGATGACGTTATAAACAACCATGACCTAGCCTGTGCTTGCTCAGACAATAACAGCATCAGGACTGTTGCCTGACCCACGTCACTGCAAGACAGTATTCATAGTAAGACATATCCCAATTTCAGAAATGTTAAATATGGACAAAAGTGTGTATATGTTAGATGAAATATGGTAAAACAAATTTAATTAGGATATCCATAAAGTTATTGTGCAGCTTGAGTTTTTAATAAAGTAACTTCTATATACTATATAAATAAGCTGCAAAATGCAACCAAGAAGGAATTTACTTCAGATTTCAATAAAATTTTTAATGAGTCATTTGTTCTAATTTCCTTCTTTAATTTTCTAGGTAATAAAGCCTACGCTATATGGAATGGTTACATCCAAATGTATCTAAAATGATGTTAGATATGTTGAAAGCCAACATTTTTGTAATTAAATATAGTAAATTATGATTAAATTCCCTCCTTGGTTCATCGTGCAGAGATTGTTTATATCACATACAGGAGTGAATTTATTAAAATTCCCAAACTATGTAAGAACTTTAGAGCTACCTTGTACAGTATCAAGTGATTGATTACAGAGTGTTCTGATGATAAACAGAGCTTCCCTGAGAAAATACTTCCTAAGTTGAGCCCTGGCAGGTGAGCCGGTGTCCGCAGGAGAGAAGGGTGTATTCCAAGAAGGAGGAGCAGCATATACAGAAGCCTCAGGGCTGGAGAGAGGGACTGCGAAGCTGGCTGACAGACTCGGAGCTGAGAGCCCAGGGAAGGGACGGCACGCGGGACCACAGGATGGAGATGTAGGCAGACGCCCACTGGGTCTCGTGGACACATAACCGAGTGTACACCAGTCATTTGTTGCTTCAATTTTTATCATGGCAATAATTAGAAATAATCTCAATGTTTCATCAATGAGGGGTGAAATAAATTATGGTCCACCCAAACAAAAATTGCTAGAGTTACAAAAAAAAAAAAAGATGTAACTCTTTATCCATCGATATGCCATGATCTCCAAGACATATTAAGTGCTAGATGCAAAACAGTGAGTATAATTTGTGTTTTAAAAAAGAAAAAGTAATTTACACTTGCTTATAGGGGCTAGACTATTCTGGGGAAGATACACAAGAAGCTAGAAATGTTGGTTACCTCTAGAGAAGGGCATTAGGTGTCCGAGGATAGAGATGGGACGTAGAATTATAGTGGTCTACCCTTTGGGATACTTTAAGTCTTGAATCTCATAAATGTAGCAGCTATTAGGGATGAAGAGGAGGAGACTAGAAGAGGAAGAAGATGAGGAAGAAGAAAGATGTTCTAAGTATCAGGGCAGTTCATTAGGGACTCTGTTTTGGGAAGGCTTTTGCATGAACAAACAATGACGAAAGTCCTTCAGGTTCCTTCAGGTTTCTCCAGGATGCTATCAGTCTGGTATTGTTTTGCGGTCATTTTACATGGCAATGTTCTCTGAGAAAAGAGTAAAAACTCCTCAAAGGCAGGAACTCTAATGTGCAGATTTAGCATCCCCACAGTGCCTAACACCATGCTAGACACAGCCAAGGGTGTTTCGACTCCAGTTGCCGGATTTGCTGGCTCCTCTCTCACCCCACAAAATGGCCTTAGCTAAGAGTCTACCCCGACCCAAATGCAGTGTAAACAAGCTGAGAAGTTTCTCTTCTCCTCACGGCTGCCTGGTCTCAGGGTCAGGGAAAAAACGTGCCCTTATTGGAATCATTCTTTTGTGGTTAAAAATGCTCTCATGGGTGGGGCGCACGAGGGGGCTTCAGTCGGTTAAGCGTCCAACTTCAGCTCAGGTCATGATCTCACAGTTCACAAGTTCCAGCCCCGCATCGGGCTCTGTGCTGACAGCTCAGAGCCTGGAGCCTGCTTTGGATTCTGTGTCTCCCTCTCTCTCTCAAAAATAAACATTAAAAAAAATTTTTTTAAATACTCTCACGGGCACCGAGAGGAAGGGTCTACAAACTAAGGATACACAATCCATTAGTATCGTGAGATTACTATAAGATTCTCAGTGCAATGGTCAAAATTCAGAAATTATTATCGTTTAAGAATGTTATTATTGCCACCAAGATATACTCTTTTCATCTTGTCGAGCCTTCCTGGCCCACCAGCAGACCACAGACTTGGCTGTGATCTGGGCTGAGATGGGAGTGTGAGGTGGCCTGCGTTCTGAGGAAGCACCACCTTCCTGGTCACCTGAACATGCTCCAGACTGGCAGCTCCTCCTCAGCTTCCACCCTCAGCCACCCAGGCAGCTTCCTGCCTCTGAACCATCAAAGGGTTGGGTCACTGGAAAAGCGCGTCTCAATTCAGCGGAGAACGTTACTTGGCTCCAAGAGGTCATTTGTTATCCTGGCCCCCTTTCAGCCTCAGTGCCAGGGAAATAGATGGTCCCCAGTCACTGTGATTCCTTCATGGTAGATTTAAAGAGGAAGATGATGAAGAAAAAGATAGCAGTGATTTGTGGTTTGAGAGAATATATGACACACATGTCCCCATCCAAAATTAGCTGTCAGTGAATCAATGTCCAAAAATGAAAGGAAGTGCTTTATACCAGGGCTTTTAATGATAAGGCTTCCTTTCTGTGGCTCCCAGTTTCAGCCTTTGAGCAATGGGGAGGGTTTGTTCTGAGTCACCTCCTCCGGTAAAATCCCAAAGCCTGCTTCCCTCTCTCACACTTCCCAAACCAGCTTCCAACTGAGTGTGCTCACCTGAGGCACAAGTAAGAACAGGTGGGCAGAGCAGCTAAGAGCCTGAGGATGCAGGAAAGCCAGTAGATGCCTCTGTTGAGTTAGGGCCACCCCTGATGCCTGTGCGCCAGTGAGGACTGGGATGCCCTCTCGGTTATGTGTTTCTTAGCTTGCAGAGCTGAGTGTCACCTGCCTGTTGCCAAGGATGCCATGAAGGGTCCACACCATGAGCAGGCACTAGATCCTAGCTATCTGCTTCCTTTGCACTCATTTCATTGTCCCAGTCTCTGCAAGACTACTAGGGGAGGAGAGGGGAACATAAAAAAGATGTTTCCCTTGTGCCCAAGTCTCATGAATGGAACACACTGGATGGAGAAGGAGCCTGGTTAGTCCGGCCCATTAGTGATGTCTTCATATGCTCCAGCCCCAGTGAGTCAGTCCATGGCTCTTCCACGGAGAAAAGTACAGACGGGACTGACAGAGGGGCGATTACTGTGTTCTATGAAGCTTGTCACCTTAATGGCCTGATGAAAGGAGGGTGACAGAGATAGATCAGAGTAATACCACAGATTACTTACTGGATTGCCATTATCATTAACAGCCTTAATTAGTCTATAATATACTGTACCTCAGCAGCAAGTGCCAGTTAGAAATGGAAATCTGGCCAGCAATTGGGAATACAAGGAGCAAGAATGCAAAAGTCCGTGGCCCCTCAGGTCTACACAGAATGCGTTCCTGACCTCGGAATTCACCACACTGACTCAAGTATAAAACCTAAGACTTGACTGTCTAACCAAGCCTGTGTTTCTAGAGACTCACTCTCCTTTCACTTCCTGTTCTCACCTCTCTGACTAATAATGGCAGGTCCTACTCCTTTACTCCCCTGATGATAATACCATCCCTACAGGTGCACAGTATGCTACATTCCCCACCCCCAACTACTTATTTCCCCATGGTTCGCACTTACTTCCTCCTGTAGTAACTCTGAATGGTTGCTGGGGGCAGGTATTTCTACCCTCATCTTACGGATAGAGGACAGTGAGACGTAGTTACTGAATAAAATGAAAATAGGACAAGAACCCAATTCCCAACCCCAATTTCCAACCTACTGCCAGCCCTACAATCATACATACACATTTACACTCATGTACACACACTCACAGGTACACACACTCTCTCACACTCTCACTGTCTCACACATAAACCTGCCGACACACACACATACACATGCTCTCACGTACTTTCACACACACATATCATGACCGTCCTTCTGATCAGACTTGCTTTCCATTTCCAACAATATCAAATAACTCCTAATTATTGAGATGAGTGATACAGAGATCCTTCCCCGTATCCAACTATCACCAAGTTTTCAGTGACATAAAATATAGAATTTGGCAGTTTCCCATGGGGCCACGGCCAAGGTCCCAGGGACATTACCATGAGCTGTTTCTCAGGCTTGCCTCTGCCTTCACACTCTCCACAGTGACATTGCACAATACTCCCACAGATTCCTAATGAGGGGCCTCCTCCACACAATCCTTTTCCTATCTTTTGGGGAATTGAAGCAGAATCACTCACGCTCTCAGCCTCTATGTCTGTCCTTCCTCAATCCTGCTCAAGAAGAGGAAATAATAATCTGGCTACTAGTGGATAAGACTCCTGTGCATTAAAATGGTTTTGCTTCCCAAATCCTCGGTCTAATCATGAGAAAACATCAGACAGACCCAAACTGAGGAAGATTCTTTAAAAGAAAAAAAAAAAAGACTTATAATACTCTTCTAAAGTGTCAAGAGCATGAAAAATAAGACTGAAAATTTACCACAGATTGGAGACTAAGGAGACACGACAACCAAATGTAATGTGGAATCCTGGACCAGCTCCGAGAACAAAAAAGGACTATAGAGGAAGAACCAGTACAATCTGCATAAAGGCTAATTTGGTTAACAGTCTTGTAGCAATGTTCATTTCCCCGTTCTGGCAATGCACTATGGGTATGTAGGAGGGTAACATGACAAGAAGCTGGGTGAGAGGTACACGGGAACTCTCTGTGCTATCTTGGCAACTTCTCTGCAAATCTAAAATCATTCTAAAACAAAACGTTTAGTAAGGAAAACACGGTCCCAGCCTACATTACCACAAAGCATTGTGTTACGTGTTCACTCGGCCACACATAACTGACAAGGTTACGTATGATAAGGGGCATTTCTAGAACACACGTGTCTGAGCCTTGCCTGGTGAGCTCCTCATGGACGGATGGAGGGTATGTGCTGCAGTAGTGTACCCACTGGTCCTGTTTCCTGAGTGTGGCCATGCCCAGGCCTGCATTTTAAACAAATCTGTGAGACTTACATGTTAATTCATGTGCAAAAATGAATTAACATGTTGGTTGGTCGAATTAACATGTTATATTTGGCATATAATGCATTTTGGCATTGTGTTTTTCTATTACAGCTATAAAAATAGTTTTGTTTTTTTTTTTTTAATTTTTTTTTTTCAACGTTTATTTATTTTTGGGACAGAGAGAGACAGAGCATGAACGGGGGAGGGGCAGAGAGAGAGGGAGACACAGAATCGGAAACAGGCTCCAGGCTCCGAGCCATCAGCCCAGAGCCCGACGCGGGGCTCGAACCCACGACCTGCGAGATCGTGACCTGGTTGAAGTCGGACGCTTAACCGACTGCGCCACCCAGGCGCCCCTAAAAATAGTTTTTTAATAAAATTCAAATTGCTTCTACAGACAGGGAGACGCTCCTCCCTCCCAAAGAAGAGTTTGAGAATCACTGGGACAATCCTTGGATTTTATGGATGCGCATCCCGACAGGCTTTCGCAGGGTCACACAGCAAGTTGGAATGAGAACCCAGGTCTCCTGGCTTCCCGTCCTGGACGAGGTTAATAGGCCCAGTGACAGAACCCTGAATCCACAGAGAGCCCAGAGCATGACAGCAAAACAGGGAAGGCCAAGCTGAGTGAGGTGGCCAAGAGCATATGGTTCCATGGCTCATACAGATGGGGCATCCGGAAGAACAGAATGGACAGCTCTGAAGAGGGAAAGTTGGGCAGACGGCTTCCTGAGGAGGTCCTCATAGTCAGCAGCAGGGTATTGATGGCGAGGCCCCTGGTGAGTGAAGGCCCGCCTGTGAGCATGGGAGCCCATGCTAGCCTCCCCAGGACAAGGGAGCAGAGGTGCTGGCAGTTCAGCCCAGCTGCTGCGCTGATAGGCTTCTGTTAAGGCACCAAGTTATTGGCTATGGTATTATCTCAGCAAAGAGAAAAGGGAAAACATCGATGGCTGGATTTTCAGGGAAAATCAGAGGCCGTGGGAGGACGACCCGCACGCTCTAATAGGAGAATCAGAGACAGGCAGACCTGGGAGAACCACACTCCAAATTCTATAGAAAACTGAATAATTTCCTGATAAATATTCCAACTGATCCAAACAGACCCTCAAAGACAGGAATGGTGTAATATACACAGGCATTCAAAACCCATACCCACTGAAGCTTGAATTGCTCTGTTCCTGTGGCCTTGAGCCCCTCCTGGCAGACAGGTCAGCAACCCCTCAGGGCTTCCTGCTATGAGAATCCAGCCTCACAGGGAGATGGACCTACAGGCAGGGAATGATGCTGGAGGCAGCGCCATGTTTCAAGATGGCGTGGCCTAGGACCCCCACTCCACAGCTTCTGCTGCTTTTTAGCTGAGTGGTCTCCGTTTAGTCTCCTGAGGTCCCCCAAATCTGTTTCCTCATCTTTTGAGGAAGGTAATCACTTTCTAAGTGATTCTAAGCCATAGCCTTAAACATACACTCTCTGTTTAAAACCCTCCAGTGGCTTCCCATTCAGTTAAAATAAAATCCAAACTCCTGACCATGGCAAGCAAGTCCTCATAGGATCTGGCCACTCTCTGTCTTTTGCCTTCATCTTATACCACGTCCTCCTTCTGTTCACTCTCCAGTCTCTCTCCACGTCCCCCAAACAGCACCGCATCACCAGCTGGTCCAGGACTAGAGCATGGGCCCCCTGACCTTCCCATGGCTGCCCCTTCCTGCCATTCATATTTTCTCAAAGAAAAATTCCCTGAGCATCATGCAATTTTCATTTCTAAATACATGTTATCCACATCTATCTTCTTTGTTTTTAATTTACTGCCTGCCTCCCCCCACCTTGGCTGTCTTGTTCAGGCCCCTATCTCCAGTGCCTAGAACAGTGCCTGGAACACAGTAGGTTCTCAATAGTTATCAATCTCAAGAAATAGTTATTGCATGGATAAGTGAATAGATTCTTCCCTCCCTTGATGTGTCTCTGACCTTGGGTTTTTCTACGTCAGGGACAGTCCGGAGATACATCTTTGGAATCTGTTTGCCAAGAAGCAGAGGCATGGAGGAAAAGGCTTTGCTCAGAGTATCTCAGGCAGGGTATTTCTGCTTCATTTTCTCCTCCCAACGCATGACAGCACAGCATCACGGTCTACGAGCCATCCTAAGACCATGCTGCTCCCCTCCTGAGACATTCACATCCAGTGCATCTGGTTTACAAGCCAAACGATGATATTTTTCCTGTCCTTGAGTAAACTCTAACACTCAGATGGCTCATCTGTCTTAGGAATTCAAGACTTAGAAGGATCTTGAAAGTACAGCCCAAGGCTAAAAGACTTTCAAAATGTCCTACCTTGAAAAGAGGACCTCACAGACACACGTTTTTGGTTTCGTCTACTTGGTGCAGCCTTCACAAGCAAGTTTCACACGCAAATTGTCTGCATTCCAAGTCCCTGGTGTTTATGACCTAGGGCACAGGCACCACCTTTCCTCAGATCATTGAGAATGAGAGAAAGGCACTCCCTGGGAAGACGAGTGAAGTAGAGGGACTCACCTCACCAGCTTTCAAGATTTCTCATCCAGATCCATGCCCTTGATATAGAACTGGCATTTCAGGTCACTGGGGAGAGGAGGGACGTACAATAAAAGGTACCAAGACAAGTGGATATCCAAGGGAAGGAAGCAAAGAAGGTAAATATATAAATTCCTACTCTCATCTCACATAAAAATCAATTCTGGGTGGGCTGAAAATTTACATACAAAGGGCAAACATTAAAACATTTAGAAGATAATATAGGTAGAGGGGCCTCCGGGTGGCTCAGTCAGTTAAGTACCTGACTCTTGATTTCCGCTCAGGTCATGATCTCATAGTTCATGAGTTCGAGCCCCACATCGGGCGCTGTGCTGACAGTACAGATCTTACTTGGGATCCTCTCTCTCTCCCTCTCTCTCCTCCTCCTCTTCCTCCTCCTCCTCCTTCCCTCTCTCTCTCAAAAACAAATAAATAAACTTAAAAAAAGAAGATAATATAGGTGAGTCTTTTTATAAAGTCAAGATAAAAAAGTTTCTTAAACAAAAAGAAGGGATTGATAAATACTGACTACTCTAAAATCAAGGACTTCAGTTCATAAATACAAAAGAAGTTTTAGTTATCAAAAGATACCATTAAATAAGTAAATGGCAAGTGGGAGAAAACATTTGAAATATATTTAATCAGCAAAGGATTAGTATTCAGAACACAGATATAATACTTACAAGTCAATTTAGGAAAAGACAATAACCCAACAGAGAAAGAAAGGAATAAAAATGTCACCAAAGAGGAAACACGAAAAAACAAGCACGTATGAAAAGATGATCAACCTCATTAGTCATCAGGAGAATACAAATTAGGCGCATGATAAATACCATATAAAACCAGACTGGCAAAAAATAAAAAACCTGAGAACAGCAAGTGATGGTGAGGATGTGAAGCAAGGGGAATTCTGTTTTGGGGAGGAAAAGTCAAAGCATTCATTTTGGGGACACAATATGAAAACATCTTGAAAGTTAAAAGTGCACTTCCCATCAGCAGGGTATTGTATACAACCTAGAGAAATTCTTTCATACACGTGTCAGGAAAGGACAACATGTTTGGAAGTATGATGTTAAAATCAAAAGCCTGAAATAGCCTAAATGTCCATTAGCAAGAGAGTGAATACATGGAATATTAAGTAGCAGTGAAAAATGAACGTCATACATCTACCCATAGCCACAAGGTTAATCTTAAAAACAAAATGTAGCATAAAAAGCAAGGCTCCAAGGACTATAATCAATATGTCTTTTAAATTCAAAAGCAAGCAAAATGAAACATATTGTCCAATGATTCACACAAATGAGGAGGCGTGACTATGTTTGAAAAGTCCAGGGGCAACCGGGAGGCTCAGCTGGTTAAGTGTCTGACTCCGGGTTTCAGCTCAGGTCATGATCTCACAGTTTGTGGGACTGAGCCCCATGCCCCACTGCTTGGGATTCCCTCTCTCCCTCTCTCTCTGCCCCTTTTGGCCCCCCAAATAAATAAATTTTAAAAAAGAAAGAAAAGAAATGTCCAGGGAATGGTAAACATAAAATTGAAAACAGTGTTACCTTTGTGGGGCCCCAGGGCTGAGCAATCCGGGGGTGGGGATGGGGAGAGGGAGAGAATGCAGGTACTATCCAGGGTGTCAGTAAAACTCTGCTTCATAATTTGGGTGGTAAATTCACCATTATGTGTTTTATTACCATGCTATATGTATTACTTTATTATATGGACACCACATATATTTCTGTATGTATTCAATACTATATAATAAAAAAATTAATATTAGGAAAGAATATGAGGAAAAACATCGACAGTCCCAAATCTCATAATCTCCCCTAAAATACATTCGTTTGTCCTTTGGGAACATGTTGAGACCGATCAAGATCAGATGAATTGGAGCTGTCAAATCGCTGCTTGTTCACTCCTTCAACAAACGTTAGAGAGCGCCTACACTGAACAAGACAAGCTTGGTCCTTGCTCTTGCCCTTCTGGAACTTACAGTCTGGTGGCCAGTCTGCGGCCTAGAGTGTGGAGATGCCCATTGTCTTCCCCACAGAGCTAATGTCTTACAGTGGACAAGAAATAAGGACCTGACTTGGGAAGGATCTTTAAACACTATCTCCTGTGGGGTCCAGCATCTGCCTCCCAAACAACTCATAGCTTGAAACAAGATTTTCTGTGGCCACCAGCCTGTCTCCAAAATAATGAAAGCCTGGAGGCCTTTCTATAAAGCTGACTGACGCCATGGGCTGGGAAGGCAGCAGTTTGAATTTGGATGCTGGCACTGCAGTTGAAATGTGAGTGTAAATGGCTTGGAGCTGTAGCTTTTTTTTTTTTTTTTTCCACGAGTGTTGGTGTGTATCTTGTGTTCCAAGCCCTTTCCTTCCCAATTACCTGGTGTGTTTAAGCCGCTCACCCCTAAATACCTGATCTCCCCGGATGCATCAGCCTTGCAGCCCCTGCTTTGCCACTTGCTGCCGGAGTCTCAGGATAATGGTTTCCCTGGTGCTGTCCATAGAACTTTCCATGGCAGTGTTCTATATCTTTACTATTCAATATGGTAGCCATGCATCCCATGTGTCTCTTGAGCACTTGAAATGTAGCTGATGTGACCAAGAAACAGAATTTATAGTTTTATTTGATTTTAATCAATTTAAATTTGAAGAGCCACATATAGCTAGTGGCTATGTATTAATACATTAGACAGCAAAGCTCTAGAAAAACACTTAAATTAAAAAAATTGGGGGGGGAGGGGCTGGGTGGCTCAGTCGATTAAGTGTCAGCCGATTAACTTCGGTTCAGGTCAGGATCTCATGGTTCGTGAGTTCGAGCCCCGTGTCGGGCTCTGTGCTGACAGCTCAGAGCCTGGAGCCTGCTTTGGATTCTGTGTCTCCCTCTCTCTCTGCCCCTCCCACACTCATGCTCTCTGTTTCTCTCTCTCTCTGTGTCAAGAATAAATAACATTAAAAAAAATTTTTTTTAATTTAAACAGATGAGGATTGTTGGAAGGAGACCCACCACTGCCATAGGAGGTTTCCTGAACCCAGGTCAGGAGCTTTGTACAGGCAGAGCCTTACTGGGTTGAGAATGGGAGCTCCTACCTGAAGCTGAGGGAAAAATCCAGGCCCACCTAAGAAGAAATAATCTTCTTTTCTAGGTACCAAGAGACAGATTAAGGACAGATGTAAAGATAGCGATCACCATGTTCAAAACGTTGGAAATAGTAGCAGATCTGTTGAACAAAGACTGGTGCACCACATATACCATAGAATATTATGCAAACACTAAAAATCATGATTCAAAAAATTTTAATAACATAAATGAAAAAGCAGAACATAAAAAACTACACATACTTCATGATCAAAAGATCGTGCAGGAAAATACACTTTATATGCATGGAAAAAAAAGCTTAAAATGAAATATACTAAAATATCAAGAGGAATCATTTCTGGGCAGTGAAATTATGAGTGTCATTACTTTCTTTTTCATATTTTTAAAAATGTTTCCAAATTTCTATAATGGCCATTTGTTATTTTATGCTCAAAAAAGTCTTTCTCAAAGCATCCTTTAAAGAGCTTTTAAGGGGCACCTGGGTGGCTCAGTCAATTAAGTGGCTGACTTCGGCTCAAGTCATGATCTCACAGTTCATGAGTTCGAGCCCCTTGTCACTATCAGCACAGAGCCCACTTGGGATCTTCTGTCCCCCTCTGTCTCTGCCCCCCCACACGTACACCCATGCCTGTGCACACATGTGCATCCTCTCTCTCAAAAATAAACATTTTAAAAAGAAGGAGCTTTTAGGGGCACCTGGGTGGCTCAGTAGGTTAAGCACCGGACTCTTGATTTCAGCTCAGGTCATGATCTCACGATTTGTGGGATCAAGCCCTATGTCATCCTGCTCTGCACTGACAGCACCAACCCTTCTTGGGATTCTCTCTTTTCCCTCTCTCTGCATCTCCCCCCTGAGCACTGTCCCTCTCAAAATAAATTAATAGACTTAATTAAAAAAAAAGAGCTTTTAATAATGTGGAAAATGCACTTTACAGAGAAGCAAAGAAAAAAAAAGCAAAATACATTAAAGTACATGTAGTTCTACCACAACTGTATAAACCATGTATAGAGATAGGACTGAAATGGTTACAATACTCTGGTGCAATTAGGCATTTTTCTACCATATTACTCATTCCTGTAGCCGTTTTTGTTTTTGTTTTAATGTGTATCATTTTCTACAATAGGGGGGAAAATCTAATCCACCTGGAAAGGACTCCAACCCCAAACATTGAGACAAGCATCTTCTGGTTTTTCTCCTAACCCCTGATATATAGACTTCAGTGAAGTCCCCTCTGCATCCTCTGGGCGACACTGTGGGCAGGTTGCAGTCCTAGGGACCTCTGTGGCCTCATGGCCCTCCCGCTGCCACACTGGATGGCCACACACTCACCCTTGGAGCCTGACCCTTCCTCCTCCGTTCCCCTCCCACTACATTACCACAGAGATTCATTGAAGGCAATCAATACAAATGAAAAACAATTGATTTTCTTCCCCCCTCCCCAATTCCTTTCTCTGAATGATTCTGTCTGCTAGGCAGACCTGGAATCACAGCAGAAAGGAAGTGCTCTGACTCCCCTGTTGGGACCCCAGCCCTCCCCTCCCCCTCTGCTCCCTCCCTCCTTCCACACTAGATTTCAAGATCAGTGACAGTGCTCTTTATCAACTTGGCAGATGCTACTGCCTTTTCCAGGCTTGGCTCGCCTGCTGGGCTCCCCCTGTCTGCTGCTTCCCCCCTGCTCAGGTCCCCATGCCAGGATCCCTCTCAGAGCCAGGGAGACTCACGCTGCAGCCAAACTACCCTGTCCCAGAAGGACAGGGAACTACACAGCAGCTGGCTCGCCAGCCTGGATCGTGCACCCCAGAGCCTAAAGAAAGGAGAATTTTCAGATAGATTCACGACTCTGTGAAGAACCTCCTTCGCTTCATCTCAGAACAGATTAGCTCAGAGCTTTAAATGGATCCGAGTCTAGTGGGAACCACCACCCCCCACACTACCACCACCAAAGCACTTCACAGAGGAGACTACTTCCATACTGTAGACAGAACCTTGGCATTTACAGGTTTAACCTTCACTATTTTGACCCAGGAAGTCCATCATCCAATGTGATGTACAATTTTATTGAGGCAGGAGTTTGAATTGTTTGTGCTATATAGATGATATGGCTAAGCAAACTTGAGGGTGCCACCATAAAATACTCATCTGGAAGAGAAACTAAGGTACTAAGAGATGAAAGTATTGGTCTGACATGCCTTTAAAGTGTCTGATTTCAGAGTCCTACAGGAGCATTTGGCATGGCTGGAACAGAAGTTGATACGGATTTATTAAAAACCTAATAGTTTCTTGATATAGTGGGCTCTTTAACAAAGTCTCAATGGCTAGCCTCCCATCAGTTTGGAAAACACACACACACACACACACACACAGTTTATTCATACTCTTAAACTACACTGCTTGCCCTCAACCATCATCATATTCGGTGGAATTCCAAGTTTTCCCATTGGGTCCCAATTGCCTGCTCCTGGAACACCAAAATAGGAACCTTTCTAGGTGGCCTCGCCCCTCATGGACACCTGCAAGTGTCTGTTGACATCTAACCACTTTGGCCAGACGGCCCCATCCTGATCCTGTTCACTTTCCTCTCTTTCTTCTTCTTCTGTCCACCTCAGTCCATCCCCAGGCTGCTCTTCTTAACTCTTTTTCCCTAAAGTTTTCTATTGTGCCGTGAGTCTCTGACACTGATAAATACTAGTCATGTCTCAAGAAAGGAGGCCATGCCCCACTGGGCCCTAAGCACCATCCACTTATCCCAAGAGCAGGCCCAGCTGACTCTGAGAGGAGCCCCTTATACGCTGCATGAACAGTACACACGCCCTTTGAATGGAGCAAACAATCCCCTGTGTGTGTGTGTGTGTGTGTGTGTGTGTGCGTGCTTGCTTCTAAAACTCCTTCAAGCCTGGCTCAGCAGTCAGGTGGTAATTAGCAGGAAACTGGACAGATGGATGACAAGGCACGCCCAGGTGTCTGGAGGAGGGCTGAGTCAAGAAGTAGGAAGGGGACGGATGTCTGGGGGAAAAGCAGGAAGAAGCCAGTGAGAGTCATTCTGTGAGATTCATTTCAAGGCGCCAAACAAAACCTCGCCAATCCTCTGGCTGACGATCTTAATTCCATCACTACAAAGTCAGTCCTGTAGGCCAAGGTTTAAAAGTGTTAAGACACAAAGGGTTTGGTAACCCTTTAAAAAGGCATTGGTGTTTTATTCGGTTTTGGAAGTGTCTCCGCCAGGAGGCTGGTTTTGATCTAGAACAGGAGAGTACTCGGCGCCCTGGACAAGGAGGGAGGCTGAAAGGCAAGTCGGATGGAAGGAGCCCAGCAGCGCCACAACACTTGCTCCCCATGCTGCACCACTATTTCTCCAGAGTAAAGATCAATCTCTACTTTTCTTTGGGTTTAGTTTGATTTCTCTTTTCCCTCTTTGTGTGTCCCACCCTGTATCTCTTCTCCACTCCCTGCAGATTAGACCCCATTTCAGCCACAGTGGTGACAGGGTTGTCAACTTGTGCTCATCAATACACCTGCGCATGTATCCCAAGGACTTCATAGGACAGTTTGCAACAGAGCACTCCTTTCATGGCCCCCAATGAGGCAGCATGCAGACTTTCTTCCCTCCTCCCTCCCCCTATCTTCCCCTCCTTCACTCCCTCCATTCTTCTTTCCTTCCCTTTGATACTTATTAGGCACCTGTTTATGTGCTAGGCCCTGGGAGAATAAAGATAAATAATACACAAACTAAACCTCCTTTCTCCTCTCGTTCAAAATACATTTCACAAGCTAAGCCCAAGCTTTGAGACCAGAAAACACATGACTTTCCATTCTGCTGCATCCCTTGACCCCGCCTCTGCCTCCCCTCAGCAGATCTCGAGCAATTAACTGTGCTCAGTGCTTTGGTTTCTCTATTGATAAAACAGAGACAGTAGTAAAATAGAAATTTTATTTTTTTTTCCTTGCAACCTTGAAGAGAAGCATCTTCATTTGTCTATAGAGCATTGATTTGCATCCCTCTAGGAACTCAGAAAACAAAGTGGTATTATTAAACATGCCAGTGAAAGATATTTCAAAATTCAGAGAATGTCTCTCTATTTTGTATATTAATGCTTTGGTAAATCTAGAGATTGTGTTATAATTATATCTCATTTTAAAGTAAACTGAATCCATTATTCTAGTTTAATGCAATAGAGTATTTAGGTATATGTGTGATTTTGATTTTCTCTAACTCATAATTTTTTTTCCCAAACGAGCTTTCAGTAAGGATTCCCAGAAAAGTCTCTTTTTTTCCTAGAACTTCCACTGTCCAATAAGTATTATTGGACAAAGCAGGAGTTATACCAAGGATTTATAGACTATTGAGTGGCAACATGCTATACAAGAAAGAGCATTAGAATAAAAGCCCTGAGATCTGGGTTCTAACAGCAATGTTGCTATCTACTAATCCTGTGTCTCTTGTAATTAAGGTTCTTTTGGTTGCCAGCAACAGAAATCAATTTTAAATAATCCTTTTTTTTTTTTTTTTTTTTAGGAAGAAGTCACTGGAAGGGCATTGGGGTATCTCATGAAACAGAAGAAAAAGCTGAACAAGACACATAAAGAGAAGGCACAAGAGTGGCTACAGTCATGCAGCATCAGGAGAATACGGAATTCCTTCCACCCACGCTTCCCTTCATGGACTTGACCTCAAAAACCTTTTAGACCCTGTTTTGAAAGCCATACTCTTAAAAAGAGACAGATAAGCCCAGTGTTAGGCCAGGATCGAGAGCCACCTGTCTCTGAGGTCTAACAGGAGGGATCCACCAGAATAGAACAACAGCTCAGACATGGCCCTGGGGCTTCCCTCTAGACTTCAGCCATTGCCAGAAAAGAGGGACATCAGTGGGGCTGGGAGCCACCACCACAGGTCTCTGCCAGGGTCTTTGGACAAGTGATCAAACCTTTGGGCCTCAGTTCCTTCTATAAAGTTAGAAGTTGGACTCTATTATTCCTAAGAGCTCTTCTGCTTCTTTATCCTATAGTTAGTGGTGGTGGGCCTTCGTTTCGCTTGAAAATAGTATTAGACATCTTTAGACTATTTTCAGTGTTTGCAAGAATGCAACAGAAAATTTTTTTTGAAGATAAGCCTCGCTAGGCACACTAAAAAAAAAAAACAAAACAAAAAAAAACATGTTTCAACTTATGACCTAGAATTATTTTAACACAGTGGGACAGCCATGGTCTTATATAGGTCAGAAGCTCTGGTTGGCAGTTAATACTGATAACTGTAAGATAGGTAAATAATCATTCCTTCATCAATGTAACTTGGTTGAAAAAAAGAAAAAAAGTATGTGATTCCTTAGAAACCAACAGCATGGGCACCCTTAACCTATGTTGTCAGAGGAAGCTTAATTTATTTTGGGGAAGTTGGGATAAATTTTCTCACCCATCCCTAAAAGAGAACTTTGTAAAATAAGGAACTTGTGGCTGCCCCTAGTTGGCCCACACAAGAAAAGCCCATATAGTATTGAGGAGGGCACCTTTTGGGATGAGCACTGGGTGTTGTATGGAAACCAATTTGTCAATAAATTTCATATATATATATATATATATATATATATATATATATATATATATATATAAAAGAAAAAAGAAAAGCCCATATACACTTAGCTATCGATGTCAACATCCAAAGTGAGAAAAAAGACAAACTCACCAGGAGGCCTTTGAAAGAAGACGTCATGTGGTGTCTCAGAAAAGCTGTCATAAAAGCATTTACCTTCTTTTAAGGAACTCCAGAGGAAAACTTGAAACCAAATAGACTTGGGATTACTTTTTCTCAGTGTGTGGACATTAACAATTAAAACACATTAAAATAGCAAGTAACCCTAATGTAACAAGTAACCTTAAATATTCTGGTGAATTTTTGTCTAGAAAATCACACCTTTGCTTGAGAAACTAACCAACAAAAAACTAGCTGATCTCCCCATAGCACCAAGTTGGATGTCAGGAAACCTGGCTTATAGTTAGCCCTATTCTTCCGGTGACTAGATTTGTACCCATGGATCAGTCACCTTTCCCTCTGAGCTTCAGCTTCCTCCTCTGTAGACTGTGATGCTCAGTATGAGGTTCTCTAAGATTCCTGCTCAAGTTTTCTGTTATTAAAATGGCACACAGGGCCGCCTGGGTGGCTCAGTCAGTTAAGCGTCCAACTCTTGATTTCAGCTCAGGTCATGATCTCACAGTTTGTGGATGAAGCCCCACAATGAAAGCATGGAGCCTGCTGGGGATTCTCTCTCTCCCTCTCTCTCTTCCCCTCCCCCACTCACTCACACATGCTCTATCTCTCAAAATAAATAAATAACTTTTTTTTTAATGGTATATATTGCTCAAACTCCTTCCATGTGACAGGCACTTCTCTAGGTGATTAACATGAACTGTGTCCCTTAATCCCCAACAAGAATATACCATTTTCATTCTAGCCTTATAAAAAGAGGAGACTGGTGCATAGAGAGGTCAGGCTAGGGAGGAACAGACTTAGAGGTCTGTATCTAGAAAGACATGCTTAGCCTTGCAGAGCGGGGCACTGGATGTTTCTCCCACACTATCCTCTAATTTCTTCAGCACACTCTGAGCAGACGCTTGCATATGCACTTCTTTTCATCTTTCGCCCTGACATCACCCCTAATCACCTAAGTTACTTGTCTCTAAATTGCCTGCAATTTGTCTTCATCTTTCTGGAACTGAAGAACTAAAGAGATGATGGCAATGTGTCTTCCAGGTGCAGTTTCCTTGGGCCCCCCTAAACAAGGAGGTACATTTCCTTCATGGAAGTCCCCAGGGAGTCCCCTACAGCAGAGTAACAGGTCTGTCTAGACGGGGCTGTCCGGGAGGGTAGAAAACCACAGAATTCAAAGATAGTAAGAGCCTGAGTGGGAATGAATGTGTAACAAATGAAGGGGTTGGGAGACAGAACCCAAGCCAAAAGGTTAAAGAAACTGGAATTTGCTCACATAAACAAAATAAAACTGATAAATTTGGGAAGACAATTCTCCATTGGACTCTCATATTTTTGCATGTCTTAAAAGCAGAGTGAAGAGTGCCCTTTGTTCCAGACCACCTTTTCAAGAATATTTACATAGCAAACAGCCCTAGAAGATAGAGATAGGGTCTCACTCCAGAGCAAAGGGCAGGCATGTTTACTATCTGTTATAAAAGATTTGGGTTCTCTAAACTCATGGTTCCTCCTCTACCATAGAACTTCCTGTGTGTACAGGTGTCATCTGGACACCTTCATTCCCACCCTGTGGGAAATGGGGCTCAGGGCCAACAAAAATATGTTGACAAAGCAGCTACTGCTTTTGCTGTAATAACATCTTTCATCTTTTATCTAGGAATCTCATGTCTTCTGCCAACTTGAAACAATAACAGGTTAATTTACTAGGTTGCAAGTAGGGTAAAATCTCTACAGGCTCTCCACCATTTTTGCTTTGTTTCTGTTTTTTTATTCAAATCAGTTAACATACAGTGTAGTTTTGGCTTCAGGAGTAAAACCCAGTGATTCATCTCTTACATATGACATCTAGTGCTCATCCCCAAAAGTGCCCTCCTTAATGCCCATTACCCATTTACCCCATCTCCCCCACCTCCCCTCCAGCAACCCTCAGTTTGTTCTCTGTATTTAAGAGTCTCTTATGGTTTGTCTCCCTTTCTGATTTTATCTTTATTGTTCCTTCCCTTCCCCTATGTTATCTGTTGTGTTTCTCAAATTCCACATTAATAGGCTTGAGAACAAGTTTCAATCCAAGAATAGTGTATCTTCAAGGAGAGGTCAACAAACTATTTTCCCCTTCTTGAGAATCCAAGAATATCTTTTAAAAAAAATGTTTATTTATTTATTGAGAGAGAGAGAGAGCGAGAGAGAGAGAGCATGCACATGCATGTGAGTGGGAGAGGGGCACAGAGAGAGGGAGAAAGAGAATCCCAAGCAGGCTCTATGCTATCAGCACAGAGCCTAACACAGGGTTCAATCTCAGGAACTGTGAGATCATAACCTTAGTTTAAATCAAGAGTCAGATGCTTAACCAACTGAGCCACCCAGGCACACCCAAGAATATCTCTTAAATATGAGAAAGAATCCAGGATTTAGATTTGCTAATACTTGTATGTCTTGCCTATGGCAATTTTGGACTCTCTTCTCCCAGAAGATTTTAAAGGATAGCCTAGATATCTATCCATGTGACATATGTCAGGCCTAGACACACCTGAATGCAAAGGCAGAGGCAAGTACCAACACGGCCTTCATAATGCTAGTAATGGCCTAAAAAGCAACTCTGTCCATGCACAGGTCCTCAGCCTGGTTCTTTGTCCATATAAAATATCCACAACATGTAAATTTTCTTCAGTGAATTAGCTCAGAGTTGGTCAACCCTAGTGCAAAGTCTCCATGATTCCCATGACTCAGTTAGGACCCATAAGCCAGTATTCAGGACCCAGCCCTGAAACAAGCCTTTTATAAAGTATGTCCTCCCACTGCAGTTTTTGGCCTGCTTCTGGTGAATTCAGAAGATCACCAGGGTGGGGACATGATCTCCAAGAACGAGTAACTTGGAGGGCTCCTATCCTCTTCACTTTATTCTCCTCTCTTCTGTCCTGCCCCAAAAGTCCTCTATCACGATGGCTTGGTGAAGAACTAGATAAGGGTGTGGGTAGTCCTAATGATTCACTGATTCCCAGATGCCAGTAGACATTGAAGGGGATGATAATGATAGCACAGAGCCCTGAGCACCATGGAAGGCCTAAAATGTTCACTTCCTTGCTAAACACGGAGCTTCTGATGACAACCTTATATACTTCCTTTATGATAAAGAACCCAAAGCCTTTCACATGAAATTTCCTATGCATGTCTAGGCCATTAGCCCTACTTTGCCTTTGTGTGGGACTTTTCCTCTTCCAAAGCACTATTATCTCATTTGATTCAAACAAAACCCTATTGTCATGGCAAATATTATTAAACCCATCTTACAGATGAATACATTGAATCTTATCAATGTTAAAAATGATGCCCAGGGTCACAAGGTGGTTATGTGGCAGAGCTGAAACTGGAACCCCCCTGCCTGATTCCAGGTCCATGATCCTTTATGCTATGCCATGCAGAAAGGGGATGGAGTCTATAGCCAGAGGAGAGATGTTATTCCCATTTTGTAGAAAGACAAGAATCAACTGACTTGTCAAAGGTCACAAATTGTGTGAGTTGCACTGAAACCAGAACTAGACACAAGGTCTCTAGAATCTGTGGTTCCAATTCTTTCCCAGTGACCACTTGGCCTTGCTAGAAAGGATGGGGATACATCTTTAAAAGGAAAGCCATCTTTGAGAGGCTGAGTATGTGGCTGAGCTAAGCAATGAGTGCCCAAAGTCTAGATACCAGGAACCTACAGACGGATGGATATTTATCCTTGGTCTCTTGCAATATAGGTTCCCATCTTTGCTACACGGTGGTGGCAAAGGTGTGGTGTTGGCATCAGACCAACTAGAGTTTGAGTCCTATCTCTGCTATTTGCTCTCTTTGAAACCTGGGTCAAATGACTTAACATTTCCTGATCTTCAGTATCCTCTTCGGTTAGATGGGATAATAATAATGACCATCTAATAGAGAAGCAATCAGGTACATAAAGCAATAAGTAAGTTGGCACCAGTAATATCAACCATGAGGTGGGGAGCTGGCAGATGGCAGCAAGTTCCAAGGGAAAAGGAAAAGGAAGGCAAATCAAATTGGTGACACAGACAAAGAAGTTTGCCCTAAGAATCCTGAACCATTATGCCCAGAACATTCCACTGGAGTGAAGAACAGGAAAACCACCCTCAGCTCTCTGGCCAGCCCTTTCTCCTGACTTACCACAGATTTGGCTCAGCTGCTAGGAAATATATAGCTCTGGGAAACAGCCATGAGTCAACCTGTTGTCTCTTCTGCCTTTGCCCCTAGAGTAGGTTTCAGATTTGCAGCACTGTCTGGTGCTATCTGGCAAGCTGCAGGGCTCCAAGCCTGCTTCAGCCTCCATCACTAGGGGAAAAAAAAGCTGCATTTTCTCTGTGAGTTGAAGGCTTTGGGCTGAGCCCAGGAGAGACAGGAGGCAGAGAGATGAGCCTACCACAGTGGACACTCTGCTCATCAAGGTCCAAGATATTAAAGCATCCAACCAACTATGTCAAAGAAGGTGATGGGAAAGTGTTTTTACAGACACAGAAAATAGGGTCTTGGTCCTTTTTCAAATCACTCCAGCTCCTGTATCTACATGCACCATCTACATAACATTAGGAGAGAAAAGGCAGTAGAAAATATTGGTTGTTGGATCTTTTGGTTAGGGAAGGCTGGCTTGGAGCTGGCTAGTTTTTATTATCTGCAAGATGAGCCAAGTCCTTAGACAGAAACATGTGATCTAGAGGGTAGAGTGACTTGTCCCAGCTAGACCTAAGAGAACTGGACCTAGAACCCAAGCATCCTGAATACAAACCCAGTATTCTTTTCCACAGCCCCACCTCCTCTGGAAAGCCCTCTTTCTTGAAGCTAAGATGGGAGAACTGGCTTCTGAAAATCTGTAGAGCCACCAAGGCTATATCCCTCTGCCCTGCCCTTAAGAAAAGAAAAAAAATAATCCATTAAGAATGTTTGCCCATCCTCCAACTCTAGAAGTAAAGCTTTAGAGAACAAGAACCATTCTTTAAGTATTCAGCCCAGCCCCCAGAACTGCGTGGGCTATTATAAATAGAAGGTTGACCATCCACATTTTAAAAGTCTTACACAGAAATTGGACAGCATCTAAAGGAAGTCCCTCAAATGCATAAATAAAGGGCAGTAAAGTCAAGCTGAGGAGAGCTGAGTAAAGGAAATCTGTCTGGCTCTTCAGTTACATGATGCTATGACTCTTGGGATTAGGACAATTTGGCCTAGATAACAGAAGACCAAGGAAAGTGAAATAAGACTTTCACAACTGCCTTCAAGTTTAAAGAATTACAGACAGAGACAACCAGGCAAGGATGAACAAAAGAGAAACAGGGTTCTCTTATATAAGGAAGATCCTGATCAGACATCGCTGAGAACTTCCAGACTGTAAAAAGAGTTAAGTCAGGAAGTCAAGAAAGAACACAGGACAGAGATACCAGTTGCCTTGGCCTCAGAGACTTTCTTTCAGCCCAAGGGTACCGAGATGAGTTGGTCCTATGGGGACAGTGTTGATGGTAGGAGGGAAGTAAATGATTACTGTTTTAGGCTCATCATGCAGTTGACTCTGCAGTCCTGCTCAGATGACCACACTGGGGCCATGTCTCCCCTGACCAAGTCCTCTATCTCTTCTCTGAGAGAGATAAAAACACAGATAAAGCATCTCCTCCTTCACGCATGACTTTGCTGGAAAGGAGCACAGGTATAGGATATCCTTCCCATCACAGACTTAAGTCACAAATGTAATGGGAGTGAGGGGTCTATGCCAATAAGATCCAGGGCCTCAGCAGAAGGTCAGGCACTGCAGAGTGGCCTGTTTCCTACACAGAAGGGAGGATTTGTGTGCGGAGGAGCTGGCGGGGTGGGGGTGGGGGGGGGCGGAGATGGGAGCAGGGGTGTAGAAAACTCTAGCAAGAGTCTTCTCTCCTTTTTTCCTCTTCTCTCCCTCGCTCCCTGCTCAGTGTCCACACTAATGAAAATAAGCCTGCACAGCTTCTTCTACAGCCCAAGAATTCATTCAGAGCAATTTGGAGCCAATTGAATGAAGAGGAATAAATGAGCAGATATTGCAGTTTATGGCTGGCTGCTCCAAGGCCCCAGGCAGTGATTAGAGGCCCATGGTCCTTTTTATGCCCACAGCAAGACAACGGGTGAAATTGGGCCCAGTTAAAAGCTCTAAACAGGAGGTGCAGTGGTGAGGAATAGGATGGGTAATTATACTCTGGGTTAATACTGGGGTGGTGGCCATGCCACCCAGACCTGAGAAATAATTAAGTGATTGAGTAAAAGATTGAAACAGTGGGAGGCAGTGATTGCTTTGTTAGGCCCATGGATATACAGAGATGAAGTATCCTCGTGGGAGGGAAAGCCAATTGCTGCTCCTGGTAGACCTTGTCTGCTGTTGGACTCTGTCCCAACACTGATTCATTCTCCCTGAGCAGCAGGGAAAACAAGTGTGTCACACACACACACACACACACACACACACACACACTTCCCTGAAATGGTACTTACTCTCTGTCTCCCTTCCTCCATCACCATTACTGGGAAACAGACAGTGACACTGAATTTTGTATGTGTCCTCCACTGTAGAAAGGATGGGTTTGATGTCTCCATCATCGTTCACCAGCTTTTTCTCATGGTCAAGGACACAGATTTCCAAGATGGCTGTCCAGTGTCATGGAAATATTTGTGGCTTTGGGAAAGACATTTTTACTAAGCCAAGTAAACATCTCCTTTGGGGAGTGGAGTCCACAACCTTGAACTCAGAACCAGAGAAACTCTTGAGCAGACCTGGTTGACCTTGACAGAGCATCTGCATCTCAGTAAAGCATTTAGGGAAAGACCCCTGGGATCAGCACAAAGAAGCATTCCATCTTCATGAGGTTACCCTACCTCTTTCAGCATTTTGCTTCCCATCAATTTCTGAGAATAAAAGCAAACATCGTGTTTTCTCTAAAACCCCCACCACACACACTCTTTTCTGCTTTGTAGTAGCAGGACTGAAGCTATAAAAGTGAAAAAGACATGGTCCCTGCTCTCAAAAAATTTAAAATCTTCTAATGGAGATAGGTGCGCAAACATCATGTTGGAGGAAGGTAGGGGATATTATGTGAACAAAGAAGAGTGGCACCTAATCCAGCCATGGGGTGTGTAATGGTGTCATTGTGTCCTGTCAACTAAGTCTTGAAAGACAAGGGGCAGGAAATAGCCAAGAAAAGAACAGGACTGCATTCATTGCTCTAGGCAGAGAAAACAGCATGAGCAAAATCATTGAGGTAAAAAATTGTGTGGCTCAATTGGAGAATTACCATTGACCCAGTATTATTAAAACATAAGGTATGGTGCAGATAAATGTCCAAGGTGAAGTCAGCAGCTCTCAGACAGTATGCTAGGAAACATAGATTTTACCTAATAAATAATCAGCGCCACTAAAGGGTTTCAAACTCTGTATGGGGGTGGGGGGAGGAAGGTGGGATGTAGCCAGGTTTAAACTTTTGCAGAATTAATTTGAGGAAGACCAAGGGCAAAGACACCAGTTAGGAAGCTATGGGGAAAGTCCAGTCTGGATGAGACATGGTAGAGGTCTGACCCAGGGCGGCAGCCTTTAAGGGGGAGAGGAGGAAGATTTGGAAAATTCCCAGAGGAGTAAGCTGGTGTTTGTCTGGATGCAGGTCATGATGCAGTACAGAAACAAGGATGGTTATCAGACTTCTGGCCTGGATGACACTGGAGTCGGGGGAGTGGCCAACAGGAAGAAAAGACTGGGGAGAGAACAGGATGGGTTCCATTTGACCATGCGAGGCCTAATGGCTTGGCGGGGACGGGGGGTATCCTAGTAGAGAAATTCTCAGCAAACATAATGTCTAAGTTCCCGTTCTCTGTCACCTTGCAGACTGGTCACTTAGGGGAAAGAAGTTAGCCTCTCTGTGCCTCCATTTCCCTTTTTGTAAACTGGAATTCTCCCTTTCCTCAACTCACCTTCTGGAAATAGACTGTGAAGACCAAACATGAAAAGGTACCCCCAGCACATTAGAAATAAAGCTGTTATATAAATGTAAGGAATTTAAACAGTCTCTGCGTTGGGCATCCTAAGGTTTCCTATTATGGCAAAACAATTTCAAACAATGAACTCATTGTATGATAGATCTGCTCCTCATGACCTTTAAAATATGTTTGAAAGCTATGCACATTGACAAGAGTGTTGGCTTGCCTTTAACTCTTTTCCCTTTTGGTGTCATGGAGGGATAAGGAGGCATATCACAGCACATGTGCACTGAGAGGGACCTCAGAGCCACATGGTCTAATGCCTTCACTTCACAGATGAGGAGGCCACAGCCAGAGAGAGAAAGGGACTCACTGGAAGAACACAGGTAGTTGGCAGCAAAGCTAGTATCAGCACCCAGATCATCTGACCTTCGCTGGCATCTTCTGAAACGACAGCACGGGCGGTATCTTTGGTAACATCACAGCCAAGGCCTCCCTACCTCAGCCCATTGGGCCTTCTGTGGGTCTCTCTTCTTTCAAATGAAGAAAGAGCCATTGGGATAATGGTTGCAATGCTCTCCGTAGTTCCAAAGAGTTAGAAAAAAATACATAAGGCCTATAGTAATGTGTGCACTCAGAGGGAGTAATGGGTGTCTCCCTCTTTGTTTCAAGCCCAAGACATTTTGTAGATTTATATAATGCAAGACTGACATGGATGGAACCAGCAATAGAGAGGAGCATGTGGAGATGTGGAGGTTTGAATAAATTAAAGCACCAAGGCCAGAGTGGGGGGCAAAAGGGCCTGGAGAAGCCCAGAGACATGATAAAGAGATTTCAGGTGGAAGGGGCTTCAGGCTGGGGGAGCAGGAATACAAGGCAGACCCAAAAGGGACCAGAGCCCACAGTCCACCCCAGTGTGAGCCAGGACAGGATGACCAGAGGAGACCCAGGGAGGCCAGTGGAGGGACAGGGTGTACCCAAGACACTCAGTCTTCCAGGGCCTGGACCTAATGTGAGAGTGTGGACCCTTCCTTCCCCTAAGTGGAGCCACATAAGGGGCTCCCCAACAGTGAGCCAGCTCCCAGGAGATGGTTCCCCCAAAGGAGACTGCAGGGTGACATAAGGGTGGAAAGCAGCATGTGCTACATGGGCCTCTTGCAGATCCATAGGCACACTCCTATTTTAAAGGATCTGAGAAGCCCCATTGTGGACAAACCTGTTGACCTGGGCTTACACTGTTGCCCAAAGCCACCTGGCCACAGAACCCTGTCTCACAGACCTCACCCTGGGAGACACAGCCGGAACCCATGTCCTGACACTCCTCTCCTCTGTCTTCAGGTGGCTTCCCCTCCTGAGCCGACACCCCACTTGCCTCTGCTATGATGGCTCTGAGTCCTGGAGTGCCAGGGGCCTTAATAAGGACTTAAGTCGTTTCGACCTGTTTTGTCACACACTCAAGGACTCCAAGTGAAAAGTGTAGTTTTCTGGTGAGGATTCCAACCAGAACCCAATTTCCTTCAAGGTAGCAAGTCGTTTCTGAAGTCCAAGTCCATAACACTGTGGTAGATGTAAGACAATCACAGAAGCAGAGTCACTGGCTTGACTGTAATCCAGGGGAAACAGGACCAGGCTCCAAACCAAAACTGGTAGCTCTGATGTCAAGGCAGTGTTTGAGTAGGCGCTAAAATCGGGGGTCTGGGGGCCAGAAGAAGGGGGCTCAGGGCAGAGAGAATGGTGAAGAAGCCTTCTTGCAGAGGGCGAGAGGTGAGGTTTAAAGGGGCAGAAGAGAGGGTGTAACAATGGATGTGGAGGTAAAGGTGAGGGTGGGGAAGCCAGATGGCTCAGTGGGGGTTCCATGTGGAGTGTGTGCAGGTGAGCTGGTTGAGAGGGTTGCTTGTGCACAGGTGTGTAATTGTGTCCACAAGATCTTGGGCCCACTGGGGAGTGAGGGGGTGGTGGAGTCCCCTTTCCTCGGGAACGGTAGCCTGGCAAAGACAACCATTTCTGTGAATTATGCCAAAACAAAAACACCCAACTCTTATGGATAGAGGAACAAATCTTCCTGCTCTTGGGAGTCTCTGATTCTAAGGCAGTTTCAGGAAGAACTGCTGAATTAAAAGCAATTATGACACATTCAAAGAGAAGACAGTGACCAAGCATCCAGAGCAATTCCCTGCAAACGAAATTGCTTCTCAAAATCTGTCTCCTGAAGGAAGTCATCCCGGCTTATTAACAAAACCATCAATGCCCAGTTTCGTTCCTCAGAGCATCCTCTGTGAAAGTGTCACCTCACTGGCAGGGTGGGGGGACCAGCCGCTCCCACACTGAAGGCATTTCACATGCAATTTGACCACAGGTGCCCTGCTGACCGTTCCTTACCAGCCCAGGTCAGGTGACCTGGTGGACTTTCTCCCGGCCCCTGGGCTGTTCCTCATCTCCCACTTCTCCTCATCACTGGACAATGGCTCCCTTATTAGTTGGCCTCCTCCCCGTCCACAAGCCTTTATTACAGTAACTATGGAGTCAGCCTTCTCACAAGAAGGAAAAGAGCAATTAGAGGCTTTTGTCTCTGCTGGGCAGCTTGGCTGACATCACTCTCCGTTCCCCAGCATCCCAGCCCCATGGTTAACCCCCTTCTCTCCCTGCTGCCCGCTGCACAGAAAGTCAAGCCAAGGACATACAGAGGAATGAGCTGCACCCTCACATCCAAAGGGCCAGGGCCTGGGGGATGCTGTGAGAAAAGGGAAACATGCTGGATAGCCCAGAACCTACAAAGGGGCCCAGATACTTGTGAGATCCCTGGGCCTCTCACCAGCTCTGCTCAGCCAGGTCTAATTCCATGGCCATCAGCTTGCCGTAGGGAAGGCTGCAGGGCTGGGGCCAGTGGCCACTTGTGCTCCCTTCTGCCCTGTTGCCACACAGTACCAACTGCGCTGAACACACCCAGCCCAGTCCCAGGCCCGGCTTCATGCTGAAACAGAGGCATGATGGAAAACCCAGTGGGTGTGGGCTATTCCCAGGGCTTCAAAATAATTGCCAAAATTATCCACCTTAAATTAAGGTGAAATCTGCATCTGGGTGCTGAACGGGAAAGAGCGCAGGGTTTTGAATTCAGACAGAGGGGTTCAGATCCTATCTTAACCACTTGCCAGCATTATGAGCACATCCAGGTCACATGAACCCTTCTGAGCCTTTGTTTCCTCATCTATGAAATGAGGAGATACTATTTACCTTACAGAGCTGCTGGGAGGATGAAATGAAAGGAGCATGCAGTGCCTTGCCCAGAGCTCAACAAACATCACACATCTTTTCTCAGCCATTGGTCCTCTCTCCCTCTGAAACGCGTAGCATTCATTCGCAAGGACAACCCTTAATACTATTTAAGCTTCCCTCAATCTCATCATGCCTAGTTCCTTGGGACCATTCCTCACATGGCATGGTTTCTAAGCCCTATGCCATGTGGTTGCGTACAGGAAGTGAAGGAAGGTGTCAAAGGCAATTAGCAGAGAGCTCAGGATAACTACATCCCTAAATGTCCGCTGCAGGAGGGCAGCATCCATCTGTCTGGTTCACCCCTCAATCTCCAGCACCCAGCACAACGCCCAGCACACAGTAAGCACTCTATATATGCTGGTTGCATGAGTGACTGAAGTCTGGGCAGGATGCATCTAGTAATGCAGCCTAATGTGTTCTCCATTTTAAAGAGTCTGTATCATTCCTTTGACTCATGTCAGGCTAACAGACAATGCGAACCCCAAGACCACATGAGCCACTTCTTTGTCAAGCCTCCTTCATCCTGTCTCCCATCTGTTCATTTTTTATTTTTGTTAATGTTTATTTACTTATGAGAGAGAGAGAGAGAGAGAGAGAGAGAGCGAGCATGAGCGGGGGAGGGGCCGAGAAAGAGGAAGACACAGAATCCAAAGCAGGCTCCAGACTCTAAGCCATCAGCACAGAGCCCGACATGGGGCTCAAACTCACGGACCATGAGATCATGACCTGAGCAGAAGTCGGATTCTTAACTGACTGAGTCACCCAGGTGCCCCTTTCAGTTCCTTTTTCAACTAAAGGCAAGACTTGATTTATCCCTCCTACGTTTTTGGCTTGTTAGATTCAGTCCATTGTTCTGGCCTGCCCAGATCTTTTCCTGAATCTTCACTCTGTCATCTAACATATTAGCTCTCCCATCTAGCTGTGCTCCATCTATCAATTTGTTAAACATGCCTCTTATGTCTTCATGTATCTGAGGATAAAATCTCAAAGAAGACAGACACGTTGTATGGTTCTTTAAGGAAGCAGATGAGCCTACCATGACTCAGCACTGAGGACTTTCCGGTTGACATCAGTTCATTAGTCGACACGTCTTGTGGACAATTGTTCAACCAGTAAGAAAACCACCATTTACCACATTACTCCGTTTTGTTCACAATGAAACTACAAGAGGCACCGTCAAATCCCTAACTCAAATAAAACTCCTGCTATATTTAGAACCATCGTATGCAGGGCCTACCCAGTTCTGAGCCTACAGCACACCACCTCATTTTACCCTCACAACAATGCCACAAGGTACCTTCTGTGCAGGGCAGGGTAGTGGCTAAGCGAGCCAGGCTGCCTGGCTTTGAGTCCTGACTTTGCCCCTGCTGGCCAGGCGATCTTGGACAGTGGATTAGTCAGCATGGGGCCATCTGTTACAATGAATTCCTCCAAAATCTCAGTGGTTTAATACCAAAAAAGTTTATTTTTTGCTCATGCCCCATCCGGTCTCATGGGTAGTCTTCCACAGGATGGTTTGGAGGCTCCTGACCAGGCTCCTGACATCTTGTGGTTCTTCTTCAGAGGGCTCTAAGATCTAATGGATCTTCTCCATTTGGCCAACCAAAGTGCAAAGACAGGGTGGAGAATTCCAAAGCAGTTACAGTTCTGACATTCTTCCTTCTGCCCACATACTATTGGCCATAACTAGTCACATGACCAATCTCAATGTACAGGAGGCTGGGAAATGTCAAGGAGCATGTTACAGGTAGCAAAGAGTCTGACCTATTTACTCATCTATGTCATTGACATGACAATATTTCCTGCTTCATTATGTCCGTATTAGTCAAAGTTCTCAGATACAGATACAGATAGAGATATGTAGACAGAGATACTTTAAAGAACTGCTCATGTGACTATGGGATTGGCAAATCTGAAATCTGCTGGGCAGGCTGGCAGGCTGGAAATTCTGTCAGGAACTGATGTCACAGACTTGAGTCCCAGGGCTTTCTAGGGGCAGAATACCCTCCTCTTTGTGGATCTCTGTCTTTTGTCTAAGGTTAAGCCTTCAGCTGAATGGATGAGGCCCACCCATATTATGGAGGATAATCTGCTTTTCTCACAGTCTACTGATTTACATGTTAATCTCATCTAAAAATACCTTCACTGACAATAGTAGGACTGGCCTTCACAAACAACTGGGCACCATAGCCTAGCCAAGTTGACACATAAAATTGACCATCACAATGACATTGTAAGAGTTAAATAAGCCATGTCTAAAAGCTACATACAACTTCAGTCAAACCAGTTCATGATATATAATAAGCACTCAGTAAATAGTTGCAACTATTATTGCCCCATTTTACAGTTGAAATAATGAGGACTCAAACAAGTAAAGTAACTTGTTCAAGACCACTGCAGCCAGACTCCAGAGCCAATTTCCTCTCCGCTTCTCCCGACAGCTCCTTGGGACCACTTAGTTATGAGCAGCTGCACTCTCTGGGCAGAGGTGAGGATAGAGGGTAAGTCTGGGGTACAAGATAGCTAGAAGCTGGGATATATGCAGGCAGGGTGCACAAAATGTGAGCAAGTCACGTGCGCGCGTACACACTTACAAACTAAAATACAAGTGCACCTGTGAAAAAAATCCTGCAGATGTGATACCAGAGTTGGAGCTGGTTCCTCACTGGAGGAGATGCCAAGAGTAACGCTTTTCTTCCCGGTGATCATGCACACTTCCATGATTACCAGAAGCAGTCTGGGTCAGTGTGACCCAACCAGGAAGGTTCTCAGTGGCAAGGTTGGGCCTGTTCACAAAGGTCCCCTCTGCCATGTGCAGGACGCTGTCCTTTGAGCGCTGGTCAAGAGTCAGCTGCTTAGGGGAGAGTGAAGATGAGCCTGAGATCCCAGATTCAGCTCCCAGGCCAGTCACAACACAAGCCCTTAGAAACTCAGCTACCCAGTGGCCTGAAAACACATGTGGGTCATTTCAGTATACAGGACCCAGCAAGACAATGTGACTGGGGTATGTGAACCTTCTCTATAAGGGAGCAATGGAAACCCATCTTGGGGTAGTGCCCAGAAGCACAGAACACAGAGAAGTGTAATGGAAGCTTGAGGCTAATGTTGTTCCCTATTCCCTGCTCTTTCATGCAGCCCTTTGGCTGTCCTACTAAGCTCTTGTCCAGGGTGAGTCATCATCACCATCTCTTGGTGCTCCCTCCAGCAGAACAGAGCCCTGAACTACGAATGGAAAGTCCTGGATCCTGGTCATGAAGTCATCAATGACGTTGGGGGAATCAGTGACTCATCTTGAATCCCAGTGTTTCATTCTGCAACATGGGTCTAATTTCCACCAGTCCAACCAGCTGCACACCACCCAGTTTCGACATATCTTTGAGAGAATTTTGAAAACCACTGAGTACTATACAAATGTGCAGCACTATCGCTGGCTTACTATTTTGAGGACAGAGACTCAAGGCAGCCCCCATTGCACAGGCCTCTCTCTCCCCCATCCCATCTGGTACAGACCTTGGCAGTGATGCTCACAGACGGGGGTTCTACAGCGTTGTCTGCTCATGGCCACAGCGCCTAAGGCTGTGAATGCAGATTGCATCTGGCTCCATCCTGGTCAACAGGCATTCCAGCCAAACGAAAGGAATTTGGGGAACAAGGCTTCAATTTACGCCTGCTAGGGTAGGCAAAAATGATGCCCTTCTCCCAATGATGCCCATGTGCTAGCCACCAGAGCCTGTGAATATATCACCTTACATGGAGAAAGAGACTTTGTAGATGTGATTCAGGTTAAAGGTCCTTGAGATGAGGAGATTATCCTAGATCACCCAGGTGGACCTGATCTAACCATTGAAGACTTAAAGGTAGAGAACCATTCCTGGCTACAGTCAGAGAAAGCGAGAATGTTGGCTTGGAAGATGGAAGAAGGGCCGAGAGCCTAGCAAAGCAGGCAGGCTGCCTCTAGAAGTAGGAAAAGGCAAAGGAGCAGATCTTCCTCTAGAGTCTCCAGTTATGAATGCAGCCCTGCCTACACCGTGATCTCAGCCTGGCAAGACCCATGTCAGACTTGTCACTTAAAAAACATAAGGCAACACATTTGTGTCATTGGAAGCCGCTAAGTGTGCAGTGATCTGTTAGAGCAGCACTAGGGATCTCGTACTCATGCCAAGAAGAATATGGAAGAAGCAGCTCATGTGACCTGCAGTGAAGGTAGAGGCATGAATAGAAAACCATAGGCCCCAACTTCCTAGACTAGCTCTTCTCCCCTCCTCTCTTCTTTAAGTAATCCCCACCAGGCTTGAGGAGCTCAAAAAAGCGTGGGGGCAGGGAGCAATGGGAAAGTAGTTCCCAGATCAGAATGTACAATCTATTTCCATTTCTAGGCTGGACCTCCTTTCACGATATCAGTGTTTCTGAGGTTTTTGTGTGTACAATAGGCAGGAGACTATGAATGCCTTTCCTACATCCATCCCCATTCTAGGAATGGAGGACATGGCTCCTTGCCTCCTCCCTCCAGCCAGCATCCACCCAGGGGCAGTCCCACACCATGGCCTCTCCCACCCAGGCCCGGGCCAGCAGCCACCCATGCCCAGCTTAGTCATCTCCTTACAGCGATGAACGCCATCATTAGAAGCCTTTCATTAGCAGCGGCTCGCACGCAGCTGATGTTGATTTGATAGAATCCAATTTAGCATCCCACTCTGGGCTCTGCTCCATAAGCATTTGGGTTTAGCATGTACAGGCAGTTTGATGCCGTCTTGATGGCCTTTTAAGCGGCTGAGAAAATTGCTGGCATGGCAGTTTGGTGGCAGGCAGGCTCCTGGCAGGGAGGGTGGGGGGCTGCAGGGATGGGGAAGGACCAAGGGGGCATTTCAGCCTGTGTCTGTAAAAGGCAGCTAAGTGTTTGGGAATCATACATTTAAAGTGCAGACAGAACAGACAGAACCACCGGAGTGTCTGAGGGGCTCCATCCAGAGAGATTTCCCCGTGGTGTCTTCTGTGTCCGTGATGGGCAGTGCTCCGCAGTCAAAATACTCATCGCCCCACGCCCACGAATGGATGTCACCATCCACAACAAGCTTTCCTACGTTGTCTCGCTTTTATGTTGAGCCCCAACAAACTGTCAGACTGACAACTGAGGATGTCATTACCCTGTCTCACAGAAGCAAAACTGAGGCTCCCGTGCGGATGCCTGAAATGGGTTCAGAGGTCCTGGTGGCTGAGAGAGTGCAGGGCTCAAGATACAGTGAAAATTACCATAAAAGCACAAGAGTGGGCCCCAGCTTGACTCCATTTCCTGATTCCTCGGTGACTCACCAAGCTTCACCTCTGCCCCTTAACACAAAGGTTGGGGGGGCGGGGGCTTTACCCATTTCCTTCCTCAGGGGCTGGATGCAGAGGTCAAGTGCCACCAGTTCCTCGAGGGATGGACAAAGTACCTGGAGCACAGTGACGTGCTGGGGACTCCGGAACCTCTGGTGCTCCAAATAAAACAGCCCTGATTTGTAGCATTTGCCCGTTTACCTGGTATGAATACTCCCACTGTGCCAAGTTCAAGATGTCACCAGACGCAGATGCTCTGAGGCTGTGAGCAGGCTCAACCACACTGGGGCTAGCAAGTCATGGTCTTGTTCTGAATTTGTGCCCATTTTAGAACTGAACAAACGGAGGCCCTGAATAGGTCTGAGACTAATCATGCCTTTGCCCCCAACAATAAGCCATGGAATGCCAAGAATGCCGGGTCTCCCTTATGTGGAAAGACCTGCTGCCTGAAAGCCAGGAGTCAGCACAGGCCAGAGCTGGGGCCTCTTCTCCACCCATGGCCCACATGCCATGTTTGATGTGAGCCTTCTCCTTGGAGAGGCTGGGGAGAGAGGTGTGGGGTGGGGGCGGGCCAGCTGCTTCTGGAGGCAGCAGGGAAGGAGAGCTCTTCTTTCCAGTGCAATCTGATTTTAGTTCTGGAGGCCGAACGGCCTGTGAAGACTTTCTCCTTTTCCTCCCCACCTGGCTCTTTTCTCTCTTCTAGTCACAGACCTCAGAAAATCACTGCCTTCAAACCTGTCTCCTGAGGCTTTGTGTGAGTCTCTCAGAGCCTGTGCCTCTTCTCTCCTCCCCTCATGCTAGGCCTGAAGGGATGCCCGTGTCACACGCTTGGCCCCCTGACTTCAGCCTCAGCTGCCGTGGAACAATCAGATTCGGCTCCGGCTCTCCCACCCCACTACTGACAGCATCCTATCGGGAACACACAGGGTTTGATCTGCAAGTAAGGGGAAGCAGCCTAGAGCCCAGGGCAGCTTATGCACCCCGGGGGCAAGTCTCAAACAGTGGGACAGGAGCTGGCAGGAAAGGCCCCAATCTCCCAATTCTGGGAGTCTTCACTAAGCTGCTCAGGAGGCCCCAGCAGCATAGAACCAACCCCATGGCCTGCCTTCTCTCTGCTGCCTCCTCCTTCTTCCTGGGATCCCAAAGAAACTACCAGCACCCAGCTGTTTGTCTCAGGCACTGTTTTCAAATATAAACACAAACCTTTTGAGGTGGGTGCTATTAATGCCCCCATTTTACAGATGAGGAAACTGAGGCTACGTCTGCCTGACTTGGGCTAGACGGGTCACCCATCCAGGCTGCCCATCAGGACGATGGTCCTTGGTGCTGCAGGCCTTCACTGAGTTGGCCGGGACAGACCTGCCCCATGCCTGAGAGCTGGAATATCATCTGGCTCAGGAAGAGGCACCTTGACCACAGAGAACACCCGCTGGGCAGTGGTTGTCTCTTGAACCCTTTTCTTCGAAAGCAAAACCTCTCAGTGTTCGACCTCCTTTTTGTTTTGCTTTTGTTAACATATACAACATATACACAAACACATACATAGATGTATGTATATAGATATATATTAACAAACACGTGTTGTGTGTGTGTGTGCATGTGTGTGTGTGTGTGTGTGTGTGTGTGTGTGTGTTGAGAAGTTTGGAGAGAAATTCACCAAATGTTAACAGCATTCTTGGACAACAGCAGATAATATTTCCATTTTGTGTGCACTTTCCGTGTTTTACAATTTTTTTCCAGAACGAAATGTTATTGTGGAAAGAGACAAAAGCATTATTCTTTTAAAAAGAAAGATCAGGCCTCTTTAGAGGAATTCATCGTGAGCTGAAACCCGGGAAAACTCCATTCCTGCCCGCAAGCTTGTCTCTTCCTGGAAACCCAGCAGTGCAGGGGAGCCAGGGCAGAGGAGACAGGAAAGGTGAAAACGGAGGAAGAGAAGACTGAAAAGCCAGACCGAGTGCTTGGACACACAGATGCACTGGAGCGGGGGAGGGGCTGGGAGAAGAGATGGGGACCTACTTATTGTATGTGGCAGGGGCGTGTGCACCAGCTGTGTGACATGAGGCCTTGGGGGCAGAAAGGCTGCACGTTTGAATAAGAAGCAGCTGAAGGGCTCTAGAGGGAATAGGCAAAATCTTAGTGTTCACACACAGCATTAAACAACATCCATCGCCATCCCGTTTTGGGGAGATTGCCGTTCACTTTGAGCATTGAGAAAAGAACTATTTGTCTTTGTTCATTAATTCCACAAGTTTGAATCGAGTATCCCTTTTGCAGTCAGCGCGCAGTAAACCCTCAACTTCGGGGACCTTGAAGGAAGGCCTCTCTTACTCTTTTCTCCCCACCAGCTGTTAGTACAGGGACTGGTAGACATCCGGTAAATGCAATGAATCACTGAGCAAATCCCACCACCATCCCACCTTGTACCAGAACAGGTTGCTGCGCTGGGTGGAAAGAAACTTAGTAGACCTGAGTGTTTGGCCCTGAGCGTCCCGCAATCCACCTCATGACTTTCGGAGGCCAGCTATTTACCTTGGGATTCAATTTCCCCAAACCAGAAGAGTTTACCCTAAAGGAAAACCCAGGGATGAAATAACACATCATCATCTATTACAAACTTTTTGCTCCTTAGGATAAAGAACTGGCATCAGCGGAGGGCATAAATCCTAGAGCCACAGGAAGTCTAAAGGGTCAGCCATGGAGTCCACGGGGCTCTCCTCAGACTACTGAGACTAAGGCGGTGGTGTTGGGGGCTGGGAGAATGGTCAGGCTGGGTGTGGATCTTTCTGCTTCTCTTCAATGGTCTCTCCTCTGGGATCTTCCTGCCTTAATGGAGGCTGCATTAGCTAATCTAGTGATTCAATTAGTTCTAAATGCTCCTGGCCTGAGAAGGAGGGACGCCAAGGTGGGGATTTGCTGGCTCCTATTTGCCGGAAAGGGTTTCCCAAGACAATGGGGCTGCAATTTGAATTCCCAAGTCTCCCACTTCCCTCTCCATTCAAGAGCCCCAGGTCATCAACTCAAATGAGATCATGCATGTGAAAGCACTTCCCAAACTATTTTTATTACTCATTCCCTCTTGGGGGCGGGACCCCCATGTCTTCTCCAGTGGTAAGGGGGCTGCCCAGCAACAGAGGGAACAGCAAGTCTTCAAGGGCAGGCCCCAGGCCTAACCTTGAGAAATCCCAGGCCAATGTTTTTTCTGACTTTGCAGAATGGAAATGGTATTGAGATCCTCTGCAGTGAAGATCCGGTCTTTCTCTAGTGACAGCTCTGCTCAGTCCTGGGCCACTCTGCTCCTATGGGAAATTCTGCACCTCTCACATGGGGGGGACACAATCATAGACTCTCTCTACCATCTCCTACCTGTTCTAGGGGCCTTGTCTCCTCAGAGAGACCTAACTCTGAGGACAACCTTAAGTGTCAGTTTCTCGGGAGCATATCTCTGTCCCTGGCAGGAAGGGGCAGAAAAAGGGCAATGTGAAAGAAAGAACAGCAAAAGAGAGGGCAAATGACACAGAGGTGAGTCTCTGCCACCTGGAGTTCCTTTTTCTCGCCACAGGAACAGTTGCTTTTTCTAAAGTCCAGGAATTGCTACTGAGTCCTGTAAGCTGTTGGGATAGAGCAAGGAGTTGCTACCTCTTTGATCCCGAGTCCTGTGTAAAAGAGGAATGTTAGATTGGGATAGTGGTTCCAACTTTGGCTGCACATTGGAATCACCTGGGAGGCTTTAGAAAGCTCCATGTCTCAGCTCTGTACACAAAGACTGTAGTTGAATTGTTCTGGGTGTGCAGTCTGGACATGCAATTATTTCCATTTCTCTACCCAGGGGTGTGCCGGTAAACCAGCTCTCCAAATGGAGAAGTTCTCATTTGTAGCGTCTGCCAATTTCCATGGTGTAAATACTCTCGCTGGGGCCTAGATCAGGCAACTAAGGACTGGCTCCAGCCCACCACCGTCTCCCAGGGATTCCAAGCTGCAGCTAAAGTGGAGTACCGCTATAGCCAGCCCGTGAGCCGCCTGGGACCAGGGTGCCCCACATCCTCAGAGCAGGGGTGAGGAGGAAGGGTCTGGTCATAACTCACACAGAGACACCTCGACCTACCCCACCTTTCTCCACTAGCCCTGGAGGCCATCCACGCATCCCCTTCTCCCCACCAAAAGCATTCTGCAGTGGTTTGTAGAGATAAAGGACAAAGAAGGAAAGAAAGTCCCAGTGGTTTCCAATTGCTGTCTGAGCACTTTCAGGGAAAAACCACCTCATTGTTCACCTCCCTTCTTTTCTGTCAGGAAAATGTCTTCAAACTTGAAAGCAGTCGGCCAGACATTGGAGACGTTAATTTTTAGCACATTATCTGCTTTCACTGACAGTAAGACCAAGAACTGTTTCCCCAGAAGACATTCAGAACCACTGCTGGAGCCAGGGTGGGGGGAGGAGGAGGGGGAGACACAGGATTACCCGCAGGAGAAGGAAGATATCTTCTCCTGGCAATGGTGGGGTCTTGGATGTTTGAGTTAGAGCCAAGTATGGGCCATCCTTCCTCCTTTCCTCTGAGGATGATCATCTTGAACTCAACCAAATTCAACAGCATTTGTTAAATACATTTGGGAAGTTGAGCTCTGGGCTAACCATTTTGAGAAGTTGTTTTTTTTTTTTAAGTGGGAAATATTGTCCCTCGAGGCACTTCACTAACAGGAGAGTTAAGACTCAAGGAAGAAACAAGCCTGCAACCCTAAGTCATGTGTCAACTAGCATAATGGCTGGTATGGGTTCTGCATGTGAGCACTGATGGAATCCAGAGCACGTTTTACAAATGTGTGTTTTTATACCCCCACCAATTTCCAAAAAGGAATATAAAAGGCTGAGCTCCAGAAAAAGAGCAACTGGAAGTCTTCATGGAAGGGAGACTTTCTACGATACATAGAGCCATCTGACAATCCCATGGGTAACAGCAAGCTCAGGCCTACTGGGTGTCTGGGAATTAAGAGAACTCGACTGTCTCAGGCACTGATAAAATGGCAGATGGCCCTGGGTCTGGGCAGACATCCTGTACAAGGCCATCATGTAGACTTGTCAAGCTGTGAACAACGGGTAGGGCAATTCAAAGGGGACAGCTTCTTCTAATTTGCTCAAAATCATCAAATTGGCCAGCAAGAACCCCCGAATGGGTCCAGCCTGCCAACAGCACAGGGCCCAGCTGTGCCTCACTAGCATTCTCGCAGACCTGAGGCCTGAGTTCCAGTCCCCACTCCGCAGTGAACAAGCTACATCACCTTGGGCAAGCTGGTCTACTTCTGAGATTCAAGAGTGCCCCAAAGGGTAGGGAGCACACACTTGATCATAAATCAAAGAATCACTTACGCCCTCAGCAGTTGGGTCTTTGGTCATTGCTGTCTTGGCCTTCTCTCAGGTTTAGACCAATATTTTATACCTCCTAGCCCACATTGACTGGATGGTGGTTAAATGCCTGAGGGAGCCACCACAACATACATCTTCCTATGTGTCAAGATAGAGTGAATATTCACCATCAGCCTGATCATCAGCCTGGTCCCCTGAACCACCGAACTGACCAATATTAAAGCAACAGGGGAGCTTAGAGATGATCAGGTCATCTAATTTACATATGATGAACCCAAGACTCAAGAAATCAAGGGTCTCAGGCCACATTGCCTCTTAGAGGTGGACTTCCATCTGGGTGTGTCTAAGCAAGAGAAGGAATGGCACGGACAATTGCCACCATTCACAGGCCCAGGCACCAGGCCTGAAAGGCTGTGACAGGAAGAAAAGGCTCAATTGCAAAAGAAATCTAGAAATAGACAGTAATGCTGATGCAGTTAGTGGCAGACTGGGGGGATGGAGAGGAAAAAATAGATTTTAGAATTAAGAGAGAGGGCCTGATCAGTCAAGGGTGAAAAGAGAATTGTGAGTGACGAAACAGGCATGGAACCATGGAGGAAGATGAAAGAAGCAAGGTCTGAAATCAACCCTCCTTTGACCACAGTTTGCAGGGCAGCCTTGAAACATGCCCAACGCCTGCAGATGGAGGGGAGGATGCGTGGCAGAGGGGTGGGTGGCAGTGGGGACGGCTGCCTGTGTGCAGCCAGCACACAGAGTACGGTCTGCAGGGGATGAGGACTTTCTGGAAGGAGTGGGGGGCGCCTGGAGACTAAGGGCTTCAACTTAGCTGGGTGGATGAGCCAGTCTTTTCTCCACCAGCCAGGATGGGGCAGGGTCAGCCTTCATCCTCTGCTAGGCCTCTCTCAGCCACACTGTTTCCTTCCTCTGACATAGTACTTGCCTCCTTGAGTCCTGGGTTCAAGCACTAGATCAAAAACCCAGTGCACAACCAGCTGCTTCCCTGTGGTCTATGCCCACACAGAAGTATACACATATACGCATCACTCTGGCCTTGGAATGAGGTCCTGGTGATTCTTCAGTAATGCAAACCTCCACCCTCGCCCCTCCTGCCCTCCCCTGCACCCTCACTGCCCGCATCTGAGAACAGGCCCTCTGTCATGCAGAATCCTACTGCAAGGAAGCCAGATGCAGCAAACTATCCACTTTGGGGCAGATACTATTCAGAAAGTGGCAAGTCTCATCCATCCCCACATTCTGGGAGAGGGCCTTCTGACCCACGACAGGGCTCCCTCAAGCAATGCAGCTTTACCTTTAGGAGACAGGTACAAATGTGATGAAAACTAACATTGCAGCCCAGGAGAGGAGGCCCTGCAGACAAAACCAGCCGAGCCTCACTTGATGGATCACATCCCTCTCCTGACTGGGGGCAGGCGAGGCCCCAAGGAACAGAGAGCTCAGGGGACTGGGCAACATCACACAGCAAGCCTCTGGGCCCCATCAGCCTTTCCCAAGTCAGCGTTCCAACCCCCAGGAAGAGGCTTAGCAGACTTAAAAAGGGGAACCAAGCTGGGGCTGACATTTTTGATTTGTCAAACTGAAAAGTCAGAGGTCAAGGGATTGTTACCTCCGTAGAACAGGAAGCCAGGCCGGAATTAAGCCTTCGACATTGGCTAGCCACCTGCACAACCAGACAAATGAACACAAACGCCCACATGCTCCTTTCCCTCTTTCTTCCCCAAGTTCCAAAGAAGAGAAACAAAGCTCTGCAAGTACAGTCAAAAGAACGGCAAAAACCTGGGTGTAAGAACCATCCCATCCAGGGAGCAAGCTGGAAACACAGGTTCCCCAGGCTCCTGGCTCCCCAGGTTTCGGGTCAGCAGGTGTGGGGGTAGCTCCAGCCATCTGCATTTCCGGCCAACTCTCCCTGTGGTCATCTCTGGGCTGCACTTTGGAAAACCCTGGCAAGAGTATTATTTACTGCAATCGCAGAAGGCAAACTTGTCAGGAAGAAAAAGGGAGTGCAAGACAATATTTAATCATTTGTCTCAGCACTCGCATTATTTGATTGTAATAATGATGATGCTTCTGTTTCCAAGTCACTTTCTGGCTCATCTGACTTGATCTTGCCAGCCACCCAAAGACGGTAGCCCAAACATGTTCATCATCTCAGTCCTGCAAAGAGGAAGGAGGCTCTGGAAGAAGTTAAGTAGTTGCCTGGGGCCACGTGTTTAGCTAAATAGCAATGGGGACTTGAACCCAGAACCAGTCCGTCTCTCTTCTGACTTCCCCAGGGACCTCCCCAGGTGGCGAAGTGGGCACTCACACACAGATGGAGGCAATTTTATAAAGAGTATCCTGTTTGTCCTCAGAGGCCACAACTAGCACTGTCCCTGACAGCCCGTGGGCTCAGCCCCCGAGTGCTGGTGGGGTACCGACGCCTCTCCATACACCCTGAGTTGCCTAACTGCATGGTGGCTTGTGCTGTGACACCTGCCCTGTCCTGTCCGCCGCCCCCTGCTTGAGATCCCAAACAATGTCAGGGTCAGCAAGGGTGTGGGGTGAGGGAAGACTCCCACGGGAAAGTGGCATCTAAGTATAAATCCACCAGTCTGCAACTTAATCCCGGTGTGACCTCAACCAAGGATTGAACTTCTTCCAGGATCACTTACTCCATCCGTTAGACAAGTATTAGAACATAGGCCTCTTGAGTTTATCCTGAAGAGTGAATGTGCTAATGAATGAAAATCCCATACCTAGAGATTAGTGGTATGCCCCTTCCCTCCTGACTCTTCCAGAGCAACACAATGGGAGCTGTCTTGGTGTTTGCCTAAAACCGGGGCTGGTGTTACCCTGAAGGAAAGAGCCAGGGAGCCTCTATGCTGGACCATGCTGATTTGCACAGGGGCCTCTTGCTCGGAAAAGTTTTCTCCCCATTTACCCCATGGCTTCTGACCCCCCTGCCACCACCACCAAATAGGATAACGGGGAATATGTATGCAGCAAGATGCTGGCTCAGCAGAGGCCCCATATATAAAAATTATTCTTGATGGCTACAATGGAGTTTGCACTGTCCGGGCCAAAATGAAATATGAAGATGGGGCAGCGGAGGGTGACTGGGTAACACCAGGGAGCAGTGATTGAATACCGCCCATGAGTTACATTCAATACTTATTGAAGTATAAAGATGAGGTTATGCGCCGATGGGTTATTTCTCCTCGGGTCTTCCAGATATTATCTCCGGCATCACATTATGCGATGCCCTTTTTCTCTGCTCACTGCCCCCACCCTCGGGGACTGAAGCAAGTTTGATGCTTCCCTACAAATAAGAAGCTCCTTAGTCCTGATCTGATGGAACCGGCTGAGTGAGAGCACACCACAGGGAAAGGGTAGAGGCTGGGGTAGGACTTCGGTGGGGAGGCGGGAGCCCCGGCTCCCCTTGCCCATCTTCTACCTGGCTCTGGGACTCCAGGCAAGCCACTCACCATCCCCGGACCTCAGTGTCCTCATCTACAAAATAAGAGTATTACTTCTTACTCCATTTAAGTCCCAGAGAATTAGCAGGCAAAAGTTTCTCAATTGAGCTGATAAGAGCAAAAGTTTATTGAGACACCTGGAAAAAACTAATTAGTCCCAAGATGGTTAATTTGGTGCTTCTAAGAAGAGGTAACCATAAAGACGGGCAGGGCCTAGAAGGATTTTCCAAGAGGGAGCCTCATTTACCGAGGGCACTGTGGGAATGTTAAAAAGAAATGGGACTCTTTGCTGTCCCTGCCCGGTGACAGATCAGAGGTGAAGATCATTAATTTTGGAGGCTTTGTTTGTTCAAAAATGAGAAGCCTTTTGCCTAATGAAGAACTCTTAATAGGTGTTGTTTTTCCTAAATTATCATATTAACCACAGATAATTAACAAGCGTATCCTTAATGCCGCAGGATACTGACAAACCCACTGAACACATCTAGCTGCCTATAAATCATCCAGCCATCCTTCAAGGCAGCTGTTTAATTACTCCCACATTTGAGAGGAGCAATATTGAGGCTCTCTCTAAATTTGGTTGCCAGTGAAAATAAAGTCAGCAACGTTTCAGCTCTCTATCATCATTGTTCCAACGTAAAACATTGCTGCGGGTTCTACTTACAATGGTGACAAACTGGAAACAACCCAAATGTCCAGCAATATAGCTTGGCTAAGTAAATGAAAGGGTATCCGTTTAATGGGATGTCATACAGCTACCTAAATGGCCGTCGATGCATGGAAAACACGCATTCTGAATCATGTTAAATGGAAAAGCATCATAAAATACTGTGTACACACTGATTACAACTGTATAAGAAAGTATACAATTATTGACAAATCATGGACAAGAGTGTGGAGGGATATAAAGTGTTGTGTTTAATGCTTGTTTTCTATTCTGAGGTGGATTAAGTTCATTTTGTAAAACAAGACAAGCTACTGGTGGTGAACGGCCAGGCTGTTCCTGTCACCTGGGAAAACAGTGGCTCGGCCCCATTCATCCCCCATCACCCTGTCCCTAAAATATGCCAGATCTTTGCAGCATCCATGATGTCTGAATGGTGTTCTTGGCACAGAAATCGGCTGAGTGTGTTTCTCATGAGATCATGGGAGAGGAGTCTCGGCAGAAGCATCTCTCGTGTTCCTTTTTGCCAGACTGTTTTGTGAGCTCTGCCGGAGGTTCAGATTGCCCAGCTCTCAGGCCCAGCACAGGCCTCACCTGAGGTCTGGCTGTGGGTGGCATGGAGAAGTGGGGAGCAAGAGGGGAAAGAAGGGCATCTCCGTGCTCCCCCTCCCCCAAGCCACCAGGCAAAGCATGAGCTGAAGCCACAGAGTGGAGGGGCAGGGGGATCTTCTCTCAGCCTCCGAATTTGGTAGAGTCCTTCCTTCTCAAAGTTTACAGGAGCTGAATCTGTCCCTTAAAACTCCTATTCACTGGGTTTTTTTTTTTTTTTCTTTTTCCAAGTGAAACTTTTCCTTTTTCCCTCCAAGGGTAGGAAACAGTTTAGGAAAGAGGAGAGAGAGAGGAAGTCAGTGAAGGAAGGCAGCTAGGAGCACAACGAGCATCCTGGGGTGGCAGGAAGCCACGCTTGGTCAAAATCTGGCTGCTGAGTGGCAGAGGGTCTGCCAGCTTTGATTCTCTGCGTGTTCTTTCTGCATGCGCACACGGAGTCTCTTTGGCTCTCTGGGTCAGGCCACCAGAACATGCGAGGGGAAGAGAAAGAGCTACAGAACCCAAGGCCTCAGCCAGCCCCGGGGTCCTGGGACCTGAGCTGTGGTGCTGGGGCATTTTCCTGCAGCATTCAGTTTTGAAAGGAGGAAGCAGCTCAATCACCCACCCAGCGAGGCTGGGAATTCACTTTTTCAGCTGGACTGATGCTTGGTATGGCCTCTGTGGGGCACCTGGAGAGACGGAGGACGGCGCCTTCCCCGTCCCCCCACCCCTGGTGCTCCGGAGACGTCTCTCTCTTTTCCCACCCACATCTGCTTGCGGTCCCTTCTCTCATTGGCCCTAACTATTGCTTGCTATCTCCTCCTTCCAGTTTTGAAATTTTATTTCTGGTTCTCATTAACATATTTAAGCAGAGCTAGGGATGAAGTCCTGAAGTGACCTGAATCACTACATTGTGTTCTCTTCTGCCCCCTATGATGCCTGGAGGCAGCATTTAAACCAAAGCACTGTGTTGAGCTCCTTAAACCAGAAGTACCAGAAGCACAGTTACACAGAGGAAGGCCGAGCCATGATCTGCACATTGCCTGAGTCTGAAAAGTGATGCTGATGGGGAGGATGGTAGGAAACCAGGCTGATGCACACTCCCTTTGACTATGATTGGGGGCCATGAAAATAAAGGCATGCTCAAAGCACCTGTGTGGTACACTAACACTGATAGCCTCATTTTACAGATAAAGAAGTGGATGCTCAGAGAAGTCAAATAACTGTTCCAAGGTCACACAGCTGGTAGGTAATGGAGCCAGGATGTGTAGCCAGGCAGACTCCAGACCCCATACTCTTGCAGAGTAATACATTCTGCCATTTTGATGACTGTTACAGTAAGGAGTAAAAGGTGAGTGAAGGACAAGTAAGAAAGAACAATTAAAACAAATTCAAAGACCAGTCAGGTGGAATATCCAAGTGTCAAATCAGCACAGAATCTAGAAATTATTTTATAATACCTTGGCTCTGGTTCTGTGTCCATAAAACAAGCTTCTAAGCTACCATTTGGTTTTCTGAAAGGACCTACTTACTTGGGGAGGTATTCCTGGCGCAAACCACGTAGCTGGTTCTCCAGCCAGGATCATTTATCCACTTCATTTCCTGGTTGGCAGCGCAGCCTCCTGGGGCTTTCAGGGGACTGAAGCATGTGCCCCACTTCTGACCAGATAGAACCAGATAACCATCAGGGCACCGGACCAACAGAACAGGAACCAGACTGTCCCAAGGTGCAGGTGGGCACGCAGCCAGCCAGTGGGTACCTTAATAGCTCACAGAGGAGAGAAATGAGATGGCTTCCCACTATGCTAGGGAAGGAGGAGACAGGGGATGGGGAGATTATACAGTTCTTTCCAGATCAACTACTTCTACCTTCTTCTAACCTGCCTCTTTGTCTCCAACTTAACCTCCATCTTCACTGGAAACCCCATTGAGAACTTAATCTGCACCACCCTGATGCTTCAACTCCAGCCATGCAACTTCCAGATCACTCCTTCCCACTATTCAAATAATTCCATCCCCAAGGGAGCCATTCAAATAAATATGATGTGGACAACACAAAGGATGATGCATGTCTGCAGTCGACAACAAGAAAAATTCAGCACATAAAAACAGAATGCAAAAGAGAGGGGGGTGGGGAGGGAGAGGAGAAAACACAAAGAAGCATGTTCAGCATAATGGGACTTCATTTACGTAACACTTGTAATTACAAGTCTATATGTGCCCAGAGGGAGGCGTGGAAACAGTGGCAGCCTGGGATGGAGGCGGGGATTTCAGAGTGATTTTCCTTTTTTTATACTTCTCTGTATCATTTGAATGTTCTATAACAAACACACATTACCTCTCCTTGGCAAAGCCTTCCTAGACTGGCCCAGGGAGAACCAACAACTTGCAAAGATTGCTGGAATTTGTTATTTCCCTTTCCATCAAGGCATTTCTCTTACACTCCCCTCCCACAAACAATTTACACTCTTAGAAATCTAAGAGGGTGTTTCATCCGTTTTGAATTTATTTCTGTGTGTGGTGTTAGAGAGCGGTCCAGTTTCATTCTTCTGCATGTCGACGTCCAATTTTCCCAGCACCATTTGTCGAAGAGACTGTCTTTTTCCCATTGGATGTTCTTTCCTGCTTTGTCAAAGATGAGTTGACCATATAGATGTGGGTCCATTTCTGGGTTTTCTATTCTGTTCCATTGATCCATGTGTCTGTTTTTGTGCCAGTACCACACTGCCTTGGTGGTTACAGCTTTGTGACACAGCTTGAAGTCCAGAATCATGATGCCTCCAGTTTCATTTTTCTTTTTCAGGATTGCTTTGGCAATTATGGGTCTTTCCCGGTTCCACACAAAGTTTAGGATTATTTGATCTAGCTCTGTGAAGAATTCTGGTGGTATTTTGATAGGGATTGCATTAAATGTGTAGATTGCTGTGGGTAGTATATACATTTGAGCATGGAATGTCTTTCCATTTCTTTGTGTCTTCTTCAATTTCTTTCTTAAGTCTTCTATAGTTGTCAGAGCACAAATCTTTTACCTCTTTAGTTGGGTTTATTCCTAGGTATCTTATTGTTTTTGGTGGATGGGTGATGGGTATTTAAGGAGGCCACTTGTGATGAGCAATGGGTGTTATATGTAAATGATGAATCACTGAATTCTACTTCTGAAACCAGTATTGCACTGTCTACTAACTAGTTAAAATTTAAATTAAAAGAATATATGCATATATACCACCCCCAAAAAAAGAAAGAAAGAAATCTAAGGGGGTGAAGGCCAGCTCAGAGAAGGATTGCCCCTCCCTGCACTAGTCTATACCTCTAACCCATGTGCCTCCAGGGGCTGTCCTGATTTTGAATTCCTTAGATACAATGTGTAGACTTTCTTCAGACTGATAACTTACTCTAAGGAGGAATATAATATATTTGTGTTTTCTAGAAGTTTATAAATTTTAATTAAATGTATTGCATATATTTTAATTAGTTTCCTTGCCCTCTTAACAGTTTCAAGAATGCTCACAGGCCCTGTTCTTCCATATCAGCTCTACTGAAAAAAAGCAACAATCTTCCTTAACATCCTTGCTATCCCTTGGCAATGACATTTCTCTTTACCAAAGCTGAACTTGATCAGAGATCTGAAATCCTGTCTCTCTTTTGTGGGTCTTTTGTCTCTAAACCGGATTTCTCAAAAGGTACATGCTTATATCCCTGTATCTACTGGTTACTTCAGATTTCCTTACTCAGAAGCTCTCCCTTCTGACAAATGGTTCTTCTGCATTCCACTCAACTTTCAAAAGGATAGAACAATTAGAGATATCTTCAATTACATGTCATGGAAAACCTGACCCACAATGGTTTAAACAAATCAGGGTCTATGTTTCTCAAACAACAGAAAGTTGACTCAGCAGCTTAAGACCCAGGACAAGTGGTCTCTGTAATTCTATTGACTATTGCTTTCATGGGCCCAAAATGACTGCCGCAGCTCCAGATATCACATCTATAGTGAAAGCAAGAAGATGGAGACGTGACAGTATTCAACCATGCCTTCCCTTTTATTAGGAAAACAAAAGCTTTCCCGGAATACTCAGAACAAATTTCCATTTATGTCTTTTTGGCCAAATTGTATCATGTGGCCATTCCTGGATGGAAAGGAGCCTGAAAAAGCAAACATTTAGCCTCTGTAGCTCCTGAAGAAGCATATTGGGAGGATCCATAGGGTTGGCAAACCAGCAATCTCCATCACAGGGTCCAAACCCTTTTCACTGAGAAGGTTAACAAACAGAATAACAATAGCAAACCTTTACTAAGCATTCATTCTGCACCAGGTCTTTTGCTAAGTGCTTTCTTTACATCTGCTGTCTTGGGAAATCCTCCTAGGAATCCCAAGGTGCAGGTGTTACTAGTATTTCCATTTTATAGATGAGAAACTTGTGGCTTACAAAGGCTAGAGAACCAGCCCGAGGTGAAACAATCTGTAAGTGTTATAGCTGGGATTTAAACCCTGCTTAGCCAGGAGCCAACAAAACCTTTCTGTGAAGGGCCAGATAATAAATATTTTAGGGTTTGTGGGTCATACAGTCTGTTTCCACCACTCAACTCTGCTATTACAGTGCAAAAGCATCCATAGCCAGTATGTAGACCAACCAGCTGCGTTCCAATAAAACTTTATTTATGGACACTAAAATTAGAATTTCATATCATTTTCACTTGTCACAAAATACTCTTTTTTTCTCAACTATTTAAAAATATAAAAACTATGCTTAGCCCATGGGGCTATAGTTTGCCAATTCCTGCTGTTAGCCAGCCTTGTAAACATTTTGGATTCTAAGCATATGGAGGTTTTAATGTATGTGCTCCTCCTTGCCCTCTGCTTGCCTCACGCTTCTTTGGCCTATGCCTTTCCATTCTGCTCTTTGACTCCTGCACCTTTGTACCCAGATCCAAGAGGACCAGGAAACAGGGGTCACCACTACCACATTTCACCAGAGCTTTGGTACACACCCTTGGCTATTGGTGTTGCCGCGGAGGTGACTTATTACAAGAGACCCTGGCCTGACAGACTTGGAGCAGGTACCAGAGCAATCATTGGGTCATTGGTTTTTTTGGTGCTTTGTTTTTTTTTTTGGGTTTTTTTTTTTTTTTTTTTTTTAGAGCTTTGGGTGATTTTTTTTCCCCCAGCAGCCACTCCACAAGCTCTCAGGAAAGGAGAAAAATAGTAACAAAAGCCCAGATTGCTTTTCTTTGCTTGTCTAAATAATATTAGATCTCTTTTTCCAACTGGGTATTCAACGATGTGTAGAAGAAGAGAGGTGAGCAGTGTGTCATCTAATTGCTCTGTTTCCTCCTTCCTCTCTTTGTGGCCCTAGGTCACCCTCACAAAAAACACCCAGGAGTCTCCTTGTGGCTTTATACCTACCCTTCCATTTGTCCACAAAAGCTACTGCTGCTTTCAATTGGTCAGAAAATGCCTCCCTTCTCTCTGTGGTCCTAATGGCAGTGATGGGCCTGCTGGCTGAAGACTTATGGAAGGTCCTACTGGCCAAGGAGATCATAAATGCTGGAATTGGCTTCCCGGACTATAGGTGCCTCCCCCTCTCCTATCCTTAAAGGTACTGGTATGTAATTCCCTTGGGGTTGTTCAAGAAAGAATTGTTTATGACACTACTTAACAAATAGTAAGGTCAACTATCACAATGTGATATGCAAAGGGACCACTGAAAGTTGGGGAGGGGGGGTGTTGCAGTGGAGGAGAAAGGTTGGGTTCAACTCCAAATACAATATGGAAAAGTGGGAATTCATAGCCAGGAACAGAGTGGGGTCAGTGGATGGAAAATTACTGAGAGGAAACATCAGGGACTAAGGAGTGCTTCTGGCCAAAGTGAACATAGGATGTTGTTGAACACGTGGGGGAGATGGTGGGGGATGAGAAATCTGTTCAGATTTTAGGGTGATCAGACATCGGGGCGGTGGTTCTGGCTAAACTGACTTAGCTGGATTCTTTCTAAAATTTGGACAATGCAGGGACAGACACGGAAGCTTAAAAGTCAAGGTCTAATTGAAAAGAGAGCTCAGAGAAGCCTGATTAGAGTTTGTTTCAGGAGAAATTCTCTGTTATGGTGATTCCCAAAACAGTGTGGTTGTTGTTGTTGTTGTTTAAAGTTTAACATTGTTGGGGTGCATGGGTGGCTCAGTTGGTTAAGCGTCCAACTTCAGCTCAGGTCATGATCTCACAGTTCGTGGGTTCGAGCCCCGCATCGGGCTCTATGCTGACAGCTCAGAGCCTGGAGCCTGTTTCAGATTCTGTGTCTCCCTCTCTCTCTGCCCCTCCCCGGTTCATGCTCTGTCTCTGTCTCAAGAATAAATACATATTAATAAAATAAAATAAAATAAAATAAAATAAAATAAAATAAAATAAAAATAAAATAAAATTTAACATTGTCTTGTGCAGTGAACATTTTAAGGCTCCCCTGAGTGATTCTTGTGCCTTGTTTACCTCCTCTGTAAACATGACGGCTGACCAGACCTGCTGCACAGGACTGTTGTGAGGAGTAAGTGAGACGGCATCTGTGACCACACCTGATGTCATCGTTGCACATAGGGGTGCGCCATCAAAGGAGCCCTCCTTCCTGCTCTGAAGTCTGTGACTGTATCATCAAGGCAGCTCTTGACACTGGGTCTGACACCCGACCCCCCACCTAGCACATTAGATTGGCTCCTGTCCATGGCTCCCTGCCTTCTAGACAGGCGGGGTTGGGCAAGCGTGCAGACCCATCCCTGTTGCCAGCCTCTCGACTAGATAGGTAGCTCAGTGAGTGCCAATGGCCTTTCAACAGTCATACTGGCTTTGTGTGGGGAAATGGCATCCTCAGCCAAAGTCTTTGGGGAGTACCTGTTAACTGGCTCTGGGTTCATGACGGGCTCCAGCTTGGCTTATAGTCCTCCCTGACAAGGGCTCCTCTAAAGAAAAGAGACTTCAGTGACCCTGACTCCCTTTGAAGAAGGTGCTGGTCTCAGGCTTGGGGGCCGTTTTGGTTCCTAGCTTGTTGGTAGCAGGTCTGTGAATAGTAGGAAAACAGAAATGAAAGGAAAAGGGTTCAGAGGGACAGACCAAGGAGTCTGGGCAGATGGAGTGTTGAGGCCAAGGAGGAACATGAACCACCAAGCGCACGCGTAGATTGACTATGCCCAGCAATCTCTCATCTACCTTCTCGGGACCCAGAGCATGGCTAAGCTTCAGCGCCTTGGAGGAGGGCCCAGCCCTGCAGCTCTGGAGAACAGCTCTAGACGGGATGCCCTGAGAAGCGCTCATGTCCTCTCGGCCTCAGAGACAAAAAAAAAGATCAGGGATAGACTTACCTAGAAGCTTGCTCACTCCTCCCGCCAGAATGCAGAGGTAGGAGGGGCTGTCTGCACTGGCAGAGGTTTCCTGTTCCCCGTGGTCTGTGGCACTTAGTCATTCTTTGGGGTGATCAGGTCCTACTCTCAAGGGACACAGCCTCACAACAAGCCCCAGCAGAGGTAAAGAGGGCAAAAGGACTTGTCTCCGATCTCCCCAAAGGCCTCAGGCTGTGAATACTGGTCTTTGAAGGAGATTCCAGCCTCCACATTTAACCCCTCGGCGCCCAGCTTGGGGCTCCCACATGCTCTCCAACACATCTTTCTGCCACCCTGATGGGTGTGAGATGCTAAGTCTTCTTTAAAAGCAGCCAGGTGTGATATGTGTGAATGTGGGTGTGAGAATGTGTGTGTACATGTGTGAAGAGATAGGTAAGAACAAGGTAGAGTGTGTTTATCACTCTTTTGAATGTTAAAATGCCCAGGTGTTTGTCACCCTCTGAAAGTGGCCTCCCAGGGGCATCTGGGTGGCTCAGTCAGTTAAGCATCTGACTTCGGCTCAGATCATGATCTCACGGTTCATGAGTTCAAGCCCTGTGTAGGGCTCTGTGCTCACAGCTCAGAGCCTGGAACCTGTTTTGGATTCTGTGTGTCCCTCTTCCTCTGCCCCTGCCCCGCTCATGCTCACCCTCTCTCTCTCTCTCTCACAAAAATAAACATTAAAAAAAAAAAATTGAAAGTGGCCTCCTCACAAACATTAGCAGAGGTTTAAAAGAAGTTTATGAGATTGTTATGGATTGAACCAAATGTCCTCCCCAAATTCATACGTTCATGTCTTCACTGCCAGCACCTCAGAACCTGACCTTATCTGAAATAGGGTCGTTACAGATGTAATTAGTTAAGATGAGGTCATACTGTAGTGAGCTGGGCCCTAATCCGATATGACTGGTGTCCTTATAAAAAGAATGCCATGTGAGGAGACACACAGCAGAGAGAAGACACAGAGGGAGTAAACAATCATCTATAAACAGGAAGTCTCCAAGGGTACCAGAAACTAGGAGAGGCCTGGACCAGAGGTGTTTCCCTGGCCCTTCAGAGAGAACATATCCCGGATGCTGATACTTTGATTTCATACCGGCCTCCAGAACCATGAGACATATATTTCAGTTGTTCTAAGCCACCCAGTTTGTAGTACTTTGTTAGGACAGCCCCTAAGAAACTAATACAAAGGTCAGTAGACCAAGGTGACTGTGGACAATACAAAGGGCAGAATGTCTTTCCCTTGGGCTGCCCTGGGACAGGGCATCATGTTTCTCAGCCTGAGGCTCACGTGTTAAAGTCATTTCCATGATATCAACCCAGGAGGCCCTTGGCATTCAAGGACTTAGCCTTCATGGTTTTAACTATTCATGAATGATCCCATATTATGACGTGTGATGTGTAGCCATTAGTCATTTTGCCAAGGCACAAACTTGAATCATGCACTCTGAGCTGGTGCATGGACAGAGCACTTGGCTGTGGCTTTGTTCTCCTCGATTTGTCATCTATAGGCAGGACACGTAGGAGGTGATAAAGCCTATGCTGCTTTGTGGGAAAGTGTGTCTGAAGAGGAAGGTGCGTTGCTAGAATGGGGGAGGAAAGGGGTCTCATCATGTGATGGTCTAGGCCAGAAAGTAGCTTTATAAATTAGCCAAGTTCCATTTTTATAGAATCATCATGGACCTAAAAGAGGCAGGAGATTTTTCAGTTATACTGTACTGCCTTGCAGGGGTAGGAGTCACAGAACTCAGTATCACTCTCAAACTTGGTAGTTCACTAAGGTGAGAGGCCATCTCCTTGAAGAATGTCAGGGGTCCTCATATACAGTACAGCAACATTACATATACAGCAACAAACAGGATTCCACCATATTTTCCAACCTCCTTTTTCCTTTAGGTACCAGGCTTTCTAAGACCATAATTGCTGCTATATCCTTAAACCACTGGTAGAGCAAAGGGCACTTGTGGGGTGTAATTTGGAGAGACTGTGAGAAGGGCCTCGCCCTAATCACCCATTCCTCAGGGCCTTTTCACAATCACAGCATGCACCTGAGACCTGGAATTCTGCCATTACAGACGCATTCCTTCAGGTGAAGGCACTGCCTGAAACTTTCAGGAGCACCCATAGTTGGAAGAGGGTAATCTTAAATTACTGATAATCACAGACTCCTAAATGTGAATGGGCTTAACAGACTCTTTAGAACCAGCCTGACCACAGTTGTTTAATAGGGGCAGTTGAAAAAGAACACAAGGGCTCTGGCATCCTGGCAGGAGGGTGCTAGAGTTTTCTAGACTTGACAAGATCAGCCCTGATGGTACCCTCACATGTGAGGACGGGGTCACACGAAGGGTTGGGTAGTCTATCTGGAAGTGTCTGATCTGCTTTCTGTGAAACTGATGTGCTACAAAATAACATCAGAGGACAGAATTCATCCAGTGACATACAATGTTTAGAGATACAGCTCTTTTTTTCCATTTTTCTTTCAAATAAACTCCCACAATCACACAAATCAACTATAAAGTAATCCTCCATTGTGGAGGGGAACAACTTATCATCTGATCTCCAAGTCTTGACTTCCAAGATAATGTTTCATAGATAATGGTTCTCTAGAGCTCTTGCTTTGATGGTCTTTCAGTCCCCTCTTGGTTTCCCTTCTTTTTGGGGGGTCCCATCCTTCCCTACCATCTCTGGAAAGCTTTTAAGATAACTCTAAAAAGACAAAGCAATGTCAGTAAAGGCCACTGCACTGTTCGGCTAACAGATAACCACATCGCTCTTTCTCAAGATAGCTACAAAGACCATTTTTGAACATGCTTGGGTTTGTGAAAATAAGATGGATTAAGGTTAACACGAAATAGACAGCCAGGGTATACAATGTTAGCAATGTTACTGAGACTGTTGGTACAGCACAACAACCCTCAAAATTCAGGTGGTTGTGTCTGCCTGTATATTCAAAGAGGTTTTCTTTCATTAGGCATTTGTGGTGGACTCCAGAACCTGCACTCTTTTCCAGAATCATGATCAAAACTCATTAGACTCATCCTGCAGCGTGGGATTCTTCAACCGACTGACATTTGTTATAGTGTATGTAGTATAGCTGTGGACATTGGCCAGGTGCATAAGTGTAGGCTAAAGACGTGGGTACCATTATTGTATCCACTTTATCGGAAGGAAAGCTGAGGCTGAAGGAGGACTAGCCATAAGCAGTGGAGCTGCTGTAGAACACGCTCCAACTCTGGAACTGAGTCAACATATATAAGAACCCTAAAGAGACTGTCTCTAAAGGAACGGAGCTAGAGTTGGAGGGGGTAAAGAGACCAACCTCACTGAGTGGGTAAGACGTGTTGAGAGGGTATAACACCTCGAAAGTTGAGTTCCCATGTCTGTGGCCTGAAGGAGGGTATTAACATAGGTTTTCTGGAACAAGGTTGATAAGACAACTCTGCTATTGAGGAGGATATATTTGCTAATAACCTATGGACAGAGGTCTAGAGACATTCTCTCCAGTTTGGAAGTTGATACTCCCTGGGACAAACTCTCCACCAATCCCTTTTTTTTTTTTTTTTTTTTTTTTTAGTTTATTTGTTTATTTTGAGGAGAGGGGAAGAACAGAGAAAGAAGGAGAGAAAGAACCCCAAGTAGACTCCATGCTATCAGTGCAGAGCCCAACATGGGGCTTGAACTCACAAACTGCAAGATCATGACCTGAGTGGAAATCAAGAGTCAAACGCTTAACCAACTGAGGCTCCCAGGTGCCCCCACCATCCTGTCTTTACACAGAGTCATCCTAGCAGGGCCTGTTGGCCCCCATTCTTCCTAGAGAAACCATCCTTGAAGGTCAGGGGTTCCTGGCTTGTTGGCTCCCCTCTAAGGGGCAGGAAGTATCCTAAAGTGGAAAAGCCATGTGGACCTGATAGTGGTGTAAGTCTCACAAAGTTGAACTGACCTAGAGGAGGAGTCGAGTGCCCTTGGTTTACCCATCTCAACTGGTATTGCTATGTCTTTCTCCACCAAGTTGTATTCCAAAAGGATGAACTTGAATATACAGCTAATGAGAATTTAGGAGACAAGAGACCCCAAAAATCTCCATAAGGGCTATGACTCATCAAGCTGCACTCGAGTCTACCAGGCCCAAGGGTCCCCTAAGAGGACGTCCCCCCCCCCCCCCCCCCCCCACTCAGAGAACTCCAGGTACAAAGCATCCAAATTGGTCCAGGCCCCCAACAATAAAAACACTCTGAACCCCCTCTTATATAACTCAAAATTAAAATAGAACTAAACCATAAGGAAAAGAAAGCCCAACCCAGTTCAGATATTTTTCCAGGATAGCCACTTTAAACTATCAAATACTCACATCTTTTGGAAGAGTCTGTGTGTGTGTGTGTGTGTGTGTGTGTGTGTGTGTGTACATGGCCATGCACATATTTGTGCACATACTTAGCCTTAGGGATTACCCAGGACCAAAAGCTGTCCCCCCGAAGCTGAGGCTTGGCTATGTGGCTGTATTTCCTATAGATTGTTGTGACACTTTGGCAACCAGTCCATTTACTCAAGAGAGAAACATTCCCCAGATGTAACTGTTGCCTGAGACCCACAGAAGTTAAGGAAGAAATCATATCCTCAGCTTTCTAAGGACCAGAGAAGTAATGTAGGGCTCAGCCTTCAGGGTTCAGGTGGTTAAAGCTAGTCCTGGTTTGGGGTTGCACTCACAACACCACCCACTCTGTCCCTTCCTAGCCCTCTGTCAATACAGAGGGGCCACGCTCCTCTCAGACAACTTGACTAAGGTCATTAACCCACCACCAACAACTTTCCTAGGAGGAAATAGATTTCCTATGATCTTTGGAGCTACCTTAGTTCTTAAGTGGAAGGAGGCTCTCCCCCCAAGATTGCCATAAAGGGTGCTTTAAGAGTCTGAGAGCCTGCACTAAGTCACCCCATCCTCAGTCACCCCTTTTCCCCTGCATGGCGTACCCAGATGTCTGAAGTTCTACTTTGTAGATCCTCCCTCCCTTCCTCCCTACTTTAAGGAAGACATATTGAGTCTGACAAAAGCCCTTTAGGTCCCCTTCTTAAGCCCTGAAGGCCTTTTCCCTAACAGCATCTAAGTTCCACCATGACCCCTGAGGAAGGCCTGGGGAGAGATGCTTGGCTTGGCATGTGAGTGCTGGAATGCCATCAACTAATATTAATGAAACTCCCTATCTTCCTCTGTCAGAAATCTTTACACACATGGACACTCACACTTTCATTCCCTCTCTCTCCTCTCTCTCTTTCACACACACACCACACACACACACACACACACACACACCACACACACCATTTCTATATCCTATTCCAGTGGGAGCATTCATTTTCCCTATAATGCTCTCCCATTGTGCGTGGTGATGGTCAATAGAGATGATGTAATAATAATTTTATCGGATCAATATATCATTTGGAAAATAAAAGCTCTCCCCTTCGTCGGGTGATGACCAAGAGGGGAAATGCCTGTGTCTGGTCAGTAATTTATGTCTGTCAAGCAGAATGGATGACAAACTCCCGCTCAATGCTCTTGTGTCTTTGTGTTTTACTGTATCCCCTATGTTTTCAGCAATGCCCATTAAAACATCCCTCTGAAGGGCTCCCCTTTGAACAGGAAGCAGCTCCTTCCCAAGGGGCTCAGATCTCTGTCAGGAGGGAAGCCAGCCTTGCCTGTGGCTTTTAGTTTCTTTGCATAGTGGATAATGAGATCAGTTTTCATTAGGCTGGTGTTTGCCAGAACACCTCTTGCCTTTCTCTGCAAGCACATATTAGGAGTTCCATTTTATAGATGGGAAAGAAACAGACGACCCAGAGGGTAGATCTTTTCCTCCAGCCCACGAGGGCAAAAAAAAAAAAAACAAAAAACAAAAAAACAAAAAACCAAAAAAAAAACTCTTCATCTTCAACTATAATAAAATATTGCCCATGCCTCTCTACAACTTGGTGGGTAGGATCAGAGCAGGAGACCCTGAGCAGAGAACTGCATCACTTCATGGTGACAGCTGCACCCAAGTCAGGAGGACAAGAGCTGGGCTCTCTCTCCCTCCCAAAGCCCTTTCTGGGCCTGCAGTCTCACCCTGATGCACGGGCTGCTTGACTCTCCCCCCTCCTCTCTCTGACAACTTGGGACCAGGTCCTATCAGTGGCAAAATACTTTGGAGCTGGCCATGAGTGACCCTGAAACACTTTTGCCCTACGCCTGGGGCTGAGAGAGAGTTCTTGCTTTGGTTCATGCCAGCTCCCTGCCTAATAAAATTAAGATGGGGAGGTGGGAGGCGTGGGGGAGAAATAAAGGGCAATAGGAGTAAGACATTTGATCAGTGGCTTATTGAAAAAACAAAAGAAAAAATGAGAAGAAGAAAACTACTATTTATGTGGTGTGCCAGGCCACTACGTTAGACCTTAAAATACAGAAAAAAAACCAAAGAAATTCTGTTGAAGCGGTATTGACAATAAAATATACTGTCTTCTCCTATGATATGGTGTCTCATACTCCTCTGTAGTTTTACACACAGCAGAGAGGACTTTGAGCATAACTGTGCACTGTCACAGCAAACTTCCACTTCAGAACAAGGGCATCCATTCTTCTATCCATTCATTCACTCAGCTTTTGGGGGGAGGGGAGGGGATGGGCCACATGTTTTATGGATTCGGGACCAAATCTTATAACTGAGAGATAATTTATTAGTGAATGATTTGTTGGCAACTTTTGTTTTGTATATAGTTAAAAACTCCTTTTCACTTAACAATTTTTTGAGAACTTACTATGTGTTTGGCACTATCCTCAGTACAAAGGGTTCAAGAATAAATAACATCAAGTCCTTGCCCTCTAGGAAACTGACTAACGTCCAGACACAGAACACAGGGGGCAAATTTCTTCATGTTGGCCACACTGACCCCAACCAACTCAACCATTCCAGAACAAAATGGTTGGATTGTATTGTTTATTTTGGTTTTGGTTTTGTTTTGAAAAGGGTGTTCAAGCTTACAGGGACAGCAAGCCATTCAGATACAAAAGGTACCAATTTGCATGCCCCTCCTTCAACCCTTACAAACTGTCACCTTGAACCTCAGATTACCTCAAATCTATGGCCCAATTTCAGGACCTCCTAAGGCTCATCAAGATGTGCCTAAATGGAAAGTTTGGTCATGTTAGAAGCCCTCACTCTGTGTCCTGAGCAAAGAACTCTCTCCACAGCAGGGCAAAGGGTGCGAGTGCAGGGGCAGGCAGCTGTTTCTGTCAAATTCACAGATTTCATGTTAGTAAGCTCCATGAAACACAGAGCTTCATGGAGCTCTCAATAAAGGGTTTTATAGTTTTCACTTTTCTCAAAATGACATGCAGACAATAACAATCAAATCTTGCAGGAGTGCTCTTATGTGAAGGAGGGGGTGTGAAGACCATGAACAGCTAATGCTAGGTGCCGTGACCATAACATAGGGGTTATTGAGGGAATATTCACAAGTCTGAGCAGTAGCAGAGTGCACAGTCCCCTGGGTTCCCATCATCCACAAAGAGGTGGTCAGGCTCTGGGGCTGGCTAGACTCTACGCTCCTGGGGCGGGAATGAGCTCCAGGGCCATTCACATCTGATGACCTGACCTTCCATTCATCCTCATCTCCCCTCCCAGAGACAATTTCTAAAACGGATCCATTTCTGGCTCTTCTGATGACCATTATCTTTTTTTTTTTTTTTTAAATGCTATCAAACTTTAATAAGAGCAATTGTGGCATCAATTAAATAACACCAGTTAAACTAAAAAGAGATCAATCAAAATTACTTCTATAAAGAGGAAACACGGGCAAATGTCTTGCTGTGGTCAGTTGAAGCGAATCTGCCTCAGGACCCAGATCCCCTAGCCCCCATGACTTGAATCTCCTTTCTCCTCTGGGACCTGATGACCCAGGGGGGAACTTGTGACACCGGGGACCCTGTGGGCTGCATGGGGAGAAACAGGAGCAAAGGGCCATTGGGAAAGGCTGGAACCGAAACTCGATGTTATTCACTACTGGCTGTGAGCATTGTGTTCTTCCCAGCCCACAGCTTTCTGTCTATGGACAGAGCTATCGTCCAGCTTCCTGGAGCACTTTCTCATAGAAGAGAATCTGGTTTTTTGATAAGAGGAAATGGTTCTTTCCAATTCTCTGTCTGGGTCTTCAGCCACCTTCCCATAGAGGTTTGCTCTTCTGATGTGTGTGGTTCATGTGTCCATGTCTGCGGGACCAGTCATTCATCTCTATTTCTGAGCAGGCTGGTTCATTTTCAACATGTGCCCCTGAATTTGCATTACATGTTCTTGATGGACTTCAAGATTCGGCTGGGGCTTCCGAATCTCACTTTCAACCTCATGTTCAAGCCAGAACCTCAGGCTGCAGAGATACTTGCTCAGTTTGGAGGCTTTTTATTTATTTTATTTTATTTTATTTTATTTTATTTTATTTTATTTGTAAGCTCTTCGTTCCATTTTCTTCACATCATTTTTCGGATCTATTTTGGTTTTCTCCACATCTAAACGAATAGGCCCCTGATTCCCTTCAAATCAATCTGGACTGGGGCACTGGGTGGCCTCCACTGTCCTCTGCCCTCTTTCCTCTAATTGCAAGTGGCCACCATCCATGTAGAGATGTTCTCCACAGAGAGAGCAGACGAACCTCTGATGCTCACCACGGTGTCAGCCCGAGACTGCAGCCGGCTCAGTTTTTCACCCATGACTTGTTTCATCCATGCGTTTGGGTTTCCAACCCTTCTTTCTGCTCCTTCATGTCCTTTGCTTCCATCCCTCGGTTTCTAGACTCTCCCAAAGATTAGTGTTTTCATTCAAGCCATCCGTTATGTTCTTCTGAAGCTCTTCTGCACTGTTGTGAGATGCTTTTAAGGTGTGTTTTCCTTTTTGTTTTTGCTTCAGCCACTTGGGGTTGGGAGGGACTTTGGTGCATCTTCAAGTGGCCACGTCCATCTTTGAAGGTGAGTTGTCCTCAGTCCGTGAAGTCAAGTTGAGAGGGCTCACTTTTTCTTTCTTTTGATAACAGGGAAGCAAATTTATTTTTTAAATGATTAGCGCACGACGAGTCGACTGAGGGAGGAGTGAGTTTCCCAGCTTGAACTGCAAGCAGGTGGAAGCTGGGATAGTGTAGAAAAGAATCTTGCATTAGTTGGGAGGCTGTTGTGGCTTCCCTTTTAGCCATCAGTTCTGAATTCTGTTCTCAGGAAAGTGACACTGTGCAGCGGGTTCTGTTATCTCACCAGCAGCTATTTTCCCCTTTCTTCTGGAAGCACACTGAGCCCCTCTGAACACTGCGAGCACACCGCTAGCCTGGGTGAGTCACTACACCAGCTAGAGGCCTCTCTTTTCTGTCCTTTTCCAAGAAAGTCTACTGTGTCCTCAAGTGAAGTCCAGTTCTGCATTTTATTAAGTGCTGCCAAACACAGCATCTGTAGCTGCAAAGGACTGGCCCCACCACAGGCAACTGGAGGTTTCACAGGCTTGTCATTAGCCCAGTCTACCCACTGGCTCTTCGATACACTCTCACAGGGGCAGAAAGCACTTTGGCTAGCTCTTCCTCTTCTTCCCCCCTTAAAGTATGCTGGCTCTTTACTATGAAAACCACCACTGCAGGACACACTAGAATCTCTCAGGGAAACCCACAGAGCCCTGGGCCTGTCTTGAGCACACAGATGTCACCGGAACACTGCACGGCAGCTCCAGGACTAGGTGGGAGGACATTTCTGTGGCACTCAGCAGGCCCTCCGTGGCTCCCAAGTGCAGTGCAGGTCTGCCTCAGACTGCCAGAATCCTGTAGGCCACCACTGACCACATATGACCTGTGGAGAGCTGCATCTGTAATGCAAACAGGGGGCCAGCAGCCAAGATAGACCATCAGTTGAGATGGGAAAGAGCAAGGCATGCCAGCTTCTATAAACAAGGCTCCCTAACTTTGCTCTGTTGAGTGCACAAACAGAAAGCAATATTACTGGGCATCTGGGTGGCTCAGTCAAGTTAAGCGTCCAACTTCCGCTCAGGTCATGATCTCGCAGTTTGTGGGTTTGAGCCCTGCGTGGGACTCTGTGCTGATAGCTCGGAGCCTGGAGCCTGCCTCAGATTCTGTGTCTGCCTTTCTCTCTGCCTCTCTCTGACTCTCTCTCAAAAGTAAATATTAAAATATGAAAAAAATAGGAAATAAAGAAAGTGGTATTACTTACACAGTACATCTGGGCAAATGGAAAGAGCCAACAGCAGCCATAGGCTAGCCTTGAGCTCAGCTACCATGTGGCCCCACAGCAAACCCAGACGATCAAGGTAATGCCCTACCAGTACACTTAATCTAAATGGTCTTAATCTTAATTGTTTGTATAATTCCACTAATGGAGTCATCTAAATGGTATATATCTTAATGGTATATATCTAAATGGTATGTATAACTCCGCTCAATCTTAATCTAAATGGTATGTCTTCATCTAAATGGTATGTATCTAAATGGCACGTAGAACTCCACCTCTTGGTTTGTCAACTTTAAACAATACCCATTGATTTCCCTCTGTAAAAATGTAAGGATTTAAACCCTTTTAAACTTCCTGCCTTTAAGACCTAGCTCAAAGTTTGTGGTTTCTTATTATTTTTTACAAAATATATTTGGCACATGTATACTGTGCTTCCATTTATTATGCCATCAATTCGAGTCAGTATTTTGATTCTCTTTCACGTGAAGATGGTAACATTTGTGCCCCTACACTTTCTTCTCCCTTCAATCTTTAACCTACTCTCAGATACATGTATTTTAAATTAATTTATTTATTTTGAGAGAGAGGAGAACGAGTAGGATGGGGCAGAGAGTGGGGGATAGAGAGAGAGAATCCCAAGTAGGCTCTGCACTCTGTGCTGAGCATGATGCAGGGCTTGATCTCATGACTGTGAGATCATGACCTGAGCCAAAATCAGTGGTCAGAGGCTCAAACCGACTGAGTCACCTAGACACCCCTCTCAGATATATTTTTGTATTGAATTGAAAAGGCTAACATTTACATTCCACAAGCACAAGCCCACCTTCTAAGCTTCTACAGTGTTACTCCAAATTTTTTCTTTTTTTAAATAGTGTTTACATTAGTATCAGTATAGACATATTGCTCACTGCCCAAATTCAGTAAGGCTCCTGAATCAATTCCTCTTCTAAAATCTGAGATTACAATCCCCAGGCCACTGAAGGAAGAATGCTCAGCATAAAATTCAATGAATTTTTTTTCTGATATTCCATCAACTCCTTAAAATCATGATACATTTTTCTTGCCACCTGGATAATGACTCTCTGGTACAGATTCTTGTTTTTCTAGGAGTTCCCAAATACATTCTTTTTTTCCACGAACAATGGGCATTTTTCAGATCTTCAGCATTTTCCATTCTCCCAAGGATACCATCTATCCAAGGAGCTGCCTTTTTGGTCAGACCCTCTTCCTGGCAGAGCACTCCATTCTTCTGCTCCCATCTGGGTGGTTATCCTCGAGATTGGTTGTCCTGAAGACTTGCTGCCTAGTTGTTACTTTGGGATTCTCTTAACTGTAATTATTCTCCTTGATTGGGCTGTTCTCCTGTCTCCTAGATCCATGTATTTCTCTTCCTTTGTTTACTTCCCCATGCTGCTGGGATATATCCTCAAATAATTTCCTAAGAAAGGGCATATGAAAACTAAATGTCCTATTTTGCCCTGATACTTGATAATTTGGGCTGGGTTAAAAAAAAAAAAAATAGGTAGGTCTTCTGCCTTCTTTGAAGGCATCATTGTCTTCTAGCACTGAGAGTTACGGATGGAAAGTCAGTTGCATTCCATTGAGGTGACCTATTGACCTCTTGGGGAGATTTTAGGATCTACCAATTATCCTTGGTGGTTTAGGATTTTGCAAAAGAAGAATCTAAGTGTTGGGTTGTTATTGCTATGTTGCTTGCACTTATTTTGCTGGATATTCTGAGCCCTTTAAATTAAAGTCCTCTTCAGCCCTGAGAAATTCCTTTTACTATCTCTTTGCTAACTTCTATTGTCTCTATTCTCTCTTTCTGTAATTCTTTTTCCTTTTATGTTTGACCTCAGGATGAGTTCTCATGTTTCTTGTCTTTGCTCCAATATTTCTCTTCTCTTAATATTTCTGTTCTGCATTTTGAGAGATCCCCTTGACTTTATACTCCAAACTTGTTTTGAATTTATTTTGATAATCAAGATTTTATAATCTCTAACAACTGTCTCATTTGCTTTCTGCTCCTTTTTTATTGTGACTTATCTTGCTTCAATGGGTATAAATGTATCCTTGAATCTGAGTGTATAAATAAGGTTTTTTTTTCTGAATTAATTCAATTTCCACTGGGGTCAGTGTATTTATCTTGGTCTGTCTCTTTCAGATTCTGGTTATTCTCCAATTCTTGTGGCCTCTGTTTGTCATTCCCTAGTTGTTGTTTTTAATGTTCATTTATTTTTGAGAGAGAGAGAGACAGAGCACAAGCAAGGGACAGGCAGAGAGGGAGATACAGAATCCAAGGCAGGCTCCAGGATAGGAGCCTGATGCAGGACTCGAACTCATGAACCATGAGATCATGACCTGAGTTGAAGTTGGCCGCTTAACCAACTGAGCCACCCAGATGTCCCTGTCATTCCATAGTTTAAAAGGACTAGGCAGCTGATGTGGTTTCCTTCTGCATTGTGTTGGAATGCAAGAGATCTATTTTGCCACCAGGTCTCTACCCTAGAAGTCTGATTAGCTCTCCATGGGGTGTGGATTGCTGCCTGGTGGCATGCTGGCTGGTAGGTTTGGTGTTAGGGTGAGTAGATAAGAAGCTTCCTTGACAGTCAAGCTATAGACTCCCTGAAGGGCAGAATGTGCACCCAAATCTACACTAGATGCTTCAGCCTTCTCCAGAGGGCTGGTTTGTTTGTTTGTTTGTTTGTTTGTTTTTGCAATATATAAAATTTATTGTCAAATTGGTTTCCATACAACACCCAGTGCTCATCCCAAAAGGTCAGAGAGCTGGTTTAAATTTAAAGATACACCTCTTGTATGTGGTCTTGGAGCAGACACCAGGTTACCTCTGCAAACACATACAAATTTAACCATCCCTCCTCTATGAGCCCCATCTCTTACTCCTACCTTCCACTGCACCTGCTAAGTCTGAGACCAGAACCCTTCTTGGCCTCTAACAGGTTTATAGGCTCCCACATCCATTGCAGCCTCCTTCTATTCCAGGTTGTGCCTTTTTTTGATGGTTGCATGCATCACAAATTGCATTCATTCCATCTTCCAGAAAAGTACTGAGCTTTCTTATCCTGTGGCAATCTTCCTCTCCAATCCCTTGCCATAATAGACATTATTATAGCTTTATTCCAGTAAAATCTCAGTGCCAAAGATGAAACCATGAGCTCAAGTCACCATCTGAACCAGAAATTCTCATTAAAAATTTGTTGGACTTCCACTATGAATTTAAACCATGAATGCTGTTCTGCTACATGCCAAACCATTGGTTTGATGTTACTAGGCTGCTGGTATAAGAAGTGTTTGAGGGGTACCTGGCTGGCATAGAGCATGTGACTCTTAATCTTGGGGTCATGAGTTCAAGCCCCATTGTTGTGGATGGAGCCTACTTTAAAAAACAGTGTTTGACTGTAGATTATATTTGAGTCCATTTTTACTAAAAAGTTACAAAGGAAATTCAAAGTAGACTTGAGAGAAATGTTTCAAAGGGTTCAAGGGCAGAAAGGCCAGGGTTGGCAGCTTCTGGCATTTCCCCCAGTTGCAGCTGCTATAGTGCACAAGGTTTGGAGGCCACTCTAGCTCCTGCAGGAGGATACAGTGGCTGTCAGTCGAGGGCAAGAGGCATGCACGGGAGCTCTGATCCTGGGCTCCTCACCAGCAACTTTTCTCTGCGTCAGCTTAGCTGCCAACCTTTGTGCATACCTGCTTCCCCCAGCAGGGCCAGGAGAGACTCACCAGCTCAGAAGATAAGACAGAGGGAAGGCTGGATCTCATGACTTAGCTTTGATGTGCTGGTCCACCACTGATCTGTGAGTAGCAGGAGGCACAGAGCTTCTCCAGAGTATTTTTCAGGGGTCTAATTGCCAAAACCAGAAACAGATTTGAGCTAACTTAAGCAAAACAAAAAATCAAAAAGGTGATTTTACCATAAGGGTCTGAGAGTAACTACTGAAAACCAGTAGCCTTAAGAAAGGTGCAGAACAAAGGCCTTGGGGGCTATCCTGAAAAGGATTTGCTCTCCTTCTCTTATCTCCCATCCCCCGTCCTCTCTGTCTCCTGTTTCTCTCTTTCTGCAGACTGAGTTTCTCTTCTCCTCAGTCTACATGGCAGAATGTGACTCTTCCACAGATTGGGTATTCACATACACTGGTCTGACCATTCAGAGAGACTGACTTTCCCTTAGACTGATGGTTGGCAAACTTCTTCTGTAAAGGCCAGATAGAAAATACTTTCGGCTTTGTGGGCCATACAGTCCCCGTGCAACTACTTAACTCTACCATTGTCATGCAAAAGCAGTCCCAGATAATATGTAATAAATGGGCATATGACTGTGTTCCAATAAAACTTTATTTACGGAAAACGGGCAGGCAGTGAACAAGGTTTGGCTAATTTGCTGATCCCTGCCTTAGACACAACCCCAAATTTTCAGAAGAATCTGAATGGTTCAGTATGGGTTAAGTAGTCAGTCCCTTAGTCAGTAACCAGATAGTCAGGGAAACACAGCAGAAGCACAGCTGTGGGGAGCCAAAACCTGGAGGTGAGGCTTCTCAGAGGAGAGAGTCTGAGGAGCCATCCCACAAAGGGTCCACTACGTTGCTTCTCATTACAGCAACCATAAATTGGGAGTATCAGCCCTTACGTCTTCTGACTTCAAGATAATCCCATGGAATTGAGTAGCAAGAAACTTCTTGCAGTCTCTTGAGGTTCTCAGAAACAAAGTCCTATTTAGAATGAGACACTTTGAAGTTTCCCACAGTAAAAAAAAAAAAAAAAAAAAAGGAAATAAGGGATGTGAGGCAATTAGCTCCCTAAACAACCTATAGTTCAGTAACTCAGAAAGCTTATTCAAAAAAATTTTTTGGGGGCGCCTGGGTGGCGCAGTCGGTTAAGCGTCCGACGTCAGCCAGGTCACGATCTCGCGGTCCGTGAGTTCGAGCCCCGCGTCAGGCTCTGGGCTGATGGCTCGGAGCCTGGAGCCTGTTTCCGATTCTGTGTCTCCCTCTCTCTGCCCCTCCCCCGTTCATGCTCTGTCTCTCTCTGTCCCAAAAATAAATAAATGTTGAAAAAAAAATTTAAAAAAAAAAAAATTTTTTTTGTTTCTTAAATAGTCTTTTAGAGAAAATTTTTACATTTAAACCCAAGGTTCTGACATTGAACAAGAGTAATTTTAGGCTGGGTGGCTTAGAGATTCCACTGCTCCCCGCCCTTCACCTCCAGGGCTCATGAATGTGTAGTGGTGTGGTTGAGGACTGAATATATGCCCAGTGTGGCTGTAACTCAGCCCGTGTCTTCGACTCCCATGGTAGCCCTGTAGTTTACAGGCATGTCATAAAAAGTCTGCAGTGGCTTGGTGTAGCTGCCGTGGAAAAGCTGGACGGCAGTTCCTCAAAAATGTAAAAGTCGAATTACCATATGATCTAGCAATTTCACTTTTGGGAATATAACCTAAAGAACTGAAAGCAGTTCTCAAAAAGGCATTTGAACACCTATGTTTACAGCAGCATTATTCACAATAGCCAAAGTGTGGAAGTAACCCGTGTCCATCAAAATAGACAAATGAAATACGGTACATACGTAAATAAACTATTATTCACCCTTGAAAAGTGGGGAAATTCTGACAATTGCTACAACATGGATGAACCTGGAGGACATTCTGCTAAGTGAAATAAGCCAGTCATGAAAAGACAAATACTATATTATGCCACTTATAAAAGGCACCTGGAGTAGACAAATTGATAGAGACAGAAAGTAGAATGGTGGTTGCCAGGAGCAAGGGAAAGGAGGAACGGGGAGTGGCTCATGGGTATAGTTTAAGTTCTGCCAGATGAAAAGAGCTCTGGAGATTAGTTGCACAACAATGTGAATGTACGTAACACTGATGTACACTTAGAAATGGTTAAGAGAAGACCATGGGAGAAGGGAAGGGGGAAAAAAAAGTTACGGAGAGGGAAGTAGGCAAATCATAAGAGACTCTTAACAACTGAGAATAAACTGAGGGTTGATGGGGGGTGGGAGGGAGGGAAAGTGGGCGATGGGCATTGAGGAGGGCACCTGTTGGGATGAGCACTGGGTGCTGTATGGAAACCAATTTGACAATAAATTTCATATTAAAAAAATAATAAATAATAAAATAAATAACTAAAAAAAAAGAGGGAAAGATAAATACCATATGATTTCACTCATGTGTGGAATTTAAGAAACAAACAAATGAGCAAAGGGAGAGAGAGAGAGAGAGAGAGAGACAGGAGAGAGAAACCAAGAAATAGACTCTTAACTATAGAGAACAAACTGATGGTTACCAGAGGGGAGGTGTATGGGGGGAATGGGTAAAATAGATGATAGGGATTAAGGAGGGCACTTGTCTTGATGAGCACCGGGTGATGTATGGAAGTGTTGAATCACTATATGGTACACCTGAAACTAATATAACACTATATGTTAACTAACTGGAATTTAAATAAAAACTTAAAAAAAAAAAAAGAAATGGTTAAGATGGTAAATTTTATCTTTGTATTTTTTTTAATTTTAAGAAAATATTTATCTATTTTTGAGAAAGTATGAGCAGGAGAGGGACAGAGAGAGAGAGGGAGAGAGAGAATCCCAAGCAGGCTCTGTACTGTCAGCACAGAGCCCAGCACAGGGCTTGATCCCATGAACCATGAGATCATGACCCAAGCTGAGATCAAGAGTTGGGCACTCAACCGACCGAGCCACTCAGGCTTTATCTTATGTGTACTTTACTACAATTAAAAAAAAAAAAAAAAAAGATCTGTGGTGGGACACGCCTGGGCCTTCATGGGCCCCAACAGGTAAAGACAGTGTACAGATTACAGCCACTGCCCCAACAGCTTTCTGGAATGAATTTCAGCCTCTCCTAAGTATGTATCTATGAAAATAGGAGTTTTGATTATTTTCTTCCTGCGAACAGAAACCAGGGAGCAAGAAATACCCTGCTGTGTGTTCCTCTGTGAACTGTTCCAGCTGGCCTTCCCAGAATCCTCTGGGGCCCAGATGCTGGAACAACAGGAGCAACCAGAGAGCCCAAGATGGGAGGTGGGAGATGTGGGTTCGTACATGGTTGCTGTTCTCAGGACAGTAGTTCGACTGATAACCAGCCCCCATGCAGAAGCACAGTACCTTCCATGGGCAATGCCATCTACATTCCACATCCATGCCCCACATGTCCTCTGAGATCAGGGCTCCTGAGTGGAGGGAAGCCCGTGCAACCCCCAGGGCCATTCACGAGCCCCATGAAAGAGCCAGAAGTCCCTTCTTCAGGTACAGGCAGACGGACACTCTGCCAGCCTCCTATGGCCCTTCTTGCCTCCAGTCTTGTCCCCTCCAAGCTCTCCTCCACACAGCCTTGTAAAGACCTCTGAACATACATCTAAGTAGGTCATTGTCATGCACTGACCTTCACTGGCTCCCTACCACTCTCAGAACAATATTCCCTATCATGACACTCCACACCCATGCCCTGATTCCTGTCCATCTCTCTAGCCACATTCCCCATAGCGCCCTATCTCCATCTTTCCAATCCCCCATGCATCCCTGCACTTCCCCAAATGTACTCCTTTGAAATTCCAGCCAATAAGCCAAAGCCTTTTTTCCATACAATTCAGACTCTTGGACTATTCTCAATGTGGCAGCATGGCCTGTCCACTCCATGTCCTGCTCACTCTCTTCTGGAGGCCTCCAGTTTGTCCACATCCTTTAGAGAGAAGGATACCCACGACTGACCACATGTTTCAGGGGTGATCCAAATGGCACAGAGAATAACCCGTAGACTACAGGAATGATTTTGCAGTTTTGAGACATTATAATAGGACACAGACCAACCCAGGACCATGGATCAATATCACAGAAGAGGGATTTAGGATGAGCTGCCAAGCGTGGGCTTTGCAAAGCACTAGGATAAGTTCCAGAAGAAGGTCATCTCATCTCCTTCCCTCTGAGGGTAAGTCAGAAGCATACCTGGCTGGGATGGCCTGGCTGCAGCCTGGAAGCAGATGAGCGAGAAGCCTCCAGGAGCTTTTCTGCCCCTATGACTTACATGGCCCCTTTGCTGGGTGCTCTCCAAACCTTTGTTTTTATTGCTGAACATGGGATTGTTCTTTCAGTTTTTGGTCATGGAACAAAATCCTTAAAATGTAACCATCCTTTACTCTGGCCAAATGCCTAGGCTACTAAGGTACAGGGGGTTTGATGCCTCTGCCTGCCGGCTCTGCTCCCACATGCACCCACCAAGATGAGGTCAGAAACCATAACAACAGAAGGAAAGGAGGAAGTTGCTAACCCTTCCCCAGAACCTCTGCGGAAGCTGGGATAATAGTGTGCTTGCCAGAGACTGTGGTCAAGTGTTTGACATATGCAACACTAAGGCAACTCCATATTCCTACAAGGTTTTTTCTTCTAGCAGCCTGGTCACAGCATTAAACCTCTTTGAGCTTCACTCTCTTCTCCCATTAAATGGAACCAATGCTATCAGCCATATACATGAAAAGACTGTGAACTCCAAGGCGTGGTGTAAATGGCTATGTTTATTCACTTCCTATTCCAGCTAAGCAATATCTAGAATGAATAAGGCTGATACAAAGTTGTAAGACCTTAATTTCAATGAAAGAAACAGTCCAAGGTAGACAGTGTAATTATTCAGAGAACGAAGAAAGAAGTGAGTCACCGCATATGTGGGCAGAGGGTAGGGGAAGTGGGGCTGGAGTCATAGCTGGAGAACAGTCAGCCATGTCCACTGTGGCATTACTCACAATAGCCAAGACATGGGAACAGCCCGAGTCTGTCGATGGATGAATGAATAAAGAAATTGGTGTGTGTGTGTGTGTGTGTGTGTGTGTGTGTGTCCATATATAGATAGAGACACACAATACACAGTGAAATATTATTCTGCCTTGGAAAGAAGGAAATCCCACATTTGCAACAGACATCTATGAACCTGGAGGACATTATACTTAGTGAAATAAGCCACTTTCAGAAAGAAAAATACTGCATGATCTCACTTATATGTGGAATCTAAAAAAATCAAATACATAGAAGCAGAGATTAGAAGGGCAGTCACCTGGGGCAGGGAGATGGGGGAGGGAGAGGGTCAAGGGTGCAAAGTTGCAGTTATGTAGGATGAGTAAATCTTGAGATCTAACGTACAAGCATGACGATTATTGTCCACAATTCTGTACTGAATACTGGACATTTGCTAAGAGAGTAGATCTCAGGGACTCTCATCACACACACACACACACACACACACACACACACAGAGTAACTATGTGAGGTGATGTTTATGTTAAACAGCCTGATTGAAGTCAGCATTTCACTTTGTGTGTGTATACCAAAACACTATGCTTTGCACCTTAAATATTTATAACTTTTATTAAAAATAAAAATATATGGGGCGCCTGGGTGGCGCAGTCGGTTAAGCGTCCGACTTCAGCCAGGTCACGATCTCGCGGTCCGCGAGTTCGAGCCCCGCGTCGGGCTCTGGGCTGATGGCTCAGAGCCTGGAGCCTGCTTCCGATTCTGTGTCTCCCTCTCTCTCTGCCCCTCCCCCGTTCATGCTCTGTCTCTCTCTGTCTCAAAAATAAATAAAACGTTAAAAAAAAAAAAATTTAAAAAAAATAAAAATAAAAATAAAAATATATATCCATGTGTATCACAGGTGCCCATGATCACAGGTGCCCGTGCTGCTGGGCTCTCAATCACCCCGAGTTGAGACCCATTCTTGTGTATCATCGCCAGCACAGGCCTGGGAGCTACCACCTACCTCAGGCCCCCTGATACAATGGCCACCTCCAAACCGTGGGCCCTCTGTGAGTGGTCACTGGGGGCACTGAAGAGACCAGAGTCGCAGTTCTTCCTATGAAGCACAGGTGCATGGCTGAGATCGGGAATTCTTTCCCTTTTACCCCTTCAAGCCGTATTGGGGTCCATGCTCAGGAGGGAGATGCTGAATCAAGCTGTCAGTTCCCAGAGATAGAGTTTCCTTCCCCAGGGCCTTGGGGACTCAGGCAATTGCCAAACTCCATGGCCCCCTCTTCCCCTTAAGTGTGATAGATGGGCCGAGTTTTCCTGGCGGTTTAAACACTTTGCATTGATTTGTGTATTAGTTTGTATATTGTTTTGAGAGACCAATTTCAAGACAAGCTTTGCCCATCGTCCATCAAAGCTCACTGGTGCTTTATCTTCATTCTGAGTTGGCTGCTCGTCAGACTGCAGGCAGGCGGCAGCCAAAAGATCCTGCTGCCCGGGACCTCCATCCATCATAGCACCAGGAACGCTCTGCCTCAGGTACACAAAAACTCAGGTAGAGGCCATGGCTGCTGGGGGACGACACTCCACACTTGCCCACGTTGCTCCTTGGAGGAGATCTGAGCAACTGGTCTTTGGGACTCTTAACATTGCTGGAAATGAGAACGTTCTGGGAACGCTCACAAGTATTTCACACACGTGGAAACTGAGTCGTGCATCATGGGATAGAAACCAACATAAACCCCAGCTGCATCTTAACCGTGTTTTGAAATGGGCAGAGTGGAAACAACCATTGAGCAACAGGCGCTTCTCCTTTTACTTGCCAAGCATCTATGCTTAAGGCTGCTTTTGGGTACAGCTTCGGTGGAGGGACATGGGAATTGCACACGAGGCCCATCACCCTGCCAGCAGCATCTTACTCCCTCAAAGGGACTGGCTCCTACCGTTCATCCATGCCGCAGAAGAGGCCAGTCTCTTGTCCTCCAGGAACACGTGGGTTGACACCCCAGGTGGATAAGTGGGGTTCCCCCCCACGGACAGCTCACTCTCCCAGCCCTGGCTGCCAGAGAGAGACCAAACCGGCAAGCCCCCCGCCAAGATCCCCAACACACACAGCATGCTTCCCCTGATGCTGTCAGCCGCCCCACATCCTGGGATGAGGGGACCCTGGACATAAATGGGTCTGGACCAACCAGAGCTGACGGTGACTATCAGCCACTGGAACAGCACTACCCACTCTCTCTCCCTTTTTGTTCTTTTCTTCCTACTGTTTCCTTTCTCCAGGTTCCAGCCCTCCACAACTGCTCTACCCTCCAGCATCAACAGTGACATGAGGGAAGGGGGCTGACGACTCTAACAAAAATGGTAAGAAAAAAAGCCAGTGACCTTCAGTCCATTTCTGACCCTGCATGTGCCCCATGTACAGGACCCCTCAGCCCCTTCCCTCCCCTTTCCTAAAGAGAACCAAGTTCTGGACTTCTCCTTTCTCGCCTACCCCCTCAAAACGTATCTACTCATAATAGAGATGGCTCTCTAATATATGAAAGGGTGCTCAGCTTCATTCAGAATAAAAGAAAGACAAATTAAAACTACTGAGAAACTCCATTTACCGCCATCAAGGCGGCAGAAGGCCAAATGCTCAGTAACACACAGTGCTGGCCACGCCGTGGGGACACAGGCAGGCTCATTCACTAATGGCAGGAGCAGGAGTGTAAATTGATGTATTAGGATATGTTGACTGTATCTTTCTGTAATGTAATAAAAAAATATGTTTGGTCTTTGTCTCCAGTTTCTGGCGCAGAGCTTCCGAAAAGCTTGGAACTTCCTAAGTGGTAAGAGTGTCTTTTGTGATTCACAGGGAGGCCCTGTAAACCACACCTAAGTTTATGCTAATGAGGTGACTCAGGATGGGGCCAGGTCAGCAAAAGCACCAAACTTGGCGGTGATTTAAGGGTGGAAACTATCAGCCCTGGTCCCTGAAGGAGGTCCAGAGAACTTCCAGGTCACTGACCACCCTGATGCACTTTCTGGGAAGGTAGCCCCTGGAGAGGGCACGCAAGTTTCCACCACCCGCCTTATACCTGGCCTTTCTATTGGACTGTTTCAGAGTTGCATCCTTTATAATAAACTGGTAGTAGTGTTAAAGCACTTTCCTGAGTTCTATGAGTCATTCTAGAGAATTCTTGAGCAGGGGAGGGGGGCGCCAGTCGCCACGAGAGCCCCCAGGTTTGTAGTTGGCAGGCACCCCATTTGCAACCTCAGTGCATCCAAAGTGAGCTCAGTGTTGTAGAACTGTGGAGTACAATGCTAACTCCACAAATACAGTGTCAGACTTGAATTGCATTGTTGGATACCCAGTTGGTGTCAGAGAAATCAGGGAATTGGTGTTGGAAAAGATACCACACATTTGGTGTCAGAAAAAAGACATCACATTTTCAAAATTACCAATGTGTATGTATATCTTTGACCCACCCAGAAATTCCACCTCTAGGAATTACCTTGCTGATACACTCACCAGCATGCAAAATGATGTAAATACAACCCTGTACATTTGGGCCTTGTTTAAAATAGCAAAAGAATGGGGCACCTGGGTGGCTCAGTTGGCTAAGTGTCTGACTCGTGATTTTGGCTCAGGACATGATCTCACGGTTCGTGAGTTCAAGCCCTGTGTCGTGGAGCCTGCTTGGGATTCTCTCTCTCTCTCTCTCTCTCTCTCTCTCTCTCTCTCTCTCTCTCTCTCTCCCCCCCTCTCCCTCTCCCTCTCCCTCTCCCTCTCTCTCTCTGCCCCTCCCCTGCTTGCATCTGCTGGCATGCATACAATGGAATTCTATAGAATGATAAAAACAAAAACAAAAAAGATTGAAGAAGCTCTTCATAAACAAAAAAATCCAAGATATGTTGTTAACTGGAAAAAAAGGCAAAGGCAAGACCATGTTGACAGCATGTTATATCTTGCCTTACATGAAAAAGGGATAAAGAATACAGATTTCAATTGGCTAGTATATACCTTTTTTTTTTTTTTTTTACTCTCTGAAAGGATAAGCAAGTACTAACACCAATGGTGACCTGCTTGAATAGGAAGACAGAACCAGACAGATGACACACAAGGAAGGGGAAAGGGAGATTTTTGCTGATGTGGGAACCAGGTGAATGTAAGTCCCGTTCTACACTTAGCAGGCCAGGACTGCGAGGGACTTCAGGGAGCTGTTCAACTCTTTCTCCACTTTAAAATGTTAAATGTGGAAATCGTGACCCAAAGAGGTTCCCTCGTTCACCCGGCTCTCAGATCTGGTAGAGGATTGGTACAAGATTCCAAGGCCGTCACTCTTTCCATGCTCTTTCAGAGACATGCTGGGCCATGTGCTCCTCTGGGGCAGGATGCAACAGCAGGACACCAGCACATCTTTGGCTCACTGGAACCTCACAGAGCATGGGCACATGCTCACTATTTATTAAGAGTTTCCTGAATGAATGAATGAATGAATGAATTGAATGAATGAATAAACGTTGCATTATACTTCCTATGAGCCCCGACTCTCTAGCTAAGCTTATTAGTTAAGTAATCATAGCCTGAGAGTGACAATGATTTATGTCCCCCAACCATGACAGTCACATTTTCCCAGGCACTTCGGCAGAGGAAATATATCTGGTGAGGGGGCCTTTTAACACCCCTCCAGTGGAATGCCATAAACAATGGCCCATACTGTAACTTCTTGCAGAACCAGTCCATGTACAGAATAAGAAAAAGAAAAGCATGATGAGGTTAATATACTTAATACAGCACTCCAGGAGAAGAGGAATTCCTAATTTGCATATAGATTGTTCAACCAAACCAATGCCCATGGGGGGATGTCCTGTGAATCTTGCAGGCTGGAGTGGTGATTTGGTGCCTTGTAGCATCATGAACACCCTTCTTCTAGGCCAAACTTATTAAGCTCCAAATATTGTCGTGAGGTAGCTGGCAGAGGTGCCTCTACTCAAAACCTGTGACATGAAGCTTGTTAGCATCATCCTAGAACTGACCACTATTCCACCCAGGCAGACAGGGCGCTCACCCCAGCCAGGGGCAAAAACTCAGAACCCTCCAGGACGTAACCGCTCATCATCCACAATGTGTGACAAGCTCGAATTGTGTCTAAATAGGCTGGGAGGGTTCAGAGGGAGATGAGCTAAGTGAGATCATAAACACCTTGGGAAAGCAGATTGAGGAGAGTTACCCATGATGGATGAACATTTGCTAAATCAAAGAGATCTGGGGCTTACGAGGAGAGCCCCATTGGAGAGCGTTTGGTCACAAATTAGAGGCACGTTTGGCTCCTTAGACACAGCTGGGCTGGCTGCTGCACAGGGAGCAAGGCTATCACAGCCGCCAGAGGGAGAATGGGTAAGTGAGATGGATGGAGATCAAATCCTATTATAACCAACTCCATTACAAAGAAAATTTCACCTTAACAAAAATATATCCAAGCCAGAGGCATCGGCCCATAATAATCGTATATTGTTCAAACAACCCATTGTGAAGCATGCTGTAATAGTCTCCAGTTACAACACCCTAGCACACCCCCCACTTTGCCACATGATGGATTATTTGTGGTACATGACAATATCTGCCTTCCTTTCCAACCTTCTGACTGTGGGAGGTGACTTTTGAGATGCTCTATGGCAGGTTGATGCTTTGAAAACCTGGAAGGAATCTGTCTTAATAAGAATCTTTACCTCATCTCAATTTCCCATCAAACCAGTCACCTGGATCTAATATCATTAGGAAGATTATATAAAATGTTAGATGATCACCTCTAGATACACAGAACAAAAATACTTGATAAAACTCAATAGCCATTTGTGTTTTTTAAAAAAATCATAGAAAAGTAAGACGAGTAACTTCCTCAATCTAATATACAACATCTGTCGAGAACCTATGGTAAACATCCTACTTAATGCTGAAATGTTTAAATCATTCCCTTAAAAATCTGGAAGTAGATTAAATGCCCTTTATATCAGAGATTGGCAGAACCTAAAAGGTCTGGAAAACACTGCGTGGATACAAGGATTGGAATAATAAGAACTTTCCTGTAGTGCCGGTGAGAGTATAAATTTGTGTGACCCCTTTAAGAGCATTTTGGAATAAAAAATTGAAGGTCTACATATTCTTTGATCCAGTAACTCCATGTGCTCAAGGAGATAGGACTAAAAATGTGTACCATAGCTTTGCTTTTAATAGAAAGGGACTGGAAACAACATATATGTCCATCAAAAGAATGTATACACAGTCGCATTCTAACAATGGAAAAGTATGTAGTAGTTAAAATGAACTAGCTTGAGCCACTTGAACCAACACAGATGCATAACACATGCACACACACAGAAAGCAAGCTGCAGAAAGCTATGCCGAATGGTACCTTTATATAAAGTTTTAATTTTAAAAGCATGTGAGGAATAGGGTGCAACATGGGGGTCCAAGGGCAGTAGATTCAGCCTCTCCAAGCAGACATTTTTCCTTGAAACAGAGTGATGTGGTGGGGGCGGGGCGGGGGGGTCACTCCAGCCCTGAATTGGGGCTGAAACAGGTTCCCACCCTATGTTTTGGATGTTATCAGTGTCTTAGCTCAGACTGCTACAGCAAATACCATTGAATGGGTGGCTTCAATAGCAAACATTTATTTCTTATGGTTCTGGGGGCTGGCTGGGTGACAGAACGGTTGGGTTCTTAGTAAAAGTTCCTCTTTCTGGCTGACACAAGTCATCTTCTCACTGTGGCCTCATGTGGCAGAGAGAGAATGGGCTAGCCCCCTCCTTTTCCTGTAAGGACATTCATCCCATTGCGGGAGCTTTACTCTCGTGGCCTAATCACCTCCCAAAGTCCCCACCTCCAAATACCATCGCAATAGGACTTCCACATAAGAATTTGGGGATGGGGGGGGCGCCTGGGTGGCGCAGTCGGTTAAGCGTCCGACTTCAGCCAGGTCACGATCTCGCGGTCCGTGAGTTCGAGCCCCGCGTCGGGCTCTGGGCTGATGGCTCGGAGCCTGGAGCCTGTTTCCGATTCTGTGTCTCCCTCTCTCTCTGCCCCTCCCCCGTTCGTGCTCTGTCTCTCTCTGTCCCAAAAATAAATAAACGTTGAAAAAAAAAAAAAAAAAGAATTTGGGGATGGCTCTGTAGCCTGCTTGGGATATTCTCTCTCTCTCTCTCTCTCTCTCTCTCTCTCTCTCTCTCCCCCTCTCTCTCTCTCCCCTCTCTCTCTCTCTCTCTCTCTCTCTCCCCCTCCCTTGCTCGTGCTCACTCTCTCACTCTCTCTCTCAAAATAAATAAATAAAATTAAAAAAACAAAGAAGAATTTGGGGAGAGCACAGGTAGTCAGTGCCATCAGCAACCACCCTTGACCATTTGGAAATGACCAGAAACCTACTAAGACACCAGAAAAAATGGCACTATGGAGGGAAACACCAGAACATCCTCTTTTCTGTTTTTCTTTCCTCTCTTTCCCCATTATCACCTTCTGGTTTCTGATCCCTTCACTATCTGATCCCTTCACTGTTGCATATGTATCTGTGAGACAACCGGAAAGCTACCCCAGAATAGTCCCCCTCCTACCTCTCTAGATCAACAGAAACATTATGAGTCAGGAAAAAAATTGCAAAGTCCTGGTTGATTGGGTCGCATGATCTCATAGCACTCGGTAGAAATTTAGAGCTTTAAGGAAATGAAGATGATCCAGTTCCACTTGCTTCTTCTCTGAGGTCCAGAGAAGTGACATGGCACACCCAAGATCACACAACTATTTAGTGAAAGGGCAAGACCCCAACTCAGGTCTCCTGTCTTCCAGGATGATGTGGTTTCTACTATACCACAGAAGCCTACGATATAGGTTTATTATGTAAAATCCATAAAACATCAGCTTGAGTCCTCTCGTCCCTGTGGAGGTTCCAAAAATATCAGATCATGGTTTATGCCACTTTCAAGTTCACAGAGGATCATTTTCAGAATGCCCTCCCCCATGAGGTCAGAGTCATGCTTCCCATCACAGCCTGGGACGTGCATGCAGAATGATGGTCTCCACATTTAGACAATGACTCATCATTTCGAATGTCACTGGGCTTGGAACAACTTGAAAGAGAAGGAAGGAGAGTGATGTTGAAATCTCAGCAGAGTATGCTGATAAAGACATGCTCCTGCTTACAAAAGGCAAAAGGGAATGTTTCCATCCCCTCCCTCACTGGCTGATAGCCAATTATCACTAAGACTCGGGTACCAAGAATTGTTTTAACAAAGGAAGGACTGATGAAGGAAAATGTCTACAGACATTTCAAACTGGATTGCATTCTGGGTGATCATGATTTGTGAAGATCAGTGAGAAATATAAATCAGATGTAGGAAGAAGTCCACAGTGATGGACAGAACTTTTATATACATCAGTTGATGCAAAGCTGGAAGAAATCTCCAGTCCTTAACCACCCCCCAAAACTTACGATCTAATGAGATTCGGAATGAACACTTGGGACAAATTTAAGACATCTATAGAACAAACAAACAAACAAAATGATCCAAGTGAGATAGGGTAAATCAAGGACTTCATGAAGAAATGTGAGGTTTGTGCCTTGAGACTTGGAAGGAAAAAAAGGCTCGACGGTGAGAAGACAAAGCAGACATACAAGGCAGATGAGTGGCTTTTACATGTGCCCAGAAGGAGGGGTTATGGTAAGAGCAGCCAGTCTTTACATCAGGATGATAAGACTATTTATATTCGTTCATTTCTCTTTACACAATGACTTCAGGAAAGAGGTAAGGCAGGGATCCTCTCCATTTTACAGAGGGGGAGAAGGATTTGTAGACTAAGTGGCTTGCCCTAGGGGTCACAGCCAACAAGTGGTAGAGCTAATCTTGAACTGAGGATTTTGTACTCCAACTATAGAGTATTTTAGGGCTCCCTTAATGACCTTAATAAAAATAGGAACATAGACAAAGTGACAGCTTTGTATAGGGTAAGGTAATATGCTATGTACTTCCAAAGGACTCAACAGTTATAAACCTGACCTGTTTGATTTGTTGGTCAAGAGTCCTTGGGGCACCGTGGGGCAATCATGATCTCAGGGTTGTGAGCTCAAGCCCCACATTGGACTTGGAGTGGAGCCTACTAAAAACAAAAACAAAAAAAGGTCCTAGAATCTTAATTAATGATATCAAAGTCACAGTTTCAGTGTCTCAGGGAGCAGGATTGAGAACATACCTGCAAGCCATTGTTCTCTTAGCTCACTCAGGTATACTAGTAACACATAGGGGGCAAGTAACACATAGAGCCCTCAATTTTAGAAAAGAGATCTCTCGGGGCGCCTGGGTGGCTCAGTCGGTTAAGCATCCGACTTCGGCTCAGGTCATGATCTCACGGTTCGTGAGTTCGAGCCCCGCGTCGGGCTCTGTGCTGACAGCTCAGAGCCTGGAGCCTGCTTCGGATTCTGTGTCTCCCTCTCTCTCTGCCCTTCCCCTGTTCATGCTCTGTCTCTCTCTGTCTGAAAAATAAATAAAAACATTAAAAAATTTAAAAAAAAAAAAAAAGAAAAGAGATCTCTCAATGCACAAATCTCCACAGATGGAAAAATACCTCCAAACACCTACTCAACACTGGATTGCGCCAAATTCTTTCTGCATGCAAAGAGTGGCATAATTGTTAATTTGAAGTTGAACTGAGCTGGACACTTAATTCTTTTCCCTTGCAGCCTGGCTTCAGAAGCTTCCAGCTGGAATCAAGCCACATCTCTGCACAGAATCATCCACCCTTTAAAGAGTGTCAGGTTCAAATTTGCTTAACTTTTATCCCTAATTAAGAAGGCCAGAGAAATACTTGGTAAATACTTTGGGTCTAATTAAGTCTGATTGCATGACGAAATGGAATAAGTGTATTCAACTTTTTACATTTTGAAATTCCAAAGTGATCCTAGGCTCTCCACTGGCCACAGATGATAGCCCTTTGCACGTGAAGTACACAAACTATTGTCCCCAGCTGGTTACTGGCTCAGTGGCACAGTAACCACAAAATTAACCAATTCTCAGGCACTGCAAAATGAGCTGTGTCTTTTGCCATAATTCTCTCTGGAGCACCACATCATCCTCTACCCTTACACACATGCAAGAGTCCTGGGTTTCCTTCTTTCCTCCATTGGCATTTTCTCCCTTGTCAAGGATTCTCAACCATGGCTGCATATTGGGATCGTTTGGGAGTTTTAAAAATCTCAATGGCTGGGTGGCACCCCCGGATTTAGTTGATTTGGAGAATAGCCTGGTGTAAAAATTTTTGTGAAGCTTCTCAGATGATCCTAATCCACTAAGGTCAAGAACTGCAACTAAGCGATCTTATCTAGTGCCTAGGTTTTAAATCCTAGCCATAGGCTATACTAGCAAATTTAATCTCTTGTTTTGGGCTCTACCCAGAGTTCCAGAATCATTCATTCAAACTACCTACTTGACATGTCCACTTGGATATCTAAAAGGCTTTGCAAACTTCACAAGTTGAAAGTACAACTCTTAATTTCTCCTCACCTTTAATATGTTTCTCTTCCAATAGTTCTCATTGTAGTAAGCAGCTCAAACCAAAGGCCTAGGAACCATCCTGATATTCTCTCTTTTCCTCATATGTCTCACCAAATTCATCAGCAATGTTCTGTTTGTTCTACAATCAAAGTAGACCTCATAACTGTTAAGGTAGGCAGCTTCCAGGAAGAGCCCCAATGATTCCATTGTCATGGTATTCACATCCTTGTATAGTCCCTTCCCACATTGTACTTGGTTGGTCTCCATGACCAATAGCAGATGACAGAATTGATAGTATGTTACTTCAGAGATTAGGTTATGAAGACTGTGACTTCCATCTTGTTCTCCCCATTACCACCCCTATTCTGGGGGAATCAAGCTGCAAGCTGCCATGTTGTAAACAGCCCTTGGAGAGGCCCAAGTGGTAGGGAACAGAAGCCTCTGGCCAATAGCCAAAAAAGGAACTAAGCATTCCAAAAACCACATGAATAAGATTTAAAGTGGAGTATCTAGCCCAGTCAAGCTTTGCGATGACTATAGCCCTAGCTAGCAGTTTGACTGTTATCTCATGAGACACCCTAAGCCAGAAATAGCCAAGTAACTTGATCTTAGATCCCTAACCCACAGAAACTCTATAATACAAGTATTTATTGTTTTAAGTTGCTAAATTTGGGGGTAATTAGTTATACAACAATAGATACTACACTCATCCGCATTTTTGTCACCTCATGGCTGACACCTCAGCCACTTCATGGCTATCATGCCCCTCCAACCTACCTCCATTTCTTATCTGGACTACTGTGATAGTTTCCGTTTTCCCACTTCTGCTCTCCAACAACTTGTTACTCTCAATTATATTCTTTAAATAAAATTAGTTCACATCCCTTCCCTATTTAACACCCTTCAATAACTTCCCATCTGACTTAGAATAAAACCCAGTTCCCCACAACAGCCCTTCCTGATCTGATTCCAATCTTTATCTCCAACTTGTTCTTGTACCTCTCCTCCCATTTCTTATTGTGTTCTAGCAGCATTATCCCTTCATTTTATATTAAGACCTTTGGTTTCTTTTATGGCGAGAGAAGCTGAAGGAAAGAGGGATACTTTTAATATCAGGAGAATAGGATCCTGGTAACATTGTTCAAAATAGAAATGACTTTTTGCTACATCTCTGGCAAGTATTTGTCAAGCTTGGAGGCCACACAGTGTATTGTGGGAAAAGGAGAGGTGCTTTTGCTTCTGGCAATATGTTAGAATAAATGAAGAGAGAATATCTTCCCAGTAGAGAATACCTAAAAATGCTGGGTAAAAAAAAGAACACATTTCAAAGTATGGCTTAGCTAGCAGCAAAATAAGGGAACCAATCAGACACAATAAAAATAAAAAAGTGCAATTTGATGGGAATGAGTAAGCTACAGAGACATTTTCCTTGTGGAAAACTGTGTATTTCCTAGTGATCTATAGCCAGGGTTATCGTCATCTCAAATACAAATTTTCTCTGAAATAATGGACCCTCAACTCAGACATCTTGATATTTTCACAAATGAAGAACAAAATCACAAAACACATGGGGAGTACAAGCCAATACGAGTCAGAGTCAACAGAAACAATAAATTGCAGAATCAGACCCACTGGACCTACAGGTATTGAATTATCAGAGAAAGATTTTTAACATGGTTAAAAAATAAGAGGGAATTCACAGTATTATGAAGGAGCAAAAGATTATCAAAGTTGAACAAACTTACTTTAAAGAAACCAAATATAACTTCATGAAACAAAAATTATAACATGAAATTTAAAACTCATTGGAGTGGGGGCGCCTGGGTGGCGCAGTTGGTTGAGCGTCCGACTTCAGCCAGGTCACGATCTCGCGGTCCGTGAGTTCGAGCCCCGCATCAGGCTCTGGGCTGATGGCTCAGAGCCTGGAGCCTGTTTCCGATTCTGTGTCTCCCTCTCTCTCTGCCCCTCCCCCGTTCATACTCTGTCTCTCTCTGTCCCAAAAATAAATAAACGTTGAAAAAAAAAATTAAAAAAAAAAAAATAAAACTCATTGGAGTGGGTTAAAGTGCAGATTAGACACAGGAAAAATATACACCTAGATTGGAAGATATAGCTAAAAACTTATCCAGAATGCATCAGGAAAAAAGAAAAAAATGATAAAAATAAAATTAAGATACATAAATGAAAGAATGAAAAGATACAACTTAAGTATAATTGGGGTTACAAAAGATGTAACTAAAAAGAGAAAGAAAAAATACTTGAAAGTTAATGGGTTAGAATTTTCCAGAGTTGACAACACTTCCTAGTTTCAGGAAACCCAACCAATTCCAAGCAGGGCACGTCATAATGAAACTACAGAAGTCAAGTTCAGAACTGAAAAAAGAGGGGAAAAAAAATCTTGTACACAGATCATTCCAAAAATGGCATGTGCTATATAAAGAATTTAAATAGGATGATGTGAGAGCCTAGGACTTGGGAGCTACATCAGACTTGGTGATGAGGGAAGGTGCCATTTAAGCTGAAATCTGAATGACAGAAGGAGCCAGGTACATAAAGTCATGGAAAACAGCAATGCAGACATAGGGAAGAGTTAATGCAAAACTCCCATATCTGTCTGACCTAACTTCTCTGAGCCTCAGTTTTTTCATCTATAAAATGGGGATAGTATTTTCCTCAAATTTGTTGTGAGGTTCAAATGAAATTTTGTATGTGAAGTACTTTAAAAATCTTTGAATTGTGGGGCGCCTGGGTGGCTCAGTCAGTTAAGTGTCTGACTTCAGCTCATGTCACGATCTCATGGTTTGTGGATTCGAGCCCCACATCGGGCTCTGTGCTGATGGCTCAGAGCCTGGAGCCTGCTTCAGATTCTGTGTCTCCCTCTCTCTCTGCTCTTCCCTGCTCGTGCTCTGTCTCTCTGTCTCTCAAAAACAAATAATCATTGAAAAAAAAATTTTTTTAATCTTTGAATTGTAATGTACATGATAATTTTACAGAGGCAGCCTAGCTTCCTGTAAAGAATACAGACTTTGGACCACCCAGACCAACATTCTTGGCCTGTTAATTCATCTGCAAACACTCTGATATCCAGTTCTCATTTGTTGAATGAGAATGATGCAGTTGCCATAAAGATTAAAGGGTAAAACATTCACACAGAACCTAGTGCTTTGCCTTGCAAAAAGAACTTGATAATCATTAGCTTAGCTCCCAGACCTCTACTAAAATGTTACCTTTCCCATAAAGGCTCTAGAGGCCTCCTCTACCCTCCACATCCTGACTTCAGCCACTTCTCTCTCTTCTCTGCTTGCTTACTGTACTTTATCTGTAAGTCTCTCCTTTTTTGTTTTGTTTTTCATTTCTCCCAGTGGTCTGTAAAAGTCATTCCAAAGACTTCATTCTATCCATCTTTTATCCCCCATACTATCTAACCCACGATCTTGCACATCATAGATATTTAATAAAATGTTATGAGTGCAAGAACAAACATATGAATTAGAATTGGAATATCTCTACCATCACTAAGCCAACTATTTCATAAGGCAGCTAACTGCATGGTTATAGTTATTTAAAGCTTCTTTCTCATATCAAGTCAAAATCTGCCAGTGGAGATCTTACACTAATGGCCCCCAGTGAATCATAGCTCTGGTATTCATATACTGATATTGTCTCCCCACCTTGACCTTGGGCTTGCCCCTACAATTCATTTTGGCCAATGGGATACACATGATGCAAGTCTTTGTGCCTTGGGCTCACCCTCTTGGATCACTGCCATCACCATTGGAGGAAGTCCAATTTTACCTCCTTGGAGATTCAAGACCAAGTGGTCTGAGGGAGCCAGCTGAGCCCAGAGCCTTGCCAATCCACAATCAGACTATAGTTGTATCAGCCCTGGCAAAACCAGCAGAAGAACCACCCAATCAACTCACAGCATTGTGAGAAATAATAAACCAGTGTATTAAACTAATACATTTTGGGGATGGCTCATTATACAGAAATAGAGAGCTGAAATACTTCCCCCTTTAACTTCTACTTTCCATCTATAAAAGGAAGAATGATCCTTCTTCCACAGGTCAGGCCTTCAAATGGCTAAATACTCTTCTGAACACCTTTAGTTCTTCAACAAATTTTCGCAGTAGGCGAAAGGTGCTCTGGTTTGTCCCTCTTCTTTTACAAGTGTGGGGCTCAGTAAAGAAACACACGCACCTGTGTTCTGGCCATGGACCTCTCAGAGAGACTGCAAATCGCATTGGTCTAGACGCTGTGCTTCTGGTCATGTGGCAAAGTCAGTGTTAGTGTGGCGTTTTTGACATCCCCATCACATAGTGGTTCATAAGGCACTTGGGATCTTAAATCATAGACCCTTTCCCATGAACAGTTGTGAAGCCACATCTTCTAAATCCTGTACATGAAAACCTGACCATTTGAACCCATGTGTAGGTACCTATTAAATTGGTCATAACAGTTTTGGCCTGTAGGGGACTTTCAAAACCCAAACTCTATATAGCAATGGACCTCTACAACATTAAATTCAATGGTGAAGTCTCTGTCTTCAGCAACCTCTGACCTAGTTGATTGATCACTCTCTCCTCCTGGGGATGCTTTCTTTCCTCACAAAAATCTGTCTCAGTTTCCATCCTATCCCATTGGCTGTTCCTTCTGGGTCTTTGCTGGGTCTTTGGACCTCTTCCTTCTTTATCTACCTAGCTCCCTAAAGCCATCTATAGACTGAACAACTCCCAACACTATTTCTCCCATCCTAATATCTCCTCTGAATCTCAGAATCATTATTCCATTGCCTGCTGAAGATTTTTAACTACAGAATGGGCATCTTAAAATGTAACCTATCCTGCAGAGAAAGAGGAACCTTCTTATTCTGTTGGTGGGAATGCAAACTGATGCAGCCACTCTGGAAAACAGTACGGATGTTCCTCAAAAAGTTAAAAATAGAACTATCCTACAACCTAGTAATTGCACTGCTAGGTATTTATCCGAAGGATAATTGGATAACACTGATTTGAAAGGGCACATGCACCCCGATGTTTATAACAACATTATCAACAAAAGTCAAACCACGGAAAAAGCTCAAATGTCCATCAACTGATGAACAGATAAAGAATATGTAGAATATATACACAACAGAATATTACTCAGCCATCAAAAAGAATTAAATCTTGCCATTTAGAATAACATGGATGGAGCTAGAGAGTATTATGCAAAGCAAAATAAGTCAGTCAAAGACAAATATCATATGATTTCACTTATATGTGAAACAAAACACATTAACATTAGGGAAGGGGGGAAAAAAAGGAAAGCAAACCATAAGAGATTCTTAACCATAGAGAACAAACTGAGGGTTGATGGAGGGAGGTGGATGGGGGATGGGCTAAATGGGTAATGCACATTAAGGAGGGTACTTGTTGGGAAGGGCACTGGGTATTATACATAAGTGATGAATCACTAAATTCTACCTGAAACCAATTTTGCCATGTATGTTAACTGACTAGAATTGAAATAAAAACAAAAAGAAAAAGAAGAGGTGATATATATAATATATATAATATATTACTCACCCATAAAAAAGAATGAAACCTTGCCATTTGCAACATGGATACAGTTAGAGAGTATTATAAGTGAAATAAGTCAGTCAGAAAAATACAAATATGATTTCACTCATTTGTAAAATTTAAGAAACAAAACATATGAAGGGAAAATAAGAGAGGCAAACCAAGAAACCAAGGCGAACTCTTAACTATAGAGAACATACTGATGGAATCAGAGGGGAGGTAGGTGGGGAGGTGGGTTAAACAAGTAATGGGGATAAGGAGTAGACTTGTGAGGAACAATGTGTGTTGTACTGAAGTGTTGAATCAATATACTGTGCACCTGAAAATAATATTTTATTGTATGTTAACTAACTTGAATTTAAATAAACACTTTAAAAAATAAAAAATAATAGAAAAAGAAAAGAATGTAATCTATCTAAAATAGAACCCCTAGCTCTCCACCCTTACTTCTCCCCCCAACTTCTCCTCCCCATCTCCATAGTGACTCTATTCTCAATTTTCCTGACTGCTCAGTCGAAAACCCTTGGAAAAACTGACTCCCTTCTCACATTCCACATCTGACTTATCAGCAGATACTTACAACTCTGCCTTCAAAGTATCTACAGAGTCTTACCATTTTCACCACCACTCCCATGCACACCCTAGTCCAAACCACCTAGTCCCAAACCCAGACTGTTAGAATAGTCTCCTAATTGGTCTCCCAGCTTCTACTCTTAAAGCCCACATTAGCCCTTTCTGCATATGGCAGCCAAAGTAATCATTTAAGACGTAAGTCATCTGTACCTCTCATCTCAGTGGCTTCCCATGTCACCCAGAGTAAAATCCAAAGCCATTACCATGGCCAGAATGCTCTGTACGATCTGGCCTTAGCTGCCCCTCAATCTCACCTCTTCTTATTCTCACCTCCACTCACCGCATCACAGCCACAACTGGCCTTCTTGCGTCTTCTTGTGACACAAACCTCCCAAGCATCCCCCTGCCTCAGAGTCTGCATTTGCTCTTCCCACCACCTAAAGACACCGTTCTCCTGAATCTTAATTGGCCCTCTTCTTCATGTTACACAAGTCTCCGCTCAAAGGTCACCTTATCAGAGAAGCTGTCTTTCTGAGGCCAGCAATAACCCCCGTCGCAAGCTGCTTGGTATCCATTCTTACCCCACCTGACATGTCAGTCTGTCTCCCCCTCCAGCATGTAAACTCCATGACAGCAGAGGCTTTGTTTTGTTCGCTGCTACATCCCCAGTGCTGGAACCAAGCCCAGCCCAGCCTAGGTGTCAATATTAGTTGATAAATGAATGCACTCTCCCTTCTAGCTTTGAGCCATCTGCAAAATGGATGTGTGTGTCAATTATATATTTGTCCAAGAAACTGAATTTTTCACATGGTCAAAAGGATACAACCAAAAATAATCTCTGGGGTATGAGCAGTGGAGGCCATATCTTAAAAGATAAATAATGCTAGGTTTAGACTGTAGAAGGCCTTGGATGACCAGCCAGAATCTGGGTTGTTCACTATAGGCAATGAGATGTCATTGGAATTCTTTGAGTGTAAAATGATAGAAACTGTCTCATAAATAACTTTCACTGGGTACATTTAAAAAAAAAAAATCCTACTTAGATCAATGTGGAAGCAACTTGACATTTTCTTTTTTATTAACTGGCTTTTAGAACATCTTGACAAGTATGGTTCATTTTGAATGGTCCTAACTAATTCTCTGGACCAGGGCAGGGACCACCGGGTCATCTGTAAACAGATGCACTTGGCTGGAAATAAATAGATACATGCATCTGTGTCTTAAGACCATATTTTACACTCATAACACATGTACTTCTTATCTAACACCTGTGCACAACTATATATAGCACACACAGAATCTTGTTTTCATATCATACAGATATGAAAGCCAGAGCTCTCTTCCAAGCCACGGAGTCTGAGGAAAAAGCTGAGAGAACAGAGTGGAAGCTCGGCCACGCACACCAGACTCCAGTGAACTCACGTGCGTGACGAATACACCACCCAACAGCTGCCTGCTTTGACAACTCAGTGGCCCAGGAGCAGCCAGGACAACAGAAGTCTTTTCAGCATGGACAGGCTTGTGGGGGACAAGTGGGGGGCAGCTGAGGCCATTCTGAGGGTCTGTTTGCCAACTTCTTCTAAGTTAAAAACAGCGGTGACTGGAGCGGAGGCTCCGAAATGCTGTGGTCAGTCCCTCCAGCCTCCATGGGCACCAGCAAGGGGCTGGTGGGCAGCAGCTCCAGGGCTGGAAGGGGCCACGAGAAGGAAAAGCAGAAGTGATCTTCGTGCCTTGCGGCCCACACAGCAGGCTCTCAGTGGCCACCCACCCCGCAGGCCCTGACGCTCGGGAACCGAAACCAAAACCGGTTCCTTGATGCAACTAACAATGTTATTTACACTTAGCTTTTGCCTAATTAAATTGTATCTATTCTTGCCTCTAATTTTCCTACCTCCCTTCCAGAATCACATGGGATCCATTATCCCTTGACACTCACTCTTTCTCTCTCTCTCTCTCTTTCTCTCTCTCTCTTTCTCCACCCCCTTCTCCTCTCCTTCAGCTACCTGGCTTCTCTGGGTGACTCCCTCTCTGATCTTCCCTTTCCTTGTTTATTTATTCCTTACACCTGAGCACAGATCTCCGCTCACTCCACCCATTTCTTCCTATGCTACCGGTACATGGTTACATACATGATTTATCGTAGAAACAGTTTAGACTAAGGCTAACTATTATATTGACAGCTTTGAAACCTTTGACAGCTGAGAAACCTTAAGGATACTTACTCACACACGTATAATGCACATCAGTACCAACATACATGCTGAGTGAATTCAGAGAAGGGACAGAACCATGGGGGGTTGACTGCCACGGGCCCCTCAGAGCAGGTGGGCTTTGGGTCAGGCCTTGAAGACAGACTGAGAGGCACCAGGAAACTGTTTCTGGGATGCAGCACTGCTTACATGTGCTGTGTGGTGTCCTGGTGCTGGACCCTCCTCCGGGAACTGTGTTTAGGCTGTGGGCTACGAGATGACTTGTGGAAACTCACTCATATCCCCAGGTCATTCCCGATTATCTGTCCCCTCCCTTCAGAAAAGTCACAAAGCCAGAGAGGGAGACATCAACAGATCTGGAGTGCACACATTTGGGGGTTGCCATGGCAATGCCCTTTCCACGCCCCCCTCTGCAGCCTCAGCAAATGTTTGTCCCAAGACGCTTCTGAGAGATGGAGTAAGCCCTTGGACCTTGCCCAGCTCCAGGGAAACTGCCTCCCTTCCCTGCCCTCACCAGTCCAGCCATGGCCAGGACCTGCTAGGATGAGGGTGGGCACAAAGCTTCAGCTCCAGGTCAAGCTGGAGATAATCCTTCAGCAATGACTGTCCCGGTTTCCCATCACCTGAACAATGGAGTAGTACCAGGAGTAGAACACAGTGTGAGCACCCTGGGGTCTCAGGAAGTTGGGGTGAAGAGGAAGCAATGAAATTCACACCTCTTAAAACCTATAATTTTGCAGGTATATAAAAAAACAAACAAACAGCTTAGGCTTCTGCAGGCCCATCTGAGTTCTTTCTCTCTTCCTGGTCACTTTTATTTCAGAGCCCACATGAGCTGATAAAACTGATTTTTCTCTCCATTGGAATATCTTCAAAATCACTTATGAAGGAACTGCACTGGTCTTCACTGGTAAAATATATATTTTACTTATTCATACGTTTCAGGGTAAAAATATCATTCCAGTTACAACCCTTGAGCCCAAAGTTTGCACTGCTAAGAAAATGACTCATCCATGACATTACAGGTGAATACATGACAAGGGTGCTCTGTGTCTCTCCAGTCATGAGGCAATTTACCTAGTTAATTCATCTCCTTAGAAAGGGGCATTTTCCCAAATGCAATGTGAGTCATTTAGGCATGAGAAGAGTTTTTAACTTCACAAATGTAACATCTCTTCTGCTGTGTTCTTCTCCATTAGGGAAAGTTTGATTATTAACATCCGGCATTTTAAGAAATTGATCCTGCATAATGACACTCTTCATTTCTATTCACTCTCTCCTCTCTTTGGTGAAGCTCATGGTTGACTTTCAGCTAAGATCTTTCTTTAGCATTTCTTCTGGGATTCCAGAGATTTTACAGGTGGTTAAGCAATTGATATACTTAAACTTTTAGGCAAATAAATGCTCAGAATGCATGCAGTGTTGAGTCACAACCATGCTGACTGCAGGTACAACGACATCATTTGACTGCAGGATCGTGGAAGCCTGTGCATTCAGTGGCTACAACGAGCATGTAGAAATTTAGAGCCAGCATTTTACAATAGCAAAAGCACTTTCCAAACATTTGCTCATCTTATCATAATCTTCTCAAGACCGGCTAGACTGAGCCATATGTCTTAGCCATATTCCATCCCCAAGCTTCATCATAATGCCTGGAACATCATAAATATTTAATAGACTTTGTTGAATGAACAAATGCATTCCCTGAACCATTCAGTGGAGATTCAAATTAGAGATTAAAGGGAAGCTAGTAAGTATCAGAGGCTGGACACAAGGACAAGTCTTTGGCTACTAATAAGCTTTCCCGTATCCTACTAATCATTACCTTGTGGGGATAGAAAGAAAAGAAAATGAAAGAAAAAGAAAAGAAAAGAAAAGAAAAGAAAAGAAAAGAAAAGAAAGAAAAGAAAAGAAAAGAAAGAAAAGAAGAAGAAAAGAAAAGAAAAGAAAAGAAAGAAGAAAGAAAGAAAGAAAAGAGAGAGGGGAGGGAGGAAGGAAGAAGAAGGAAGGAAGGAAGGAAGGAAGGAAGGAAGGAAGGAAGGAAGGAAGGAAGGGATAGTAATACTTACATTCTTTTGGGGGTGGGGACAGAAGAAAAATGGTCTGTTAGGATTTACAAAGAGTTTAAATGATCCAGTTGGAAGATCTTAGGGATTATGTACAAGATACAGCATGGTATCATGTGAAAATGGAGCCAGAAACACCTTAGACAGCCTCACTGCTATGCTTTACTACTTCTGTCTACATTGTGTTATTGCTGTGAGCATTAAATGGAAAAGTGTGATGGTTATTTGTATGTGTTGACTTGGCTAGGCTATTGCACCCAGTTGTCTAGTCAAACATCAGTCTAGGTATTGCTGTGAAGCTGTTTTTAAGATGTGATTAACATTTAACTCAGTAGACTTTGCATAGAGCAGATTACTCTCCATATGTGGGTGGACCTCATCCAATCAGTTGAAGGCCTTAAGAACAAAGACTGAGATTCCTTTTCTAAAGGAAGGATTCTCCTCAAGACTACAACATAGAAAACTTATGTGAGTTTTTTAGCCTGCTGAGAAATTCAGATTCAAGACTACAGCATTGACTCTTCCCTGAGTTGCCAGCCTGCTGGCTTGCCCCACAGATTTCAGATTTGCCAATCCCCATGATTCCGTAAGCCAGTTCCTTACAACAAGCCTCTCAATCTCTCCGTGTATGTGTGTGTGTGCTATTGGTTCTGTTTCCATGAAGAACCTTGATTAAGATAGTAAGTCCAGCCCCCACATGCCCCTGACAGAGAAAGTACCCAAATGTTCATTCTCTTCCATTATCTTCCCTGGATCTATCTCATCTTCCTATAAAACATATGAATACCTGCTTGCAAGATGCCAAATGGGCAAAGATCCAGCAATAGCAATGACCTGCCCAAGGTCATGACCAGTCCGTAACAATCTTAGGACCCAAATCCTCAGCTTCCGACTCATCACCTGTTTATTCTTTTTCTTCCTGTTACCAACCCACCTTTCCACCCCCAATCCACCCGGCTGCTATGCCCGCTGAACCCTAGGAATCAGAGTTCCCCTCCAGCAAGGAGGCACTATAGTCATTTGGGCCATGATTACACTCTAACCTTGCATATTTACTTGGGATTTCTCCATCCTGGCAGCAGAAAGTGTTTCAGTGGCAGCCCAGCTAGCTCAGTTTGTATTTGCACTTGAAGCTCACACAGCCCGTCATGCAGTGAGCTTGGCCCAAAGCCCAGTATCACTGCTGTGACATCTGCCTCTAAGAGCCTGTGTCTCCACCACTTTTTTCTTGGATTTTTCTTAGGTTCAACCTGTCTGTCTGTCTGCAGTCAGTTAGCTGAGTCACAAAGCCAGCATTAAAAAGACCTTCAGAGGGGCGCCTGGGTGGCGCAGTCGGTTAAGCGTCCGACTTCAGCCAGGTCACGATCTTGCGGTCCGTGAGTTCGAGCCCCGCGTCGGGCTCTGGGCTGATGGCTCAGAGCCTGGAGCCTGCTTCCAATTCTGTGTCTCCCTCTCTCTCTGCCCCTCGCCCGTTCATGCTCTGTCTCTCTCTGTCCCAAAAATAAATAAACATTGAAAAAAAAAAATTAAAAAAAAAAAAAAGACCTTCAGATGGTAAAGGATTTTACTCCCCTCCATAATTACCAACTGCAATTGGTTAGTGTTGGGGGGAGGGGGTGTTCTTGAGACTCCCCTGAGGTTGCATAATTTACTAGGACCTACAGAACTCACTGAAAGCTGTTATATTCAGTTACAGTTTATTACAACTAAAGGATGTAGCTTAAAATCAGCCAAGGGAAAAGGCACATAAGGCAGAGTCCAGGAAGCTTCCACGTGCAGAGCTTCCATGGAGCCGTGGACCGCGTTAACTCCTCCCAGCAATGATGTAAGACATATGCACGGAGCACTGCCAACCGAGAAAGCCCGCCTGAGCTTCGGTGTGTAGAGTTTGCACCGGGGCTCCGTGGAACTGCCAACATGGCTGACCCCTCTGGAAGTAGAGTGGATACCACATGGCCAAAAGCCCCTATCAGAAATCACATTGTCCAGTGTGGCTCAAGGCTTCCACTCCTATCAAGGGGAATATTCCAAGGGCCTAGAGATCACCTCCCAGTAGAGATCAGCTCCCAGTAGCTGAGAGCAAAGGCTAGACCTTTCTATGTGTAAACTCAGTTTCTTTACTGTAGACCCACCCCATGGCGTATCAGAGGGAGCAACTCAACTCTGCAGTATTCTATAGCCACCTGCCATGTTCTTAACTCTGACTGGTACTTTTGAAAATGAAAGCTTCTTGTCTCAGGGGTCCAGGAGAGGGACTGGGGAGGACTCCTTGCTCCCCATACCCACTGCTGACATTTAATGAGATGGCAGGTCAGTGTGAGGCCCACAAGGGGGTGCTGTGGTTTGTCCCTTGGCCTTCTTCCTTGGTACACTCTTACAGGGGTTAGCACCAATTCTGGGGGTAGCCCGAACCTTCCAGCCCCAGTGAACTAGCCAACGCACTCCTTTCTGCTTATTGCAACCTCAGCTCATCGGACGGTGGCATCTTCGCTTATTTTAAAATGCCTCTGCTTCCAACTGCCTAGCTTACCACAGTTGTGTCAGAAAGAATTCACCAGATTTGCATTAAGTGGTGAGACTGCTTAAGCTTTACAAAAGAAGACTCCTTACGGGCTCTAGCCATGAGCCGGTTTTCCCATGCTGGAAGGCAGAGGATCCAGACTGAAGAGAACACGGCAGCAGGCAGGACTTGAGTCACATGAGAGAAGCCAGTACTGATGACTGATAGGGGCGGTGAGGGAGGATGCAAGGGACGCACACAGGTGGGCCACCTGTGTGGGGGCTCAGCCAGACAGACCACAGGTGCAAGGGTAAACAGTACAAACGCTGCATCCCAAGGGCAGACTCTGGGCATCACTGGCAAGGTGGGAGGGCCCCTCCCACCCCAGCTAAGCATCTGCCCAGCATCCTCCAGCAAACTTCCTTCTACCTCAGGAATGGGGCACTTGGGTCAGTTCACCCTCCTGGTTCCCTCCCTCTGTCTCACAACTAACACAAGACCTGTCCCAAGTCTTGTCCTTCCAGGGCCCTGGCTGGGAAGTAGCAAATCTGCTTTGCTGAATGGAACTAAGGTGTTACAACTAATAACGTGGTCAGATAATGTTTTGCCTTTAACAAGGGCTCCAATGCCTCATTCAAGAGAGACCAGTGGCCCAAGGGATGTTTTCACTTTCATAGGTAATGGGCTTCGCCTGGCGCGAACCCCATCCGCAGAAGCAAGGAGACTCAAAGAAACAGGCAAGCTCAGTGTCTTCATACCAATATTGTATGGATATAAAATAAAGAGATTCTGTAAGTAACCTGGGTTTGCCATGTTTCAGAGTCTGATTCCAGAAACCTGGACAAGCCAGCTCACCCCTGCCTTACCCCAGCTTCATCCCTCTGCAACAAGGTCTTTCCTACCCTGGCGGTCCCACAGAACTGTGCTTAAGCAGACCCAGTCCCGTGTCCCATTGACTGACATTATCCTGTGACATTTGGGATGGGGCTGGGCAGGGACCTCATCTTTTATATCTCTGAGTCCCATGGTGCTTAGCAGGTCAAAATGGAATCGGCAGCACCCCACCCCCACCCCCGCCCCAGCTACACCAGCCCTGGTTCTGATTCCCGAGCTACAGGAAGAGAAGAAAGTGGGCAACTTTGTCCTCATTTCCTGACTACGTCAGTCCCAGTTCTCCTCTCTGCAAGGACAGTGGAACCTGGGAAAAGGTCAGGCGCAGAGTCCCCAGAAACAAAATGTAAACCGTGACGATCTGCCAAGAGTGAATCTTCAGGATTAAAATCTCATTTCCCAAATAGTGAGGGCGCCAGCTGATCAGAGACACCTCTCCCTGGGGGTTCCCTGGCAGCTGAGCTCAACACTCCCCACCCCGTTACCGTAAAGGTAGCAACAATTATCTGGGGGCTGAGAGGACGTTGCACAGGACTGGACTGTACTTTACACAGATGATTACCTTTCAAAGGCTCCTTATTAATCATCAAAACAAAAACAAGCCCACTTGACTGGAGTTCCTTTCCTGGCTCCTTTATTCCAGGGGCCAACAACTCAGCCCTGTCAGCCCCACCTCAGGGGTCCAGACGCCAAGCCCAGACCTGGTTGTAGCTAAGACATGCCGTCCACATGTTCACATGCCATTACCAACTTTCTGTGACCTTAAGCCATCTAACCTCTTCCTCCCCAATTACTTCTCCCTAAAACGGGAGCAAACTAACTGCAGAGATCTCCTATGGAGGAGCAAAGTGACACATTCCAACAAGAGCCAGGAACACCTGCAGACGCAGCGAGCACTATTTTTACGTCCTACCTGAAAGCAAGTCTTTCCACAGAGTCTGCTGTGTTGGCTTTTCTGCCCATAATATTTGTGGTCGGATCATGCCTGTATTTAAACCAAACACAACATTTAAGCCACCAGAAATAAGAAAACAAAAAGGGGAAAATTCCATCACATATTTTTAGGGGATTTCTTTTTTAGTCTATTCATCCAGATGGTGATAATTAGTGGCATCGCCTGCCTGCACCTGTTGTTGTTTATGTACACATTTCACCTATAGGAATGTGCTGGGAACTTTCTGGATGAGTCTAACAAGTGATGCTGAGGGATCAGACACAAACTATTGCAAGGAATCACCCTTCAGTTGGTGGAAGCAGGAATAGAGCCCATGGTGCTTATAGGGACATAAAAAGCCAATGACAACTTGGCCTGAAAGCCTCAGAGACTCCTATTCCTGCCTTCAATAAAGCTGCTTGCACATCGTGAACACAAACACCTGGTTATAGTGAGAGCAGCCACATCAGTAACTTGGTGTTTCTTAAAAATCTCCACACTAGGGCCACACACTAGACCTACTGAATTGAATCCTTTGAAGACATCTATGTTAAAGTGATTCTGACACTTGTTTGAGTTTGGAGTCTTCTGGACTGGAAGAATTCATGATCTTGAATGGAGACCTTGGTTCTGTTCCAGGTATGGCACTAATTTCCTATGTAACACTGGGCAAGTGACTTTCTTCTGGGCCTATCTCTCAAATAAGGATGTTGGACTTGAATAAGTGAATTCCTGCTTATGTCCTAGAAGCCCCAGGGTTTCCTTGGAGGTTCCAGAAGCTTCAAAGGGGAAGGGAGTAGGAAGAGAATAGTTTGGGCTTGGTGTTCCCTGCCTTAAGAGTTAATCATGGGAGCTGCTAAAAATATATTTACAATGGCCTGACATTAAGCAAGATCAATTGGGAGTATCTTCCTGGGATGCCTGAAATGCACAGCCCTGGGAGTAGTTTGCAGTGCCCTAAATGGGCATGGGATTTTAGAAATCGTATTTTTAAAGTGGTAATCCCTGCGGGAGTCAAGGATTTGAATTGTGGGACCTCAAGAGTGCCACTTAATTTCTGGGAGTTTTGATTTCCTCATCCTTCAAAGTGAGGGGTTTTAAAGAGTTAGGGGTCTAACATTTTGCCATTCCAGTGGTTAGGATGGTCTACATCTAATCCATACCGCCGCCCCCCCTCACCCCCCCACCATGCTGTGAGCAGACCTAGGTAGAATGCTACCTGTGGCTAGAACCAAGGTGATTCAGTTGATCCCCTGGGAACATGAGGCACAGCCTTGACCTCACTACCATCTGCTATGGACTGAGTTGGGCCCCTTCCTCCCTTCATATGTTTGAAGTCCTAACCCCAATGTGACCGTACTAAGAATTAAGGTTAGATGAAGTCATAAGGGTAGGGTTCTCATCTGGTTGGATTGGTGGCCTTATAAGAAGGGACACCAGAGAGTTCTCTCTCTCTCTCTCTCTCTCTCTCTCTCTCTCTCTCCACATGTGCACTGAGGAAAGACCACGTGAGGACCCAGTGAGCATGCAGCTGTCTGTAAGCCAGGAAAGGAGCCCTCACCAGAACCTGATCATGCTGGCACCCTAATCTCAGACTTCCAGCCTCTAGAACTGTGAGTAAATAACTGTCTGTTGTTTATGCCACCCAGTCTATGGTATTGTGTCATGGCATCCCGAGCTGAGCCACCACCACGCTGTGATGTTATGTTCTTCGGCCACGGTCAGCTGAGGTAGCCATGCATCTATGCGTAGATGCCACATTGGGCCTTATGGCAGCTACTTCATCATAAAAAGTCACTTGCCCTTATTTATTTACTCTTTTTAAATTTTTTTAAATGTTTATTTTTAAGAGAGAGAGAGAGAGAGAGTGCTTGTGGGGAAGGGGAAGAGAGAGAGGGAGACACAGAATCCAAAGCAGGCTCCAGGCTCTGAGCTGACAGCACAGAGCCCGACGAGGGGCTCGAACTCACGAACTGTGAGATCATGACCTGAGCCGAAGTCAGACGCTTAACCGACTGAGCCACCCAGGCACCCCTCACTTGCTCTTAGAGTACTCTCCTCCCACACTAAAATGAAGCCCCTTGAGGGCTAGAAGTTTGACATTTTCTCTTTTGTCTGCATTATCAGACATTTGGGCAGATGAAGAAATGGAGACACTGAAGTTGGTGGTTCCCGCCCTGCCCCACCCACGGAGAGAGGATGGTTTCTACTTCTGAGTGTCTGCTATTGTGCTATTTCCCTTCGGGGCCTCAGCTCAGTGAAGACGTGTTGACAGAGTGAGTGGGAAGGGAACTGAGGGCTTCCTGGTGCTCTGGCTACTTCTTACCCTCCAGGACAGACGGAGCAGCCATTCTCGTGGCCCAGCAGTTGGGTGTCCTTGCACAGAGGGGCTTCCGATGTGGATGGAGTGGGTCCCATGGCAGGCTGGGGTGGGGCTGGCACAGCAGAGCAGGTGCTTCTGTGTTTCTCTCCAGGAAGTCCTAGAGAGTGAGGATGCTGTTTGTCAGGTTAGAAAGGCCTGTGGATTCTGGAGCACCAGGCAGGAGCCAAGTTGATAAAACACAATACTAACAAGGTTACAATTTTTGGGTTTGTTCCTATACTAATAAACACCTAAAAATTACTTGTCTAGAGCATTTTTATTTAACTAAGCACTTTCATAAACAATGTCAGTTATTCTTTACAACAACCCTGGGAGGCAGATCTTATTCCCAGTGTGTCGGCAAGGAAACAGCCTCAGCTGTGATTAACCAAATTCACCTAGTTTTTGAGCAACAATGCCGAGACATGAAGCCCTGTGTTCTATTCCACGTCCAACGTCCTACTTCACCCAAGATTTGCTTCACTTAGAAATCAGTAATAGCTATAGGCTGCTCTTCCACTCACCTACACATAATCCTGTGCTATTGGTTTCGGGGTGTGAAGTGAACCAGGGGAAAACTTGGACGGTTTAATATAAAGTGGTGTTTCTCGAATGGAGTTCCAGGGAATCCTAACTCCTAGCAAGATGTTACAATGTACATTTTAAAACTAGTGTGGTATTGTTTCGTAGTCAAGTTTGGGCAATACTATGTACAGCTTGTCATTCCTGGGAAATTAGCAATTAAAGGCTCTGAAAGGTCTTGCAATGAAGAAGCTGGTTATAAATTTGTTTAGTTCAGCATTTGACAACACAAGTAATGTTTCTATCAACATCTTGGTTCAGAGAGAAAGTGTTGCAGGATGTAGAAACATCAGTGGCTAAGACTATAGTGGGCATTTGTTCACCATGACAGAAATAAAGGATTATTGAATTAAAAGGAATTAAAACCATTATCATTGTCAAATAAGCATGTTTAACTCCTCTCTTAAAACTTGTCACTAAAAGTACTTCAGCTAAATCTCTTTAAAGGATTAAATCATGTCATTGTTCATGTATATTTTTACCTATAGGATTAATAAAGAAAACATTAATTGCTTTTGTTGTTATTTTATCTCACTTTATGGCATTTTCCAAGTTTACAAATAGGTATCACTTATAAACTAATACAAAGCAAATAATTTAAAATAATCTGCCACCCAACAGCTAAAGATATAGGACCAAGAGGAGACCATGGAGGACCAAGGAAACAGAAGGAAAAAACTCAAAACCCTGGCCTACAGGGTACACATAGAACATACTAGAAGGTATTGAAAACTGTGATTCTGTAGGTATGAAAACGTAGGTTCTAGATACGCAGATTTCCAGACCTGAGACTTGCAGATGCCCCAAGTCCGACTTACATGCATCCCCATGTGCCCTAGACTCCACAAGGAAGGAGAACAGAGGCTGGGGAACTTGAAGGGAGATGTGACAGGGATAGGACTCAGCTCACAAAGTGGGGAATGGTGACCAGGACAGCAGCATGGTGACACTCGGCAGCCTTTCCAGGGTAGACAGGGTGAGCAGATGTGCAGGATCAGTTGGAACCAGGCAGAAAAGTGGTGGTTGTGGTAACGGGAGTCCTCAGTTAACCTCTACAAGAGGCACTGTTCTGAGAGCTTTATGATTGACTCACTCAATCCTCACAACCCATCCCCATATATATATATATATATATATATATATATATATATATATGGGGATCTATATATATATATACATATAGAAACTGTGGCAAAAGAGGCTACAGAGAGTCTCCAAGGTCACAGAGCTAGTAAGTGGCTGTCCCACGGCTGCTTCCCCTGAGAGACAGACAAGGTGTATCTGCCTGGGAGGGCAGGCCCACGTGCCCTGAAAATGGAGGAAGAGAAAGGCACAGGCATCCATTTCCAATGGAGGAGACTGGCTATGGAAGCCCAGTGCAGGACCCAGAGTGGCCAGCTGTGCCTGGGAGGACGATATGGAAAACCAGAAATGGGGGGTGAGGGCCTGGCCAGAGGAGGCCAGGTGAGGACCTAATTCCCAGGGGCACACAAGTAGTTTGAGACTCAGCATGGCTGAAGCCCACATAGGCTGGCCCCTTGTGCAGAGCTCCTTCCATTTCTCACCTCTCATGTCAACTGTAGGTTGGGGCTGGCCCAGGGCAGGCAGAGATTGGGGTGTGGGGGGGCACACCAGGAAGATTCACTGCTCTGGGTCAGGGAGCCTGGCTTTAGCCCACCATGGGGTCACGAGTGAGGGGCTAAGACAGAAAGGCCACTGTGGGTTTGAGCACCAAGGAAAAAAATCCTCTCCTCCCCTAGGTCTTCTCCTTCTCCCTTCCCAACCCAATGAGGTACTGGACCCTGACACTGGCCCCTTCAAAGCTAAAGCATTTTAAAGCCTGATAAGCCAAAATGCAAATAAATCATCAGGTTTGGTTAACCTAGAGCTGAGGTTTAGATGATTCGCTAAGATAATAAGTGACTGTGTCTGGGGAGGTGCTCCCTGAGGGACAGGGGCAGAGCAGGGTGGGTGCCCACGGCGTGAGGCCCACCCTGAGCAGCAGCAGTGCAGAGAAGCAGAGACACAGGGGCACTGGGAGGAAGGGGAGGCAGAGAGACGAGAAAGACAAAGACACTGAGGTGCCCCTCCACACGTATGCACTCGCATCCAACCTTCAAGTGGCTCTGGTAGGCTTGCTCTAAGATCCTCCCTTACCCCCACATTCTCTTCCACACATGCCACCTTCTTCCTCTACTGGATTCCTTCCCCTAACATCACTCTGCTCTCCCTCCCTCCCCCTCCAGCCCCCGCCACCACTTCCACCCTCCTCCCTCAAGGGGAGATACACAGGCCTGAAAAGCAGAGCTCACAGGAACCCTGATCAGTAAGTAAAAGCGGGTAAAATGCCCAGAATGGTGTCTGAGACTTAGTAAAACACTGTGCCTTAGTGGTTTCCCCCAGGCAGTGTTCTGCTAAGGGCGTGAACATCGAGGCACCACTTAACATCCAGTATTTTTTAAAAGTCCAAGTTGACCTCCAGTGTAACACTGCTCCCAATTTAATAACCAGGAGAGGAGTGGGCAGTTGCAAAAGAGATGCTGCCAGTTGAAATCCAAAGCTGGTCCCTTGGTCTGTTGTTTCTTTATTGCATACTCTCTACGCTAATCTTTCCCCAAACGGCATCTCAGGCATCAACACACTTACTGCTATATGCCCTGGGAGATGGTATGGGCCAGGGCGTGAGTTACAACCTGACAGCACATGCTAAAGGGGGTGGAGTTGTTTTCACTCTTCTGAAACGACTGTACATGTAAAAGAATGAAATTGGACCCCTGCCTCACTCCATATACAAAAATCAACTCGAAATGCAACTATAAAACTTTTAGAAGAAAACATAGAAGTAAACTGCTATAACCTTAATTTAGGCAATGGTTTCTTAGATAGGATGCCAAAACCACAAGAAACAGAAGAAAAACAGATACACTAGACCTCATTAAAAAGTAAAATCTTTCTGCTGCAAAGGTACCATCAAGTAAGTGAAAAGACAACTCACAGAATGGGAAAAATATTTGTAAATCATATATCTGATAAGGAATTTGTTTCCAGAATATGTAAAGAAATCTTACAATACTAAAAAGTAGCCCAAGTTTAAAAATGGGCAAATAATCTGAACAGACATTTCTCTAAAGAAGATATACAAATGACTAATAAGCACACAAGATGTATCATTTGTTATCAAGGAAATGTAAATCAGCATCACAGTGTAACATCACTTCGCACCAACTAGGATGGCTATGATCAAAGACACGGCAGTAAGTACTGATGGGGATATGGACAAATTACAACGCCCAGGTACTGTTGGTGGATATGCAAAATGGTAGAGACTTTGGAAGACAGTTTGTCAGTTCCTCAAAATTTTAAGCATACATACCATATGACCCAGCAATTCCACTCCTAAGTATATACCCAAGAGCAATGAAAACAAAAGTTGACACAAAAACGTGTACACCAATGTTCACAGCGTATTATTCATAATAGTCAAAAAGTGGAAATCCTAATCTCCTGTATTCGTGCAATGGCATATTGTTTGATTATAAAAAGAAATGAAGTTGTGACACATGACTACAACATGAGTGAACCTTGCAAACATTGTGCTGAGTGAAAGAAGCCAGTCACAAAAGACCCCACTTTGTAGGATTCCATTTTTACGAAATGTCTAGAATAAGGAACTCTAGATAGATAGAAAGTAGATTTGTGGTTGCCGGGGACTGAGGATTGGTGCGGGAAATGGGGAGTGATGGCTGATGGCCGTAGGGTTTCTTTTTGGGATGATGAAAATGCTCCAAAATTAGACTGTGGCGATGGTTGCAGAATCTTGTGATTATGCTAAAAGACACTGAAGTGTATACTTGACAAGGGGGAACTGTATGGTGTACAGATATCTCAACAAGCTGTTCTTGAACACTAAGAATATGGTGTAACCCTGTTATGAAACCAAGTAGGTCAACTTAAATGTACAGTTTTGCTTTTCACTGGGATTTCCTCAGCTTGGCAATACTGATGGTCATCAATACTGATGGAATATAGGTTGATTAGTAGACCTAGATACTTTTCACTCAAACATTGGGCTATTTACCTTCTGCCAGACCTTGTGCTAACACCCAGGGTCAGGATGAAGACACAGTGGGTAGCAAAGGGTCTGCTGGGTAGGAGCCTCTGGGCCAAGATGAGAGCCAGGACAGGAGCCACCGACAGGAGCAGGGGATGATATGATGTCTCTGAGCCCCCAGCTCATGGCTCAGGAGAGCTTCTCAAGTAGAGAGGAAGGGCCAGGCCACCCGAGCCTGCAGGGGCCCTCTCTTGTCTATCCACTGTTGACTCTCCAAGCTCCCAACTGGCTTCTAGGATGCTCCAAGGTTTCCTTTTTCTAGACAGGTGTCACCTCCTCAGCAGAAGCCTATATATAGCTCTTAGCACTGGAGACAGTGACATTCCCAACCACCCCCAGAGCTTATGGAGCTTGGCGGTCTCTCCTGCCATGATGGAGAGGGTTTTACACTTTGATGCCTATTAATGAGCCAGGAGAACTGGGGGCAAACAGTGGGTGATGAAATTCACAGATGATACTATTTTGGGAGGTGCAGGAAACACCGACCCGAACAGAGAAAGCAAACTATCTGTGGAGGGAGAGGTTAGAAACCCAAGGCAAATGATCACCAAGCGAGGTGTGTTGGAAAACAATGTCTGTCAACCAACACTCCTGGCAGAGAGGAGAAGAGGCTGGTTCCTTTAGGCCCAGGAGGCACAACTGTTGATGTCAGCTCCTGATGATAATCTACGGCAACTGAGATGAGAATGTGCCAATGGAAATAGCCATGCAACGTAGAGCCATTAGCTCAGCCAGTCCAAACAGCACCTGCCAACTCTTGTGGCAAAGATCTTGGTCCTACCATGATAGAATGACACCTTTTCAGAGATATTTCTATGGCAGGTGGCACTCACAGGAACTTTTGAGAACAAAGATTTATAAGGACAGAAGGCTCTACAAATTGTTGCCTGCTGCAAGTTGATAGGTTAGATCTGGGTCAGCAGAGCAGGGCAGTGAGCAGTTCCCATAATGTGAATAAAAGCTGGCCAGGAGCTGAGTGCAGGAGTGGGCAGAAGCAGAAGGGCAGATCTCTGTCAGACCTAGCTGGGGGGTACTGAAAGAAGCACAGATATTAGCTGATGAGTTGGGGCTGGAGGAGGAACCAGGTGCTATGGACTGAACTCTGTCCCTCAAATTCATACGTTGAAGCCCTAACCCCCAACATGATGGTAACTGGAGGCTTTTAAGGCTTTTAAGGTGTAATGAGGGTTATAGGAGGTGGGGCCCTCATGACAGGGTTAGTGGTTTTGTAAGAAAAAGAGACACAGCTGTGGGGACACAGAGAGAAAGCAGCTATCTTCAAGCCAGGAAGACATTCCTCATTAGGCAACAAATCAGCGCCATGATCTTGGACTTCTAAGTCTCCAGAACTGTGAGCAATAACTGTCTGTTGTTGAAGCCACCCAGGCAGTGGTATTTTGTTCTGGAGCCCCAACCCAACTAAGACACCAGGTGTCCACAATCAGGCAAATGGAGCTACTCACATTATGGCAAGGGACTCAGGGAACATTAACTCACAACTGCTGAAAAACCCTGTATCCCTCCTGCTCTCAACAAATATTTAAGAATCAACTACTCTCCAGGTGCTGATAACACAGCATGGAGCCAAAACCAGAGCCCTGCTCTCACAGGGTTTATATTCTATGGACTTCACCATATGGCTAGCAATTCAATAAAGACATTTCTGTGTGCTCTTGAGCTAATGCCCTTCAAATAGACTCTTCCTAAGACCTAAATTGATGTAAGGATATACTTTAGGATATACTGAATTCGGCATGCCACTCAGATGAAAGCTTACTGGGGACCAGACACTGTATGAAGCACCTCAGATTTTTAACTGTTATTACATCAGTTGCCACTGAGAGCAATGTTCTTATCCTCATTTACAGATTATGAAACAGACTTGAAGTTTAAGTAAGTTCCCAGACTTCACACAGCTTTTGGGTTAACAGAACCAGGACTCAAGGAAGGTCTCTGACGCTAAAACTCTGCCATAACTGTGTATTCATGATACACCATGCTACGGTTATGTATGCAACCCTCAGCATCCTTCCTGCAAATAAACACTTCCCACTAGGCAGGAACCATTATTCTGAAGGCCAGAACTCTCTCTGATCTCTCAGATGGCAAACCTCAGCATGAGGAGCATCTCTCGAGAGCTGTGTATTCCCTGACCTCACTCCCAGAGGGTCTGATCTGTAGGTATGAGGAGATGCCCAGGAATTTATAATTTAAGCTCCCCAAGTTGGGGTGGGGCACCTGGGTGGCTCAGTCAGTTGAGTGTCTGACTCTTGATTTCGGCTCAGGTCATGATCTCAGGGTCATGAGATAGAGCCCCATGTCAGGCTCCAGGCTGAGTATGGAGCCTGCTTAAGATTCTCTCTCTCTCCCTTCCTCTCTCTCCCTCCTTCATTCTCTCTCTCAAAAAAACAAAAAACAAAAAAACTTCCCAGATTTTTTTAGATGCATAAAGGCCATTAATTATTATTCTATATAGCAAATGTTTTTGCCCATATTGTTACTTAACAAACGAATGGGAGTGATTCCAATTCTTATAAATTCAGAAAGAAAAATGGTTGAATTGGACCTTTCTTAAACATCTTTAAGATATAATTTACCTGGGGCGCCTGGGTGGCGCAGTCGGTTAAGCGTCCGACTTCAGCCAGGTCACGATCTCGCGGTCCGTGAGTTCGAGCCCCGCGTCGGGCTCTGGGCTGATGGCTCAGAGCCTGGAGCCTGTTTCCGATTCTGTGTCTCCCTCTCTCTCTGCCCCTCCCCCGTTCATGCTCTGTCTCTCTCTGTCCCAAAAATAAATAAACGTTGAAAAAAAAAATTAAAAAAAAAAAAAAGATATAATTTACCTATCATATAACCCATCTAATGTGTACAAATCCAACAGTTTTTAGTATATTCAGAGTTGTACAACCATTACCACAATCTAATTTTAGAATATTTTCTTCACACCAAAAAGAAACCCTGTACCTTTTAGCAGTCATTCCCCATCGCGCCCAACACCTACCCCGGCACCCACTATCTACTTTGTCTCTGTGGATTTGCCTCTTTGGGACATTTTACGTAAATGGATTCACACAACATGTGCTTCTTTCATTTCGCATGTTTCCAAGGCTCTTCTGTACTGTAGCAGGTATCAGAACTTCATTCTCTTTTACAAGGATCAAATAATATTCCACTGTACGGATATGCCACATTTTGTTTATCCATTCCTCAGCTGGTGGAGATCTGGACTGTTTCCACTTTTGGGCTATTATGAATAGTGCTGCTACGAGCAATCAGGCACAAGTGTTCATGTGTGCCTATGTTTTCAGTTCTCTTAGGTATGTTTCTAGAGGTGGAAACGCTGGGTCATATAATAACTCTATGTTTAACCGTTTGAGAAAACTTCCAGACTCTCCCAAAACAGCTGCACCATTTCACATTCCCAGCAGCATATGAAGAGTTCTAATCTTTCCACATACTCACCAACACTTCTGTTGTCCTTTTTGATCACAGCCATCCTAGTGGGTGGAAAGTGATAGATATCTCACTGTGGTTTTGATTTGCATTTCCTAATGATAAGGGATGCTGAAAGTCTTCTCATAGTCTTATTTTTTTAACTTCTCTGGATCTTCTGCCCATTTCCCATGTGACTCTGATGTACCTGTTCGGGGGACTTCATTTCATACTGTTGGATTCTAGAGATTAAAATCCTAACCTTGAGGTGGTGCCTGGGTGGTTCAGTTGGTTGAGCGTTGGACTCTTGATTTCGGCTCAGGTCATGATCTCACGGTGTGTGGGATTGAGCCCTGCATCTGGCTCTGTGCTGACAGTGTGGAGCCTGCTTGGGACTCCCTCTCTCTCTCTGCCCCTCCCCCACTCACGTGTGTGCTCTCTCTCTCTCTCTCCAAATAAATGAACTTTAAACAAATAAATAAAAGTCTAACCTTAAGCAAGCATTTGGTAAGAGGCTGAGATGACTGAATATGAGGATATCATTAAAAACCCAACCCCCTGCTAGGACAAAAGCTAGCCTGAAGCTGGTACCCTAATGAGGGAGGTGGGAGAGAAGGCTGTATTTTTGTTAAATGCAGATGTATCAGGTTTTCAGCCCAAGTAACAGTAAGCCCGGTTCAATCACATAAATGACAAGTAGCAATGTATCACCTCTCATAACAATAAGCCCCATGTCCAATGGTAGAACAGTTTTGGCTGACACTTGAGTTCTTCCCACATTTTATCTCTGCTACCCCCCTGTCTTGGTCTCCATCCTCAGGCCTGTTGTTCCATGGTCAAAGGTGGGCACCAGAGCTCCAGTCTTGTGCACTCACACAGCAACATAAAAGCCATCAGAGGACACAGAACCCAGCCTCACTAATGTACATATTTGACTCTCCCGGAAGCACCCAGAAAACTCCCCACACCTCATTGGCCAGAATTACACATGTCCACTCCTAAGCCAATCACTGGCAAGGAAAATGAATTACTATGATTGGCATAGATTAATCAAGATTCATCCCTGCAGCTGGGAAGGCAAGTTTCCTGTTGAAAGACCTGGCCACCTGATACTTGAACAAACTCAAGGAAGGATACTCTTAGGTAGGACACAGTGAACATCATTTATTACAGTCTGTGTGAGAGATTATGGAAAAAAGCACTGAAGAGACTCTGACCCTTTTATATCACCCTACACAGATTTATAGAGATTTTCCTGAAGGATGTTATAGACCGCCCATAACCTTTTTAGTGCCTAGTAATCCTCACTCTAAGGACATTATTCATGTGACTTGAAGCTGTCTATAAAACAAAGCATTGGCCCAAGTTTTCCTGGACCTAAAGGATTGTCAGGTCCAAATGGATGGTACCTTAAAGGCAGGCAAGAGTAGGTGAGTGGGAGGGAATGGAGGGAGTGTTATGGACTTCAGACATAGGTAGGTGGCGGAGGGATCAAAATCAGGAGGAGGAGCGAGTTCAGCGGAGGTGAGGGAACTGTAAGTAATTAGCTGCTTTGAACAACTTGAGATTGTGGTAAAAATGGTCCAAGAAAATATGCAGAGTTCTCAGGATTTGATTTCTTCTTTTTGTTTACTTTCTTAGAGTACATAAGCTGGGGGAGAGGGGCAGAGGGAGACACATACACACACACACACACACACACACACACACACACACACACACACACACAGAAAGAGAGAGGATCTTAAGCAGGCTCCATGCTCAGTGTGGAGCCCCACATGGGACTCAATTCCATGACCCTGGGATCATTACCTGAGCCTAAGTCAAGAGTCGGACCCTCAACCAACTGAGCCACCCAGGCACCTCCGTCGTTTATTTTCTGTAGTCTTCTATCAATAGGCAAAGGGCATACAGTGAAGGCAAATGGCAAAGACTGAGCTGGTGATATTTCATGGAGTCCCACGCACCTGCCTCTGTACTTGCATTACTGAGCAGCTACGGCTTCAAAGGCAGTGACAAATCGCCACCGAATACGGCCTGAAAGTTCCAAACCAAGTTACTTTTCTTTGGAAGTCTTCTTGCCTCAGACGACCTTCCGAAACCAGTCGCAACGTGGAACTAGGAGCTTTATTTAGAACGGCTGGGCTCTCTGCCCTGCACCCTCCTGGCCCGCCTAAGGCCTGCCGAACGGTTGCACCTGGGACACCCTCCGGAGGCAGAAGCAGCAGGCATGCACGCAGCCTGGCTGCTTCTCCATCTATCGCTTCCTGGGTGGCAGGCCAAGGGAGGGAACACGAGGAAGTGAGGCAGATGTCTTGGAGCTCAGGGAAGGCAAAAAAGGAAGTAGGGAATTTGTCTGACAAACCCCAGCAAGCAAAAGTAGCATCAGCCACAGGCAGGAAGCTTTCCGTTATTTTTCCTCTGCTTGAAACCTCAGTGACTTTGCACAGTCAAGGAAACCTTGCACTAGTGCAGCCGGTACGTGGGAGGAAGTGGATGAAACGAACGGAGCTTTCAGTCATTATTCATTCAACTCAACATTTCTTGAAGGCCTATATTGTACAATGCACTGGGCTAGAGGCCGTGGGGGAGGGGGGGGTATGGCAGTTTACAACAAACAGGGATGCCCTAAACGTCTTGGTAGCAGGATGGAGCATGTACAGAAAGGAGAACCTGTAGCAATTAAAAGGCAGACTTCTGGGGAGAACACGACTGGGTTGAGTTTCCTAGCTGTGTGACCCCTAGCAAGTTACTTAACCCCTCTAAGCCTTGGTTTCCCTTTCTGTAAAATGGGAATAATAAAAGCACCTAACTTAGAGGATTACTGCAATAAAAGATGATGTATATGAAATGCTTAATACAGTGCTTGGCTCAAAATACCCTTGAATATCAGGTGCTAATTAGTAAGTATTGTCAAGGGAGCAGAAATGACTTTGTCATAGGGATAACCTTAAACCTCTTTACATTTATTTTGAGCACTTTTTATTGTGAAGTATAAGACACAGTAAGTACATAAATGTACAGCCCAATGAATTATCAGAAATAGATCCATTAACCGCTCAGGCAAAGAAAGAATACTACCAGGACGCTTGAAGACCCATTTGTGTCCCTTCTCATCAATACCCCCTGTGACCCCCAGAAAGTTAACTCCTATCCATTTATGAAATGATAATATTTCATTTTTCTGTATAGTTTTACCACGTAAGTATCCATTCATAAACGCTATCACATACTTTGCCTTTTTGAGAAGTTTTAATGAATGGAATTATTCAACATGTATTCTTTAATGCTTCTTTTCCTCACATTTGTGAGAATTGCCCATTTTTACATGTAGCCATGATTCATTCATCTGTATTAATGTACAGAAGTCCACATGCCTCCATATATACATTTTTACTACAAGGCACATTTGGTTGTTTCCACTTTGTAGCTATTATGAATGCTATTGGATGTTCTCTGGGCTGTACTTAGGAATGGTATTGCTGGGTCATCAGTTCTGGGTATGTGCTATAGAATGAGTGTGCGTCCTCCCCAAATCAAGTGTTGAAACCTAATCCCCAGTGTGATGGTATTTGTAAGTGGGACCTAGGGGAGGTGATTAGGTCATGGGGGTGGGTCACCTATGAATAGGATTAGTGCCCTTATAGAAGAGACCTCATGGAGCCCCCTTGCCCCTTTCGCCACCAGAGGGTACAGGGAGAAAAATGGCCATCTAAGAACCAGGAGCACATCTGCACCAGACAGACACCTTGATCTTGGAATTCCCAGCCCTGCAACTGTGAGAGAGAAATTTCTGTTGTTTTGTTCTGATGTTAAAAGCCAGTCCTCTAGAGTAGTTTTGCTATAACTAAGGCAGTATGTTCAGCTTTAACAGATAATGCCAACTTATTCCTCAAACTGGCTACACCAATTTGCAGTCTTACCAGCAATGTATTAGAAGCTAGTTGCTTCACATCCTTGTCAACACTCCATAGTTTCCATGTTTTTAAAATTTTGCCATTCTGGTGGTAAATGGTGACATCTCATTGTGAATTTAATTTGCATTTCCCTAATTAGTAATGCTGTTGAGTACATTTCATATGCTTATGGGCCATTTAGATATTTACTTTCTGTGAAGTGCTTATTTCGGTCTCTTGCTCATTTTTCTGTTCAGTTGCCTTTTTCTTACTGATTTGTAGTTCTTTATATACTCTGGATATGAGCCCTCTGTTGGCTTATGCTTCACAAGTATCTTCTCTCTTAAGGCCTGCCTTTTCACTCTCTTCATGGTGTCTTGATGAACAGAAATTCTTAATTTTGAATTGATCCAATTTATCAACCTTCTCCCTTATGATGTCTTTTTAATATCCTGTTTAAGAAATATTCCCTTATGCTGAGGTCACGAAGCTGTTCTTCTACATTGTATTCTGGAAGTGTTAGTGTTGTACTTACTCATTTAAACGCGCTCCAATTAAAATTGACCTCTGAGTATGGAATGAAGTAGGGTCCAATTTCCCTTCCGTGTTCCATGTAGATAACAAATCGACACAGCACTATATATACTTTTATTGAGATATGACTGATATATACAATTATAATAGTTCAGGTGTATAACATGATTCAATATTTGTATATATTGTGAAGAATTCACCACAATAAGTCTAATATCCATCACCACACACAGTTACACATTTTTTTTTGTAATGAGAACTTTTGAGACCTACTGTCTTAGTAACTCTCAAATAGACAATACAGTATTATTAACTATAATCACCATGCTGTAGGTTACATTCTCATGATTTATTTTATAGCTGGGAAGTTCGTACCTTGACGACCTTCACCCATTTTGCCCATCCCTCCTCCCACACCTCTTCCAAACACCAATCTGTTCTCTGTATCCATAAGCTTGGGTTTATTTAAGATTCCACATGTAAGAGAGATCATACAGTATTTGTCTTTCTCTGATTAGCATAATGCTCTCAAGGGCCATTCATGTTGTCCCAAATGGTAGGATTTCCTTCTGTTTTATGGTTGAATAATATCCCAGGTGTGTGTCTATACATAGATCCTTTCTTCACCCATTCATCTGTTGATGGACACAGGTCGCTTCCCTATCTTGGTCATTATGGTTAATAACCGTAGTAAATAATGCTGCAATGAACGTGGGTGTATATATCTTTTTGAGTTAGTGTTTTCATTTTCTTCAGTTAATACCCAAAAGTGGAATTTCTGGATCACATGGCAGTTCTATTTTTAATTTTTTGGGGACTTTCCATACTATTTTCAATAGTGGCCGCACCAGCTTACATCCCCACCAAAGGTGCACAAGGGTATTCTTTTCTCCACATCCTCGCCAATACTTGTTGTCTTTTTTTTTTTAAATAGCCACTCAAATAGGTGTGAGGTGACATGTGTTTTAAAGGCCAGTCCTTCCTCTCTGGCCTGCAGTATCACCTTGGATATAAACCAACCTTTCACCTATGCGCCATTTCATTTGTGGACACCCTATGCTATTCCACTATCTGTCCAAGGTCATTCACTCCTCAATAGTGTAACTTGATAATGACTCTAGAACAGGAGGTCCTCTCATCTAGTTCTTTAAAAAAGTTCTTAGCCATCCCTTTTTAAAAATTTTTTTAAAAGTGAATCTCTTTACCCATGGCTACTTTATAATTCTTTTTTGATTCTGAAATAAATTTCAAACTTCTAGAAAAGTTTCAAGAATAGTACAAGTAACTTTTTTTCCTGAACCATTTAAGAGTGAGTTGCTGAGATGTGCCCCATCACCCCAAGTACCTCAAACAAGAATAGTCTCCTACATAACCATCATATGATCATCCAAAAAAAAAAAAAAAAAGTCACCTTACTATCATCCAATCCATAGTCCAGTCCCTGTTCAAGGTCTGCCAAGTATCCCAAAGATGGCTTTTACAGCAAAAGATCCAGTCTAGGATCACATACTGTACTGTTATTATTGTGTCTCTTTTGTTTCCTTCAATTTGGAATAGTTCTTCAGGTTTTTTTCTTGGTTTTTGGAATTTTGACACTTTGGAAGCCTTTGGTATAATGTCCCTCACTCTGGGTCTGTCTGCTGTCTCTGCATGATTAGATCAGGCTGTACATTTTTGGTAGGAATATCACAGAGGTGACGCTGTTGTGTTCTTCTCACTGCGTCTCATCAGATCTTGATTTGACACATTACTGGAATGGGAATGTTGCTCACTTGATTAAGGTTTATGTCAGGTTTCTTTACTGCAAGGTTACTCTTTTTACTTTTATAGTTCGTAAGTTGGGCATCAGTTTGAGACTACGTTTCTTAAAAAAACTTTCACCCTAGTATTAATGTCCATTGATGTTTCTTGGGTGAATTATTACTGAAATGGCTTCTAGTGATGATTTTATAATGCAATTATTTCTTTTCCTATATTTACATTCTATCTTAAGGAAGAAGTATTACCTTCTCCCTATCTATTCATCCATTTATTTATCAGTATGAACCCTACCTACCCATGGTAGGTACCTGTTCCATGGATTACCCTCAATATTTGATACTTAAAGTGTTCCAGTTATGAACAATGATATCCCCTTCAAGTTGGCTCTGTCCTTTTGATATGTTCCCATCTTGTATTTTCCCTGCCCCAGCCCTGGAGTTAGTCACTTCTTCAAGAAGATATGGTTCCTTTTCAAGGCGGATGGTATTTAGAAACCAAGATCTGGGCATCTGGGATGCTCATTGCTATTAGGATGCTGTTGCTTCCCAGTCCTCTCAGTGACACAGCTAAAGAATATATGTATGAATATACACACAAATATAAATACACATATATGTACTTAGTATATACAGTGGTATATGTACATATAAATATGCACACATTTATATCTACACTTATTTCTGTACCCATATATATTTAAAACCATAATCACACCCATACCTCCAATTCCAAACCATAACCACAGACTTCATCTTAATTTTTTTCCTTTTCCATATTCGTAACTCCCTCATCTGACAGCAAGAAGTTGGCTCTCATCATCTTCATTCAATATATTTATTAGATCAGTATCCACTGTATGTAACCACTTTCCCATTGCTACTGACTCTATTCTTTCCCTACCAATACAGCCACCCTCCTCCAATCACTCAGGCTCTGACACAACATTGTAAAGTTCCCCTACCGGGAATGGACGTCCTTCCTCACTCTGCTCAGGCATCCTGATGTGGGCCACCATCACCGCAACCTCTAGCCTGGAGGCCTTCCTTGAGAGATCCCACCTAATGGATTTTGGACTGAGTTGTTCAGTAAGGAAGAAAAGGAAGCAAGTAGGAAAGCGCTCAGCTACCTTAATTATCACTGGTGAACATTAACTTGAGACACTCCTCGTGGCTCATCAGAAAACAGAAGCCATCAGAAGGAAATGACCTAATCCTCTCATGACCAAACCCATAGACTGTCTACATCTATATTCATGAACTCAACCTTCCCTCCTATCACAATGGACAAACTGTGCCCATCCAAGACTGTATCCCCACCTCTTGGCCTGCTTGCTCAGAAACATTTCACTGAATTTCTCTTCTCTTTCTGGTTATTTCCACTGGCATACAAAAAGGGCTAAAATATCTCATCTTAAAAAGAAAGCTCCCTAGAGCCTCATAACTCTTCCACCTACTTCTCCTCCTTTTAGTAAAACTTCTCAGAAGTGCTGCCTCTCCTGCCTCCACTTCCCAAACCCATTCTTTCCTCAACCCCCTGGACCAGGCTTTCATTATCACAGTCACCAAAATGGCTCTTGTCAAGGAACCTTCATATTGCTGAATCCATTGGCTAATTCAACCCATCAGCAGCTTTTAACACAGCTGGGCCTTCCCTCCTCCTCTGAACACTTTCTTCCCTTGGCCTTTAAGTTGGCCTTGGTTTGTCCCCTTCCTCAGTGGCCAATCACGTACTTCTCTCTGCTTACTTCTCTCCTGAGAGCCATAGGGCTAAGTCCTCTGTTCACCCCCTAGGTGAGCATAATCAGTGCCAAGGCTCTGTCTCATGTCCACACGGATTCCTCCATCTTCTATCTAGTCCCAGCGCTTACCAAAGAGCCTACTCAGCATTTCTACTGGGAATTGTAATTTACATACTAAATGTAATATGATCAAAATCGACCCCTCAATTCCTGCCCCTGCCTCCATCTTGCTAGTATTGTGTCTCCATCCCAGTAAATGGTACCACCACTCAGCTTGTTGCTCAGGCAAATCTCGGGGTTCTTACACTTTTCCTCTTGCCTTCACACCCTCCATCTAAAGCCATAGTCAGTCTTACTGGGTCTACTTTTATCTATAGATGTTCAAAATCTGAGGACTTCTCACTTTCTCCACTGCTACCACCCTAGCACCAAGTCAGCACATCATTAGTGCAATCACCTCCTAATGTTCTCTCAGCTTCCACTTAACCCAAACTTCAGATAGTTCTTCCCATAGCAGCCAGAATGATCCTTTAGAAATGTAAATCAGATCAATTAATGGCCCTGCACCAAATCTTCCAATGCTTTTAATCACTAAGAGTAAGACTTAATTCTGTCGATGGACAAAGAGGTCCCACCTGTTTGGACCCTGCCTACCTGAACTCGTCTCCCAACACCATTTGCCTTTTTCACTCCACTCAAGCCACAAGGACCCCTTTTCTGTTCCCCTAACACACCAAACTTTTTCTTACCTCGGGTCTTTTGTGCTTACTGTTCTCCCCAGCCTGGAATGCACCACTCACTATATTCAAGAATCTGCTCAGCTGTCACCTCTTTCTAGCTATCTTCACCACTCAAGCTTACATAGTACCAATCCCCCCGCCTTCCAAAGCCCTCTTCCCTCTCCCTGAACTCTCTAGTCCTTGCCCTGCCATTGGGTTTATTGTTCAGTTCCCCTACCCCCCACCCAGTGTAAACTCCGAGAGGCCAGGACCCTCTCTATCATGTTGATCCCTGTATCCCTGACTCGGCACAAAGGTAGGCTCTGCTGCATCAATGTGTGGATGACAGCAGTCAATGCCAGTGTGGCATGGCACTGTGGCTGAAAACCCCCTCCCCCGGGGTGGAAGAGAATGCAGCAGTGGTGAGCATTGATCCACAAGTGGTGCGGGTAGATCCACAAGGTGATGAACAAGCCACTCCTACACTGAGGAGGAAGCTGTAAGTGGGTATACAAACTCAGGACAGCAACTTCTGATGTTCCTGAAAGAGCATCACGCAATGGGGATCCGTAATTCCTCTTCTGCTTCTACACACTAACATCTCTCTAACTTCACTGGTAAATTCATTTCTAATAGAAGAAAATCACCTTTTGCCTTAGCTACTGAGATGTCCAAGTGCTGTGTTATATACCCGAGAGTGATGAGTGTGGGCTCTTTTATTTGGGGTTCACGCTGAACATGCGGCTGCTGCAAAGGCATTTTAAGAACACCAAGGTAATTCGAAATAAACTCTCCCCAGCAGGTGAGCGGCCGTCCCATTCACCCTCAGCTAAAGCAGAGTCACGGGTGCTTGCTCTGCAGCCTGTCTTCCAAGCTGGAAATAAGACGACACGGCCACTTTGACCCTATGTTGAAGAGTATTTTCAATGACGCTGTGGACGAATTTCTGAGGCTAGGGTGTACATTGCCTCAGGAAGAGAGACAAAGCAAAGCTGAAATCTGCAGGCTGGCTGGCACTCGGTTTCTGGTTTGATGCTGACTGAGGGAAGCAGCCTGTGGCTACGAAATGAAGAAAATGGTTTTACCTTGGGCTGTACAGGCGGATAATGAGCAGCTGGCCCCAGTCACCTGGCCCTCAACCCCGATTTCATATATTTGCCAGACAGAGCGAGCACAGGCTAGCAACCTATGCTGCGGCCACTGAGGAGAGCCTAGCAGCAGCCTGGTCAGTGGGCAGGCCTGACAGGAAGGGCACTGCAGGAGGCTCTAGGCCCGGGGAAGGCTGTTATGTATGCCAGGACGAAGCCCAGGAAGGAGAGGCATAGCGAGAGCAGAGCAGCGGTAGGAACCCTGCCAACTGGCCACTGACCTCTGGTTCCCACATTTGCATTTAAAAGCCATTATGGAAAGGTAACTTACTTTGAAGACACAGTTATATTCAAAGCACACTGCTTTCTCGGCCAAGGGACAGTGACCACAGCTCAGTAGGGATCCTCCCAGGAGAGGGAGCCGGGAGATCATGTAGGAATAAATAGGTGAGGGAAGTCCAGCTTGTCTGCATTGGAAACTCTCTGGTGTATGGAGGCCTTGCCCAATCACACTCACTTCAAGAGGTTTGAGGCATTCCATTAATTTCCCACCTAGGGTGGACTTGCTTTGAGGGAGTTTTGGGAACTTAACAGTTTCAGTTAACTTAACTGAAAAGCCATAAATATGGTAACCATATGTTTTGAATCTAAACTGGGCTTGGGGGACCTGGGTGGCTAAGTTGGTTAAATGTCCAAGTCTTGATCTTGGCTCAGGTCATGATCTCCCAGTTTGTGAGTTTGAGCCCCGTGTCGTGCTCTGGACTGACAGCTCGGGGCCTGCTTGGGATTCTCTCTCTCTCTCTCTCTCTCTCTCTCTCTCTCTCTGCCCCTCCTCCATTCACGTGCATGCACACTCAAAATAAACAAACACTAAAAATAAATAAATAAACTGGGCTTAATACTGGACTATTCCATAAATACAGGGCATATAATCATGGTCCAAAGAAGGCTGCAGGTCTAGGGCACCTGGCTGGCTCAGACAGTAGAGCGTGCAACTCTTGACCTTCAGAGTCATGAGTCTGAGCCCCACATTGGGCACGGAGCTTACCTAAAAACAAGAATAAGGCTGCAGGTCTATTCAGAAGGTTCAAGACAACTGATAGGAAAAGTGGAAGACTTGATTCAGATGACAACTTTCCTAAAGTAATTCAACTTGGGGGGGAGGGGAGTGGGGAGGAGGGGTGTGGTTCTTCCAGCAATACTGAGGCTAGAAATACCTGGAGAGAGACAGAGAGAGAGAGAGAGAGAGAGAGAGAGAATACAACAAGAAATATCTATCTATGTCTATGTCTAGAGGGAGAGAGACAGAGAGACAGAGAGACGGTACAGTGAAAAACCTGAGAAATGACTTGCCCCAAATGGCAAGAGCAGCAGAAGCAGAGTAAGAGCCCAAGACTCTGCCCCCAAGATAATGCCCTCGGCACTCTCATAACACCTCCCAGGAGCTGGACCTGAAAGGCCAAGTAGGGTGAGAGAAGTTTAAAGAGACAGAAGAAGCTAGAAGAGGAAACACATATGGAAAAGACAGAGGGGGCAAGCAGAGAAATGGATGAGAAGGGGATGAAGCCCCAAGTAGGGGCTCAGTGACAGAATGGATTATGAATTCATTCATTCAAAGTATTGGCTTTTTGGGGCGCCTGGGTGGCTTAGTCAGTTGAGCTTCCGACTCTTGGTTTTGGCTCAGGTCATGATCCCAGGGTTGTGGGATTGAGCCCCACGTCGGGCTACATGCTGAGGGCAGAGCCTGCTTGAGATTCTCTCTCTCTCTCTCTCTCTCTCTCTCTCTCTCTCTCTCTGTCTCTCTCTCCCTCTGCCCCTCTCCCCAACTCACACGCTCTCTCTCTCTAAAAGAAAAGTGTTAGCTTTTCAAGAATATTAACTCAAAACAAACTCCTGGTTTTCAGTTCACTTGGTCTGAATCACAGTAAGTTACTGCTACCCTTTCGATTGTTCTTCACCTGCTCTAATTCTTAAATCTTGAAAGGGTCAGCTCCAACAGCTCACCGAAATGGGGAAAAGAGAATTATCCTGTGAGTTTCTGGCAAAAGCAATTATATACGTGGGTTAAAAGACATCAAGCTAAGAACCACAGGTTCCCAGCTCCTAAGCCAGAGAAACTAAAGCCATCTGGCTGCTTGCTCAGTTCTAAGCAGAATACAACTCAGAGCTGCTACAGAGTCTCATTGGTTGACCAGCAGGCCACAAGCATCTGGCTTTTAGCAGTCCACATTTGTTATTAATGACAATTAGCCAATAATCTTTTTTAGCTATCACATGTTGGCAAGTTTTCTGTAATAAATTACCAACTCTTCAAAGAGAGGACTTTGTACTGGTCTGACCCAGCTGTCTTCTAGAAGACATTTGCTACTGTGACCAACTTTTAGGATACTCTATTCTTCTTGATTTTGAGAGCTCATCTACTGTGGTTCAAGGTGTGCTCTACCTCACGGAGAAACTGATTGGAGCAGGTCACTCCCATGATGCTCATAAATCACAACATTCTTCCCAGGCACCTGTCCTAAAGTCAACAGTGACCTGAACAGAGCTGTGATGCAGTCAGCAGGGAGCTCTCCAAAGGTGCAGAAAAGGCATCATCTCTTTTATCTCCCCCAAAGTGGTATCTTTCCCCCTTGTACTGTCATGTTTATCAGAATAATAAATTAATAATCTGACAAACCACCCTCCCGTTCTCATTGTATTTAACCAGCTTGAAATGCTGGATTCTTCAGTGCTGCATTTCTCTGCCAGCGACAATACTGGCAGCCTGGGATGTGCCAAGTTCTTGGCTCTCAATTGCAAAACAAAACAGTATAGGAGGGAGTTTGTGAGTTAGCTGATTTGCAAACACGACAGCAAGTCACTGCATAAACACTTGTTTTTGTGTACCTATCTTTTTCCCAGGCAGTTACCTGGATCCCATCCTGACAGCGGCCAAATGCGCTGCTCAAGTTACCCATGCTTCCTCCATTCACACTTAAGTGAGTTCAACTTATTTTGCATCATTAAGAAAGCAAAAAAAATAAAAAACAAAACAAAAACAAACAAACAAACAAACAAACAAAACCCCCAAACCTTCATTAAACAGTAATCACAGAGCCTCTCAGCGATTATGGTAGGAGAGTCACCAACGTCACTCAGAATCAACATCAGGTCCACAGTGTGTGTCCATAAGGGTACACGAAGATGCCATTCAAATGGAGCCAACTCGGGAATTAAGAGGAACGAAGACGCCACACTTACATATATGGGGGTTGGTTGAAATTTCCCAACGTGAGTTCATCCTGACTGCCTCTAAGTAAAAGGCAATCTGGGAATGTGGACATTCTTTCCACGCTCCCAACTCCAAATACCTGTTTACTAAGTAATCACACAAACCAACAACAACATATACTGGGCCGGACTGAATGTATGTGGCAAGCATTCGGACTGTTCACCAGAAGCCTACAAGGCAGGTTCTTCAATTTCCCATCTGCTTCCAGTTGAAGAATCCGAGGATCTGTACACTTATGTGACTTGTTAGTCCCAACGTGGTAAGAAACAGAGCCACCATCCGAATACAGATGCTCCTTATTCCAGAGCCTGTACTCTTACTCATTTTGCTAAATTCGCTTTCTGTATCAAAATAAAAACGGAATAAAACTTCTACATGACAAAAGATACTTAGGTGACCCCACGGAGCACTGGCAGTTTCTTTTCCATGTGTATCCCGCAAGGACCTTTCCATTAGAATGCTTCTGTGTGAACACTAACTTCCAACTTACCAAAATCCACGATGGAAGCACCCATCCTCTGGTAGAAAAAGGAGTTACAATCAAGAAGTTTCAATGAAACTGGAAAGAGGAAAAACTGTAAGGTTGTTTTTTGGGGTTTTCTGTTTGTTTGTTTGTTTTAACATTTTCATAGTATTGCAGGGTCAGACATTAGTAACCGAGCTTATCTAATCTAGTTCTTGCCCCAGGCGGGGTGATTTAAGTCATCCCATAGACAGGAAGGTTCATGCAATTTGTAAAGATCTTACTGAATCCTACCTAGCTGAGAGGCAAGTTAGAAGAATCTCTTGACTGAGGCTCTGCAAAGTGCTTTGGAGCTTTTTAGAGGAAAGGTACAGCACAAATGCAAATTAATAACAATATAAATCAACTCAATTCCCTTATGCATAAGCATCTAACCCAACGAAAGGAATACGCAAGGCCCCAGGCTACAATGCCAGTCTTCGTCGGAAAATATATTTATTATTGATAGTGAGTGAAGTAAAGATGTCAGTATTCATGATCGAGAAGAGGTTGTATAAGCCAAGGTTGCCTTTATGAGGATAAAAAATGCCTTATTTCACTTGTAATCATAAACATCATTCCAGTAAAAGAGGTACATTTTTCTCTCCTTTTTGTCTTACTTACATGATCACTATAATAAGTTAAAGTGAAGTAGCTCTTATATAGTAAGGGGAGAAAGGAACAAGAGAGAAACAACGTGCCACAGCCTAGACAATTCTACCCAGCACCGCTGGGCGGAGAGGGAGGTTTGGTGCCTCTCCCACCTCCCCACTCTAATTACCTTTGTCCCCCCTTCTACCCCCCACCATCCCAGACCCCAGCTTTGTTTGGTGAACGTTCACCAAACCATGGAGCCTGGTAAGAACAGAAAGTTAAAAAGGTGGAGGGGGTGCCTTTCTCTTTTAATGGTCATAAATGGGTTGACTAACACTGCAGTGTCCTTGCTGGCAGATACCTGATCTAGGCCTCGGCTTTTCACACTGCAGCTACTCAAACTGGGATGTGCTTCGGCTGAATCTGCTCTCTGGTGCTTCTCTTTAATCGTCTTCTCTTTAAATGGGTTACTTTCTCACTAGGAAAAAAAAAAAATGTTCTGCCTCTGGAATTAACGTTGAGGAGTTTTGCTTGTTCTAAAAGTTGAGTTTATCCTCCCTTCTCAAGCATGCTCTGCAAGAGAAAGAGAAAACATGGGTTTTAGCAGGAGGGACCGAAAAATGGCAGTAACTATTTAGTACTATTTGTATTACTTTTCAAAGATCTACTCAAAAACACAAAAAACAAGGTGTATGCTCCATGGTCTCAAAATATTATTACCTTTAAAGAACACCACTGCTTAATCATGTATAATCTCCAAATGACCCCACCCCCACCACCATATCAAGCTGAACCTTAAGAGTGAGCATGGTCTGGACTGCGGGGTCGGGGGTTGGGAGTGCCGGACATGTGTGTTCTCTCACTACTAGGGACATCTGGAAATGTGTGGGAGTATTTCTGGTGGCCACAGGGACTGGGGTGGAGTGGAGGTTAAACCCCAAAGGTTCTGAGAGGGTAAGAATCTCTCCCAGAAATCTCTGCTCACTCCAGGCAGAATGCAGATGTTCATGAGTTCATAATGCTGGATGGAGCTACAAAGATAAGTATCCATTCCCAAATTGCAAAAATGGCCCCTATATTCTATTTATTTATTTTTGTGAATGGGGGTAGGGGGTGGTAAATGGGAAGAATTCTCTAGTATCAGATTAAAACTCTCTAACTAGCCAGGACAGAAGATATATACTCTCTCCATTCTTAGGAAGCTTTAAAAGACAAAAGTGATGCTTTCCCATTTAGTTTTGAAATTACTTAGGAAGAAGAGGCTAGGTTGCCTCTAGCTCATCTGTTCACACTTTCTTCCCTAGATCCCCCATGCTTCCAGCCATTTACTCACTCAGCTCTTAACTGAGTTCCCACTAGGTAATCACTAGACTGAGTGAGGTGTTACAGGGAAACCAATAGACACGCCCATGGAAAATTAAGGTGTAATATAATGTAATAATTGGCTATTTTAAAAAACTTACTTGCTAAATACATGCTAAAAGTTGATTTTATTGAATAAGTAATACATACACACAGTGTAAAATTCAAGATTCAAGTATTTATTCAAGATAAAAGAATACAGAGAAAAAATAATTTTTGCCTCCCGCCTGTTTCCCAGTTTCTTGGGTATCCTTCCAGAGAAGGTAACAGTTTAAAAGAGGAGTGAGTGGTTCTGCCTCATTCAGAAGAAGAGAACTCTCTAGAGCTGGAGTGGTCAGAGGAGGCTTCTAAGAGACCTTTCAGACCATCTTTCAGAGTCTTTCAGAAGCTAGACAGAAGGTCCAGGAGTAGGTTGAGGAGGGGTGAGGGCAGGAAGCAGCGGCAACAATTCGGAGGTAGGAGAAAGCCCAGTATGTGTGGGGGGCAGAGGAGAGAGATGAGCAGAGCTAGAGGAAAAGCCTGGCAAAGATACTTCCTATTGGCCTCTGGGAAAAAACCTGATAATCCAACATGTCTTTAAATAGGAAAATGCCATTTAGGAAGGTTCCCCTGATGTCCATGGCCTAATGGATCCAAGAGATAAGAGTCTGGAGTGAAGAAGACCAGGGTGGAGGCAGATTAGGAATCAAGCAAGGGTGGGGATGAGAAATGGAGAGAACCATAAAAAGACAGGGGAAGGAAAAGAGAGGTGGTGATACCAAAGGTATGGTGATCCTCAGTGACAGAGACAATGGTGGTGCCACCAACAGAAAGAGAAAACAGTAGGAGGAGCCAGTTTGGGAATGAGGAAGGTGACTTAAATTTGGGGTTTGTAAAAAATCCCAGATGGAAATGTCTAGAAGGAAGTTGCAAACTTGAAAAGAGATGTCAACAGTCTTTAGAGATAAAGATTTAAGGCCAAAGATGAAGAATGATGACTGAAATAGAGAAGCAGAACAAAAAGAGTGGAAGGACAAATAAGAGAGCATGTTGGGTCACAAAAGCACAGGATGGATAGATTATCCTAAGGATTATCCTAACTCATCCTGGATTACACGTTTCTAAGGCTATGGCCACAGAGCACAAAAGAACAGATATGAAAGCAGGCAAACGAGTTTAGAGAGAACACATAGAAATGGTCATAAAGATGATACATTCAAGGAGGAAGTAAATTAGAAAAGCCAGATGCATCTAGAGAAAACAGGAAAGACAACACAGATAAAGCAGAGGATTGCTCAGCAGAGCTGTCTGGAAAACAAGCACTGAAACATGAGTTCTCTCTTAAACCCAGCATTCACATAAGCTCTGCATCCTTTGGAAAAATTAAAAGTTGAGCACCTACGATGTAAGAGTCAGACCAGACAATGTCCCAGTATCACAGCATCTCATTTATCCTCACCCACTTGAGGCTTGATCTGTATGAGACAACAACCACATGTCCAACTACTTGGACAGGAAACCATGGATTCCAGATATATAGATGACCTCACCACAACATCACACGTTAATATAAAATAGAAGTCAGTATGAAGCAGATTTATACCGAGCCCATCGAAAGGCATTTAATTATCGAAGAAAAATGATCACTTTATGAGTGATGCCATTTTGCACTTTGGAGTTATACACTCACTACTTTCTTCAACATACCAATGGGAACTTTAAGCAATTATCTTCCTGGTCAAGATTACATGGCTGTGCCTCATACTACAGTTTAGGTCTTATGGTTACAATCACTATATGACAACGTGTTACTCTTTTCAAATGTTGCAAAATAATCCGCACTGACCACAATGTAACTAAAGCAATAGCTAAAGAGTTCTTCCAGAGTCTAGGGAATCTTACTATTCTTCCTGCAACGCCATCCAAATACATAAGGGTAATTTTTTAGCCAGATTATGTAAGAATTTCAGACTCTCTTAAAATTTTTTAAAAATATGTATTTTTTAATCTTTACTTATATTTGAGAGAGAGAGACACACACTGTGAGCAGGGGAGGAGCAGAGAGAGAGGGAGACACAGAATCCAAAGCAGGTTCCAGGCTCCGAGCTATCAGCACAGAGCCTGACGCAGGGCTTGAATTCATGAACCGCGAGATCATGAACCGAGCTGAAGCTGGACGCTCAACCAACTGAACCACCCAGGCGCCCCTGGACTCTCTTAAATTTAAGAGAGACAAGCGAGGCCATGGCTGGTTTGAGGATCAGTGGGCCAGTCTAACAAAAAGACGAACAGGAACATTTTGGAGCAAGTACAAAACACAGAGAAATCACCACATTCACAGAATGGCCTGCTACATGTATTAAAATTCTAATTTTCAAAGATAGCACAGCAGTTCAGCTAATTCACGGGTGGCTCCTTGAAGACACAAGAACAAGGGAAGGTCTAGGGCTGGTCTACACACAGGCTGTAAACTGTAGTGGCACTCAGATGCCACCAAACGGTGGCAGAGGTCGGTACAAAACCTGCTCACTTTGGTCAGAGACAGCAATAAATACAACGTCAAGTTGAAATTTTTTAAAAACTAGACTGGCAAAACACTCTGTTATTACTGTATTGTAACTATGCAATAAAACCTGCTCAAAACCCAGGCCTGAGGACCTCTGGCTGGAGGGATCCCAAGGCCTGGAAAGGTCTGTGTCATTTAGTGTCACCTTATAGGTTCTCCCACAATCTCTGTATCGGTTCTGTAAGTAGCTGCTGTTGGGCTGAATTTCAACGCTGCATAAATTTAACACTGCATAAATTAACATAGGAAATTCCCCGAAGAATCAGGGAGAAGATTTGCAAGTTATAAAAAAAAATTGCTTCCTTCATTTAAGGAACTGCTAACACTTCATCTTAATGTGGAGAAAGAAATTCCTCGCATTTGCTCATCATTCACGTATATGGGCCTGCAGAAACCCCTTTTAAAAACAGCTGGGTAAACTACCAAAAGGAGGGGACGGCTCAGGCATCAGGACTGCTCTCTCCCCAAGTCTTTTCCTGATCCCAGCCACCGAGGAAGGAACAGCTGGCAGCTCGCACCATCAGACAAGAGCAGTGCCCTTGGAGACCAAAGATTGCTTGTCATTTCCATTTATTAATATGATCTTAACTGTTTTCCTCAAATATTTTTGTTACACAGTCATCTCATCAACTGTTTTCTGAATCATAGCTTTCTTGAAGGGGTTGACTATCACAGCCGTGTGTCAGCTACTGGATGTCTCAATATATTTAAGAAGAATTATGGCAACCCTGGATTGCTGAACAATACCCATGAAGAGAATAAAAATGTGTGTGTGTGTGTGTGTGTGTGTGTGTGTGTGTGTGTGTTTTAAAGATACCATTCAGAGTGCTTGTCTCTTGAGCTCACCCAACATCTCGCCAAGATTTCAACAGCCCCCCTGAAGCTGGATATGGAAGCGGGAAGGCTTACAGGGGAGAACTAAAATGGGAATGTGTCTGGGTATGCCTGAGTTTTTACCAAGGAGGGACATGAAAAGTGGGAGTAAAAGAAAGAGAGTGGTGAAGACACAGCGAGGAGACTCTGAGATAGAAGCAAAAGTAATCAATAAATTCAATTTATGAGGAGCACAAAGAGAGCCTTGCCCGTGCACCGAGCACACACTCCTGACCACCTGAAAATCTGATTAGCTAACTTACTGTGTTCTCACTCTCTGTCTGTCCCTGACCAGCAAGGGCTGTTCTTTATCCTGCTTCATGCATGGATCTGGTTTCATTCCTTCCGTGACAAATGTTCTGTGTAATATGCAAATTAAGTTACAGGTAATTAACTGTTTACACAACTTGCTGTAATAATAGACAAAACACTAACATACTGCGGTTCTAGCTCTTGAAGGATAAGCACTAGAAAAGAAATGCCTATTAGGAAGAAGGAGTCTATTACCATGGTAATATTTCTTCTATTAAACCCAGATTAAAAAAAAAGAAAACATCGTAAAGTGTCTATTAGTCTCAGAAAGTGGTTTTGAAACCACTTTCCTATGATAGAAGGGTTCCTATGATGGAAGAGACTGGGTTAACACACTTAAAGTTTGGAATTTAGTTTGCTTTGATGTGACTCCAAATCCAAAGGGCTGCCCCACCGAAGGACAGGAAATCTATTGTGGAACACCCACGTGTCATCCTGAATATGAGCAACCCAGCTCGGCAATTAATACATGTCATTAGGTGATGATGATAAAGAAGCCTTCAAACACAATAAAAACATGCTCCCATAGGTCTTCCCAGGGAATGAACCTTCTTGATTTATCTTTGTGCTCCCTGAAGGTGGGTGTGTGTGGACATCAGAAGAACCACATCAGGCGAGGGGCCCCTGCTGTGGGTCAGGAGAGAGCAGGGTGACTGAAGCAGCAGGGCCGAAAGAGGATCTAGCTACAACCCCGAGCTGGTCAGGGGACCATGTTGCCTTGGTTCAGTGCCTCTTTCCTCCCTCCTGCCAGCTCCTCACCCAGGGCTACCTACAGTTTCAAAGGAGAAAACAGGAGGGGAGAAAACAACTTCATTTTAAGAGGCTCCTGCCCTCTGTCCAAGACCTCTTCCAATTTGTTCCTGAGGCTGAACCAGGAACCAGTTCCCAGGGTTGGTCTGATTAGAGCTCTGCCACATGGCTCGGACCCGACAGGCAGTGATGGGAAGTGGCAGCCCCTCAACTCTCAAGAGGGAAAACAAAGACTTATTCTTATTAGCAGGACCTCTGAAGGTCAAAGGCCTCGAATGCAGTTTAGGCCAATGTGCTCTAGAGCTATGTTTGTCAAACTGTGGTGCACAGAGTTACTTGGGGAATTTGTTCAAACTTCAGATGTCCAGGTCCAACCTCAGACCTTCTGAACCATCATCTCCAGGGATGGGGCCAGGCAAGTGCATTCAAATATACTCCCCAGCTGATTTTGATGTTCCCCCATGTCTGAGACCTGGTATTATAGAAAACAGCACCCTGGGTTAGGCATCAGGAATGGGCTGTGCTGGTCTGGACTCTGCCCCATGTGCAGATGATCACTGAAACTCTGAGTGCAAATTTTTTCCAAGTGAAAAGATGGGATTAGGTCACATGATCACTAAGCTCTGTCCAGCTCTATTAAGTCATTCGGATGTTATTTACAGTCTGTCTGAAAACAATGAGAGAATACAGCTTACTCTAGCGCTGGGTTTTTTTGAACTATGATTTCAAAAGCAACAGTGACTACTGGGTTTCAGGCCTTCTTCACACTCCAATAACAGGGAAGTATTTGAGCCCTGGTCTAACATAAACCCACTACGGGGGGAGATAAAACACGATGTCCTTAAGAAGGCTGACACTTCCAGGGCACCTAGTGGCTCAGTCAGTTAAGCATCTGATTCTTGATTTCGGCTCAGGTCTTGATCTCATAGTTTGTGAGTTCAAGTCCTGCACTGGACTCCAGGCTGTCATTGTGAAGCCTGCTTGGGATTCTCTGTCTCTCTGCTTCTCCCCTGCTTGGTCTCTCTCTCAAAATAAATAAACTTACAAATTATGTAAAAAAAAAAAAAAGGGACGCCTGGGTGGCTCAGTCGGTTAAGCGGCCGACTTCGGCTCAGGTCGTGATCTCGTGGTCTGTGAGTTCGAGCCCTGTGCCGGGCTCTGTACTGACAGCTTGGGAGTCTGGAGCCTGCTTCTGTTTCTGTGTCTCCCTCTCTCTCTGCCCCTCCCCCATTCGCACTGTCTCTCTCTGCCTTTCAAAATGAATAAATGTTAAAAAAAATTATGTAAAAAAAAAAAAAAGGAAGAAAGAAAGAAAGAAAAATTATTAAAAGAAGGCTGATGCTTCCTGCCATGAAAAATTCCATCATATGCACCGATCTTTAAGTTTTTAATTTTGGAGGCTAACCATGGATAGGAGGCGTCATTTGTATTTTAGAAATGAAGAACTGGGTGCATTAGCATTGGGCTTAAGTAACTTCATATTAAGACCCAGCCTCATTTATCAGGGTCTTGACCTCACGCTCCCCCCCTACAGCTGGGTGGCTCTCTGACGTTCCCAATGATGCCAGAAGGAAGCACTGGCTTAAGGTGGGGATCGCCTCACTTACAAGATGTCCTCATTTTGATCCTTCCTTCAACTAAGTTGCTTACTTGGCTATTGACCCACTGCCCACTTATTGATTTACACTTCTGCTATGGTTTACCCTCTGACTGGCCTCCATCATCTGACTCCAGGCTCCACACTGACCTCTGTCCCTTGGCATCTCCTGGGTCCAGCCTTTGCTTTTAGTCCCCGTCTTTCCTCGGCTCTTCTGACCTGGCTTCCTGGCTCTGTCTCCACACTCCCTTTACCACCCATGATCCATGGTGGACAAGGTTAAAGCCATTGCACATGGGAGCCTAGGCTGGCTAGAGGGAGAGAGCCTGCATTTTCTAATGGAGTTTATTATCTGGAAGGCTACATTCTGCCAGGCAGTGCTGAGATAGCTGTTTTTCAGTACACTGCCTTAGAGAAACTGTTTTTACCCCCTCCTAGTTCATTCTGCCACCCTGGCTTCCCTGGGGTTGTCAGGAGTATGAGCTTCAAGGGAAGGGTATACGGCTGTGGGAGGCCAGGCAACAGGCAGGCCAATGAGAAGGGCAGCTGCTCTTCTGAAGTGAAAGTTTAAGGCTGACAAAAAAATCTAAGAGGCAGAGGCACAAGTGCTGGAGGTCCCCAAAGCAGCGGTGCTGCCTAGACCGAACAACAGGTCTCTTGACTGAAATGTGCTCATAAACGTGTGCTCCTGGGCACGTGGCCTCTTGCTCTCATGCAGGGAAGTAGAATTAGTGTCACAGTATCACAGCTAGAAGGTCCTCATAGGTCACCTGGTTCAAACCCACAATTTACCAAAGAAGAAACTGAAACCCAGGTCACCATGACTAGATCAGCTACTTAGCTACTAGATTAGCTAGTCTTTCCCATAAACCCTGCCTTCCAGCGAATACAGAATGTTCACCCTGAGGCTAGCCAGCTTCTGTACCATTCTGTCAGCAGCAGGGGTGGGAAAACACTTGGAATGCTCTGAATTGCCCCTTAAGAATGCTATCCCCGAAGCAGCCAGATGTTGCAAGAAAACAGCAAAGTGGTGGGGGATCCCAAGGAACACAGCAATGCAGATCTGAGAGGGGCCCTCTCTATACCCTTCCTTGCCTTTTGATAAAGAGAACTTGGGTCCATTTTGGTCCACTAGTGGCAAGTATCACTGGCTCCCCATCTCTCTCCCATCTTCTGTAGTCTCCTGTAAGGTAGGTGAACCAAGATTGAATAGGAATCAGGTTTTAATGGTGAGATCAGGTCATACAATCTTGGAGAGTTTATAGAAAGCTCTGAAGCTAAGCAGGTATGAGAAATAAAAGATACAATAGTCTATCAATCAATGTCCTCCTACATTTTTAAAAGATATACCTCATATAGCTGGCCCGTAGCTTTTAAGTCTTAGAAATAATAATTATAGCAATTTATTATCTCTCTACCCTTATGAAGAACATGTAACTTAATATACTGGAAATAAGAATCTAAATGTCTCATATGAACCCATGAGGAATTGTTTAAGAATAGCTGAAGAAAGACTGATGTGAATAAGTGGCTGGAGAAAGGAAAAGTAAGGCCAAGGAATATCCGGAAATTTTCCAATCAGTAAAATCTATTAGTCTATAGAACAATGTCTCAAGGGAACCAGTGAAAGCCCAATCTTATAAGTCATTTAAAAATGGAGTGGATTTGGCTATTGGAATTATTCCAAGGGGAAAAGTCTTGCACTGTGCCGGAAATGGACAGCACAACTTAATGGGTTGCTGTCATGTTGACCATTTTCCACATTAGCACGCCTAGCCTGTTCTTTGGATTTAACAAGGGAACATAAGAAGGGGAGGTAACGAGTCAGGATCTGCTACAATTTACACTTAGGACCCTATACTGCTGAAGCCCCTTCTACCAATGGGCAGAGTCGGGGTCACAAGGTTAGATTAATTTCACATTGAGAGAAAGGGAAAGGTAGTATTAGAGGAAAAGTGCTCATGAAATACTGATTATTAATGCCCTGTGGCCATTTGAGCATGCTCTAAAGATAGGGCGGTGCTGAGCTATACCTTTGCTCATGGCCTTTATAATCCCACCTTATTTGTTACCTTAAGTCTCTATTACTACTTAATTTGTTACTCCTGTTTTTTCTCTTCCCTTCGTGATTATCGTTCACATTTTCTCTCACTGCCTTATTTCTGTATTAGTGGATAATGGAGGTCCTTTCTCACACCCAAGTCAAAAACCAAACGCCATTTTAAAACTTTTTGTTTTTATGGCAAGGCATATCTTGGTCTAGTTGTTACATTTACGGTCACAACTTCCCTGGGTTTTGATTCTTTCAACTGTAAAACAGTGAAAATAAAAGCATCTCTATTTACATCTCCGGTTGTCATAAAAAGAAGGAAGAGAATAGATGTGAAATCACCTTGAAACCTAAAGTCCTACAGAAATACAAGGTATCATCGCTTCTTGTTTCTTGCCCATTACAGTGTTGCCCATTTTAGGATAAAAATGTCATGTGAACAGCTATCTTTTTATTAGATTTTTATTTTTCATTATTATTACCTGCTATACACTCCCTAATATTTGAATATAAGAGCTGTGAAAACAACAAGTACCTCAAAACACACCTGCTGAAAAGGATATTAAATTATATTGCAGATTGGGGGAGGGGGGTCTCTTGGAATCACTAGTAATAAGTTGGTGCTTTGAGATGATCTGTTCAGTGGTTTCAACGCGCAATAATACAACTGAGGAAAGGAAAAAATAAGATTTACTGGATACTTCATATAAACCTAATCCTCACAACACTGGGGATAACATCACCCCAGTTCGCAGATGAGAAAAATCAATGCCCAAGGTCACAGGGTTAGTAAAAGACAAAGCTTGTATACACACCCAGATCTGCCCAGTGTGAACTCCCTACTGTACTGTGTGGCATATGTGACGTTTTCACAAAGTGTTTTATTCTATAAATATATGCCATTGACGGCATGGGGCCAGGCGCAGACAGGCATGATGGAGTGGCAACTGCATACACCCTTTCAGTCGCCACTTCAGTAATGTTACAAATCACACTGCGCACACAGGCATGCTTGTTGGATGCCGGGGTAGAGACATACACTTTGTCACAGCCATTCTTTGCACTGACCGCCACCCCCACCTCGATATGGCACTAATATTAAGTTAGAAAAATCCACGAGTCAAGCTTGCAGGTCCCAGGTGCTTCAGTTAGTATTGGTAGTGAAGGTTGGGGCTTGTTAAGAGCATATCAGGAAGCTGTTTTTGACAAATGAAATGTACTAACATAACATTAGCGACATTGCTTCTACCAAAGACCTTTAAAGAAAAGAATCGCTGGCAATGCTACTAGGAGCCACACAGGTGGTGCTTCAAGCAAGAAACAGCAAAAGCCTTAAGCCACTAGGCTTTTAAAGAAAACGGAGGCTTTTAATAAGTCTTGATTGTATTTTCTTCCACTAGTGTTGATGTTATTTTCTAGCTACCCAGATAATACCAACCCTCCCGTAAATATCAGATATTTATAGTGTTAGAAATATACACTAAGTGGCATTATTATAACTACAGCAAATTAGACTGGAGAAAGGCATGCTGTGTGACTCAAACACTAGATTTAGTTGGGTCAGAAGGTCAACTCTAGGGAGTTTGTCAGCACAAAGAATCACGGTTTCCAACAATTTCTATCTGTCAGAACAACCTATATCCAACTATGATACCAGTTAAATGATGGGCAATTATGTGACCTGCCAGAAATGATCATTTGCTTCAGTGTTTATCATTAGCTCTGTAAAGCACATGAATTAGAGAAAACACATGTCCTGCGGACATCGTATTATTCTGGAATGAGGGCTCAAGAGAAGAGAATGACTGCAGGAACATAAAAGAGATGGAAAGTGTTGCCTAAATCCTATCTCTGGCCTCCCTTTCCCTGCTCAATCCAGTGGGCTCTACCAATTGGTAGAAGATTGAACAGGGTTTGAAAGATGGCTTTCTGTTTTTAGGTTTTTTTTGTCGATCCTTCATGTTTCGTGTTTCTCTGCATGAGTACTTGCTGCTTATAGACCCTTTAACTTGTATCTTTCCTCTTTGTTGAGTGGTGTCCCAGAAATATGGGACAATGACCTTGTGGACACAATTACCATACAGTGGACGACAAAAGTTCAAAGCAACTGGAGAAAGCATTATTTTAGTAAGAATCTTTTTCTTTCCTGCAAATAAATGAGTTAAATATAAGGAGAATATGGACTCTTCCCACAACCACCTGGATGGAGGTTAATTAGCACCTAACGGACGTGTTAGAGCAAATCTTGATGATGAGGACTAGTTTGGTTTATAAAGCTTTTCCACACACATTAGCCCACTCAGTCCTTACCACTGCCCCACGATGCTGGGCTTGCTTCCTTCTGGTGCCCCAGTTAGCTTGGCCTGCACACCCACCTGTTTGGCCTGATTGACACAGCGCATGTACTGGTTGGCCAGATCAGAGCAGCTGAGGGTCTGCTGGGTGTTCTGGCGGTAACACTGAAGAATTTTGGCTTGCAGATCAGCACAGACAGGATGAAACTCATACCGCCTGAAAACAAAAACAGGAACCCGTGAGACAAACGCTCTTCAATCAGAATAAAGATCAAGGCTAAAGAGTGGATAAAACATTCAATAAGATGTAAATGTTGCAAATGTAGAAGCGAAGTTTGAGAAGTAATTTTCTTCAACCCTTAAAAAAAGATACCAAAATAGTTCCCATGATAAAAATACATGTAACGTAAATGACTTCTATGAAATGAGCTGCAGTAATTGGTACCACCACGAGCCTCTCTGGACGTTGTAACATTCCCACCCAAACCCACACCTAAACCAGGTGGATGGCACCGATACTCTTCAGCCCAGTCGGCCGAATCAGAAACCTGAGAGCCCTAACTTCTCTCTTCCATGCCCATATCTAGTCAGTCTCACAGTTCGAGACCCAGCAGTCTAGTCCTCTTTCTCTGTACTCACTGTCATCACATTAATTTGTAATCACTCATATCCTGGATTCAAGCTAGTCTGTCTCTTAGCCTTTGCCCCTCTACTACTGCCTTCCAGAAGGTTCTTTCTAATATCTAAATCTGAGACCATATTTCTCCCTCCTGCTTTCTGAATAAAATGCAAGGTCAACAGGCAAGTCCTTCTGGGTCAGGTTTCTGCCTGCCGTTTAGCCTTCAATCCTCAGACTGCCGCAGCCTGACCAAGCCACTTTCAGGGTTTGATCCAGACACGCCCCTTCATGTCTTTGCTCATGCTGCTCTTGAGTTTGGACATGCTCTGTTCCCAAAGTCCCACCCATTCCTATATATCTGGAAAATACTTACTCATCTTTCAATAGTTGAGCTAAGTATTGAAGTGTAACCTTCTCTAGACAGCTTCACTAACTCTCCGTTCAGGGTGGAATCTATCTACCACTCCCTTTTTGGTGACCCCACTGACCCCATACTGGCTGCTTCTACTGCTTCTTTCACCTTCCACTTAACACCGATGACACCGTAGCCTGGTGTAATTTACTAGTCTACATCTACTAGGAGGCAAATCCCAAGAAGTAAGGACTGTCTTATTTTCTTTGTGACCTCAGCTATTGATATGGATACCTCTTTTAGCAGTCATGCGATAAATTGCTTAGAATATAAATGGGTAGAGAAAAAAAACATTTTTAAATTCTGGGCTAAAATTTTACTAATTATACTTACAAATCTTTGCTTTCAGTGAATATGCAGTACTAAACACAAATGCCTCCAAAAATCTTAAAATATATACTTGAAAAACGATAACAAAATAAACCGAATGAATTATACAAATGAAAATAAAATACTCTTGTTAAGATTATAGAGGAACTTGAATTATAAGGGCTAAATACGCGCAGAAAAAATACATAATATTATCACTTTTAATCTAGGAATTTATATTTTTTCAAATTAGTTTTGTTTAGTACAAAAGGCTTCCAGTCTTTCATATCAGTTCTTTTTTTGAAATTTAAATTTTTTATTTCTCTAGTAATCTTGAAATAGCATTATTTTAAATTAAATGGGTTCTAAAAAAAACCCCTACAGAATAGAGGGGGAATATTTTTCATCAATAAGGAAACCCCTGGGTGACGATTTGTCTCATTACTTTTATCCAAGACACTAAGCTAACACAGATTTTGCTAGAACAGAAAACTGACATGCAAACCACGTTACTGGTCCCTGAGGGAATTTACTTCTTACTACCTTCTAAAGAAAGTAGACACACAGGAAAAAAATAATCCCACAAATTTTACATAACATTGCTTTTACTTTTTCATTCATTACCTTCCTACTCTGCCAAATACCTAAGAACAGAATTTAAATCCAATCCCTGGAGTTTCCATTCTCTCTAAGATTTCAAAGTTCACGTCTATGAGAATTTTTTTTGGACGTGGATTTCCCTAATCCCCTACCATGAACATCAGCATCTAAAAAGATGTGCTTTGAAGAGAAGATACCATGAACTGACTGATTATAGCAAGACACATCTGGATAAATATTGAATAAAATATAATCAAGCACTAGGTCAGCTGAACCTAGCAAATATATGACTAATGCCTATAACAGTTCAAGGGAAAACAGGCTTATAGTCTGTCTTAGTGTTGCGGACCATCATTCTTCTAATATATCTTAGATTTAAAAGCAAGGGAAGCAGGATAGGAAAAGAAGCCTAGAACAATCCTAATCATATATTCAGCTCTTCCTTATTAACATACAGGAAAAGATTGTAAAGAATGAGCTTCCACATACTGCACATCATAAAGAAGATAGTGTGTGGTTTTTTTTCTTTTAAAAAACTATTGGCGATGGAATAATTCATTCAATACTATGAACTCCTTAGAAAGAGGTAATTTAAGTTGTATATAAACGTTTACTGAACTGAGCTATTAGTCATGCAAGTTAATGTCCATGAGTTATTTATGATTTGAAATGTGTCAAAACATACTTTTATCACCACAAATCAATACTGTTCACTTCCAGGGCCTGTGATTTCCTGTCTGGGAGTCCAGTAGGCCTGTGTGGATGCGTGCGCATGCACATGCATGCGTGTATACAAATACACACACACACACACACACACACACACACACACACACACCCACCCCTTCTGAAATCCTTTTTGTATACATTTCAACGTTTATTGATGATTAGGTAGTAGAAAGGGGGAAGGGGGTGGAAATCAGCATAATTGTCTCCCACTTCCTGGAGGAGCCTCTGGTACATTTTTCCTGGATTAATCTGTGAGGGCAAAGCTCTGCCTCCATATTGATCTGCAGTGCTTGTTATGCTGCTCTAATGTACTGTTTTCACTTTGGGAAAATGTGAAATGAGATTACCGTCCACCATTAGAAGGCCATAAAACACAAGCCATGGCACCTTCCATTCAGGAAAAGGTTTAAAGGCATTTCCAATATGCATTATGGTCAACCCTCCATATAGCCATTGAGTCAGCGATTGATTTTTATTGACTGCTTTCCTTCCTGCTGATGGAAAAAGTCACTACTAGGCAAAAATAACAAAAGGGCAGAATTTCAAGATACCTAAGAAGGAAAATTAAATCTTGGCTGCAAGGGACATTTAAATAATTTAATTTCTTTGTAGGGAAATAAGATTTTAAAAAGGAAATGGTGAACGACAAATGTTAAGAGAAAGATGAAATATAAATATGGAGAACTCAAAACAGTAATAAAGAAAAGAGAGGACAGTAACCCAGAAACATTGAGTAAAAAGGAATTGGTGGAATAAAGTTGATACTTGAAAATATATATTGATCAAAAACAAGTTAAAAAAAAAGTTTCATGGTCACTTGAAAGGACTGAGGATTTTGATGGGTCCCACCTCATATCCATCCTCCCTCTTCACTTTCCTTTTCCTTCCTGGACTCTTCATTCTCTGTTCCCTGCCACCTCCCTCACTTCTTCAAGTATCAGCAGCTGCCCTCACCCTTCCTACCCCACCCCACAGTGGCACTGAGGACCAAGAGGGTTGATGCCATATTCAGCAACAGAACTGGAGAGCCAAAGACTTGAACAGAGAATAAAATCACTCCTGGTAGGCATTATATAGCCAATGAAACCATTTTTGTTAATGTTTAATGCTAATATTCACTTAAAAGGCAGCTAAGAAAATATATCCAAGTATTTTCTCATTACACTAACAAGGCCATTGTAGAAACTTTGTGTGGGGGGTGGAGGGGAATAAAACAGAGAAGAATACAGAAACACATCAAGGCTGTTCCTAATTTTTCAGTGCTTAAAGTAACAGAGATGGATATGTTATATATTGTTACTCTTCTCTCTGATTATTTCCTGGGCATAATTTCTTGTAAGCTGCATTAAGGGTCAAAGACAAATAAAAACATTTTGGTAAAAATGAAGCTGAGATAAGCGGTACTCAGCTCTCCTCTTCGTCTGTGACACGCTGACGCCTGGCCACCTGTTTTAGAGCTATCTGCAGACTTCACTGCTGCTGTGTCTACTTTCATGTCTGAGAAACTTCTTTGATGTGGGTCTGAGCTTTACATTTCGAGGAAACTACTTACCCATCTTTTTAGTTCTGCTAATATAAATGGCAAGGATAAGAAGGTAACTTCAGAGACGGAGGAAAATATGGAGATAGTTCTCCTCATACCACTCTACCAGAAGGCTAAAGGAGTCATGTCATGACAATCAGCAGCCACAAATTCCTAAAGCTCTCAGGAGCACAGAAATTGTTCGTTATGAGTGCAGGTGCATGAAAAAGGATCCTTTCCCTGTATCTGGACCAGTAAGTACAGAGAGAGAGGGAACGGAGAGAGAGAAGGAAGGAAGGAAGGAAGGGAAGGAATGGATGGGTAGATGGATGGGTATGAAATGGATGGTGCTAAAAGAATTCTGATTTTTTTTTTAACAGGTTGTGACTGCATCCTTCATGGGATCTGGTGGTCTAATAAAACAGTATCTACCACATTAAAAGCAGGCACACAATACAGCCATGGATTCAAATCTTTAGCTCTAATTCCTATGGCATAATGCAAAAATGGTAATTTTATTCTGTATTAAACATTTCATTAGATGTTAAGCCCAGGAGTCAGGATTTCTGGTTTTATGACACAAAACTAAAGCTATCAAGTACATTGCCAATAGTTTAAAACATGAAACAATCCACTTATCATTTATAATAAAGCTATCATAAAATGCAGCAGCAAAGAAGAAAGTATTAACTCAAATGTGTTATCAAATAGATCTTTTTCATTTTAATTTTACCTTAAATTACAATATCCTAATAATAGTTTTTAGAATAAAATGTAAACAGCCTCTAACTATGCAAAATCTGAAAGACAACTCCAAGCTTTCCATTCTTTTTTTTTTAATGTTTGTATTTATTTTTGAGACAGAGAGAGACACAGCATGAGCGGGGAAGGGGCAGAGAGAGAGAGGGAGACACAGAATCTGAAGCAGGCTCCAGGCTCCGAGCTGTCAGCACAGAGCCCGACACGGGGCTCGAACCCACAAGCCGTGAGATCATGGCCTGAGCCGAAGTCGGCTGCTCAACCGACTGAGCCACCCAGGTGCCCCTAAGCTTTCCATTCTTACTAGCTGCTAACCATCTTTATTAATGAAGCTTCTACCTGGGCTGTAATCAAATTTCCACAGTTACACTTTAGAGGCCAAACATCTCCCAAAGCTGTCTGCTTTCTTTGTTTCAATTTGTCTCCATATACATTTTGCTATAAAATTTGAAAAATAAAATGAAATAAAAGCAGAAAACTTTTTTTACATTTAGTTTCTAAAATGATGAATGTTATTAGCTATGATGTTGTCTATCCTCACAACACAAAAAATGCCAAGAGGCCTCCTCTGTTATCAGAGGAGGGACCACTGACCTTGACTACCCCAGGTCAACCTGTGTTCAACCAGGGGTTCAATGAACCAATCAAGCTGACAGTGCTCATTGCCCATAATGAGTGCCATACCATTCAACCAACAGATTTAACTGGGTGTTGTGAAAGAAAAGCCCAGCATGGCTAGAGCTACAACAGAATTTACAGAATTCTATCCTATACACCCAAAGGCTTGAAAGAGCAACATCTATCTGAAAATATTTTAATACTTAATTCTTAATTTTAATCTATGGTTGATTTGGGGGAAAGATGCCAGTATCACAACTCAGTAATCTGGATCCATAGGAGGAAGGTGACCTGTCTGCAAGGAGAGAGGGGAAAATATTGCCGGTCTTACCCCAGATTTCAGCATCCCAAGTAAAAGGCCTAATGCTAGGAAAAATACACAGATAGGACCTGTGGTCACCTATCCGAGGTAAGATAATACAATGTTCTACATACACAGGTTCACTGTTCTTTGACCAACAGGCCCCACAAACCCTAAGCAGATGGACACAAACACAGCAGAATATTAGGTGAGTGAAAAGCTTTCTAATTTTGCGATATATTTTGCTTCCTCATCCAGTAATACTGAGTACTTGGAAATGATGGGGACACAAGGGCAAACCTAGGAGGAGAGTGGGAACTTCCCATGTGACCACATGAAAGCTGGTGGGGGCTGGCTGCTCTCTCTTCTCATGGTGCTCAGTGGACAAAAACCACTCTGACAGTATGGGACTCCCAGATGTCTGGTTTTGTTTTCCTGAGCAGGTTGCTACTACTCTACTCTGCAGGGAGAACGACATGGCATCTTGCCAACTTCACCATTTGCTGAGTGAGATCCTACTACAGAGACTCACCCCACGAGGGTCTGGATTTAGAAAAATGGGGCCATCTTCTGCCGCATCTCCAAAGAATAAGGGCCTGAACCCTTTTGTTTTATAAATAGTTTCTTAAAATCTGGTGATCTAGAGAGACCAATGGCAACTTAATGTTAGTAAAAAAAACTTTTCCAGAAAATTTCTCCAGGTAATAATGCCTTGGACAAGAAATAGTTATTTATTCAGTTCAAAAGATTTGTGAAGTCAGGTATCAGGTATGAGGCAGAGAAAAACAATCAGTTGGCTAATTTGAATTTTCTACCATAGCATGGTACCCTTGATACATCTAGGCTATGTGCAGCAAGGCTTACATCTCTAAAAAGATAAAACACTTCTTACTTACATAAAAGATACCTGAAACATGAGACAATAATTATAGGGACAAAGAACATAAATGATGCCAACATTAACTCAACCCGGAAGGACCCCAAATCAACTTCCGGTCACACTTTCTTTAGAACAATCATGTACTCAGGAGATGTTGTTTTCTCATACTCACACAGTTCTTCTCAGGTCAAATTCTACAGCTAAATACTGCACTTTAGTCTGAGTGACCCTTAATTTAAAGACCTATAAGCCATCCCTTCCCTCTCTCCCTTTCTTTCTCAACGATGCTTGGAATATTGTTATTGCTTAATAAATGCCCACTAATAATGCGGTAATAAAAACAGGGACTCTAGTGGGTTAACCATGCAGCTCTGTGCTTTAATATGCCCGAGACAGCAGCAGTTTATACAAGTATCCTGAGTAGAAACATCACCTGCTGCATGCACACAGCACTAACAAAACAGAATCCCAGCTCATAGAAGTGGCCCTTGGTTATAAGAACTGTAATATCTGCAGAAGCATTCTTAGTCCCTTCAAAAGACCTACAAGCCATGGAATGCAGAGCTGTCCAGGGCCCAACATTAAATTTCAATCTCCCAAGGATACATCAATGTGAGTGAGACCAAGGCCACCTTAATACACCAAATTACTTCTATTTGAAATATTTTCATAAGGCGTCAAGGTGAAGGAAAGTATTAGTATTAATAAGCAATACTACTATGAGTACTACTAAAGAAAAGCATGGCATTTACTCTCACCTGACTTGATAAAACAGCTGTTTAATTAGACAACTTACAAAATGTTAATCTTGAGCATACACAATACACCACCCTTGCATTTCTTTTACTTTAAATATGTGTGTGTATATATATATATCGAACTTACACCAACACAGGTTAGCTTATTTTGCCCCACCCGACCCAGACTTTGTGAATGGTTTGTATTTCTCCTATCCTGTTATTTTGAAATGTTCACTAAAATTGGTCTAAGAATGGAAGATATGAAGGTTGGCTGGTTCATTCATTCATTCTTTCATCCATTCTTTTACTCTAACAACAAATATTATTAAGCATTCATCACATGCCATTCACTATGACAGGCGCTGAATAAGATATGATCTTTGCCTTCAGATGGCTCGAATGGTGGGGGGGAGAGACAAAAGTGTGTATAAGGTCTTATAATGAGATCAAGAGATAATACATTTGTAAACTTAGTGCTAAGCAAATCCAGAGATTTAGTTTTGGATATGACAGAGATGGAACATACAGTATTGGAGACATGAGGACATCTATCACTAGTGAACAGGAAACAAGAATAGACTTTATGATTTCCTCAAAGTAACTTTCAAGCCTGATGGAAGATCTGCACAGTGTATGCAGACTATAGAGACAGAAATGGAGAGGAGAGACCTCCTCTGAACTTGGGAATATGAATACACCCATAACCTGGTGACTCCAAGCCTTTTGAACTCCTCTGCTTTCCACAGAGGAAAGCTTGGTACTTGCGTTCATGACATCTGCTAACACAGGCTTGGTTTGGAGAGGTGGAAGTAGTTGTGTATAGTTAGAGCTTATAAACTCTTTGAGTCAAGTAGGAATCCACAAGGAAATAATCAGAGGCCAGGACAGAGTTTTAGACCTACCAACAATAAACAAATGTTGAGAAAAGCTCCCAGTTGCTGTCTTAGTAGGAGGGCTCTGGTGGTAACTCTCAACTGATGCTAAAATTACTCTTCAGCCTTCAATGTTTTCGCTACTTGAGAATGCTTTTTGTAATCACTCTGTTGCTTTATTACTTGATAGGGCCAAGGAGGAGCAAACTGAACAACTGGGTCCTGGATCAATGCCCAAATTTGAAGTTAGGAGTGAGAGAGGAGGAGCGGGGATAATATGGGGAAAGTAAAAAGATACCAGGAAGCAAAAGAACACACTAGAATTACAGGGAAATCATGGAGGAGAAAGGGAAGACATTATGGGCCAGATGAGTTTCAGTGTAGAAAAAAACAGAGGGTCTGACTGAGCATCCCAACCAGCCCATGGGAAAGGGGAGGCTGCACATTCTAGGCCACGGGGCTGAAGCCAACTGTGGCAGTTGTTTTCCCAGACAACTTTCATTGCAAATTGTGGAAGGAATATTACACTTCCCTTCATCACCCATCCTTCCTGCAGAGAGTCCTCAGGTTCAGAAGAGGAAGGACTGGATATAGCCAGTGTGGCCATCCCCAGTACAGCCAAGGGGCAGGGCACCAGTCCTGACAAGACAGAGTATACTTGCAATGAACCTAGGCCTTTCCAAGCAAATGTAATGAAACACTGCATACAACCTCCCAGAGATAATCCTTCCATATTTGAAGAAATATAGATTTCAGAGGCCTTATAATATCATTTTCATCAATGAAATCTATTATAATAGCACAGAATCACAGAATCTTCCAATTGAGTAGTATGGTACCAGGAGCCTATACAGAAATATGGTTGAGCACACATATTCATGTTAAGCTCCTATTTTTAGGCACTTACAAGTTTTCAAAAAGAATTACCCATTGGGATGGATTTCTTAGGCTCCTCAGCTGAGGGGATGCTTAGGCAGTGAGAAGTTTGGTGAAATCCCATTTGAGTCACCTAAGCATAAAAATACGTTCCACTATCCCCACATCTTCCCAGCTGTGATCACAGGTGCACGTTTAATACTAAGATAAGTCAGGAACAGCTTCGTTCTAAAAATTTCACAACTGTCACACAGCTCAGTGAGGACTGTGCACATCCTAAGACAAGTAGGTTAAGACCAAGAGGTCTGTAGTGACACGGTGCACTGCATTACTTGAGGTGATGCTCCTTCTTCCACCACGTTTTGAAAGCAAGATCCAACTGGCAGATACACCCAGGAAGGAATGTGTCTGGCTCTCTTAACTGAAAGAATTGCAGATGTGTTTATTTTAGTGACAAGTGAAGAAAAAAGTCATCCCTACTGACTTGTCCTCTAAGTGTCAGGGTGCTAGAAATGAGGAGTTGAGGGAATAGCAGGGATGAAGGAGGCAGAGATTAGCCTGTTGTTAGGTCTCCACTCCTTTGAGGACTTGAAGGGCTGGATGCTTAAGCACTGCCACCAGAAGCAGGAAATCCCTAAATGGGTGCAACAGGCATGCCAGCAAATCTCCAGGGACACCAGGCAGCCAGGCAGAAAAAAAGCCACATGGGCATCATACTGGTGGCCACCATGTATACTTTGTGAAGAGAGTCCTAAAGGGTGTGCAGAAACAAAAGGAGAGAGAAAAACACACACACACATGAAAGACACACTTGCAGAAGTCATAGGCAGCACAAGGCAATAAAGGTGCCAAGGAAACAGTACAGCAGTAGGTGCCACACTATTCTCAGGAGGCAGTGAATGCTCCCAGTTGAGGGAGGCAGGAGGAGAGTCTGGGTGCCTTTTCCAGAGAAAAGGAGAGGGGGTAAAAGACCCCTGAGTGAAGGCTGGGACTGCAAGAAGACAGAGGCCAGTTGAGAGGGTGCGTGTGGGTCCCGGCTCAGGTTCAGTGGAACCAGGCATGTTCAGGGGACTTAGGCTGGAGGCAATGCTGCAAAGGAAGGGGCAGGGGCTGGGACAGACTTCCTATAAAAGACAGCGTGCTTACAGTCTACTCCGCAGGCGACGGCAAGCCACCAGCCTGTCCAGATGAGAGAGTGAAGTTATAAAGGTGCCACCGTGGAGAGGCTGAACTGATCTGAATAAACCACATGGGCGGCAGAGGGAGCAGTCTAGGCTGGGACGCCAGCAGAGCAGTCCCCAGGTATAAAACAGGCAAGAAGAGCAGCCCTGGAAAGCAGGAATGGAAGGATGAGATAACGTACCAGACACGGATTTAAGAGGAGGAAAGACGGAGCGGCACACACAGGGTTTAGGCCTAGAGTCTTTAAAGAATGAAATTGCTCAAGGGCCATCAGGAACCACAGCTGGAAAGGAGCCACCATGATCCACAGCGTGGAGCTGGAGCTCAGCACGGGGCAGGGCTGCATGCGCAGATGGGAAATCCCTGAGCAACCCACAGGGGGCGCTGCGGGGCAGTGGCCTGGGGAAGTGACAGGGAAGGGGGTGGGCCGGCCACAAAGCTGAGAGTAGAGGGAAGAGCCAGTGGAGCGCAGTGTCCCAGGCCAGGGAGGACAGAGTTTCACGAGAGAGAAGGCAGTCAACAAGAATAAGACCGATTAAAGGTCATGGCATTTGATCCCTAGCAATTTGGAGAAACAATTTCAGTAACAGGCTAACAGGCAGTTAGAGAAATGGAGGCAGTGGGGTTAGGTCAGTTCAATATCCCTTACTGGGTGCATGTTACATACACAGCAGAAACTACGTGTGTGTATGGCGGGGGGACAGACATCCATCCCACAGGAGCTACTTCAATAGGGTACAATTGGCAACAGGAAAAAGGGAAAAATATGAAAGGGGAGGATTCCACCTGGCTGGAGATCTGGAGAAGGTCTTAGATGAGATGAAAGGATTTCAGTAGGGCCTGAAACAGTAGGGAAGCCTTAGGCAGGTAAAAGGAGGAATGGAAAGGAACTCCAGACAGAAAAGTGAAAGAAGGAAAGGCAGTGATGTCACTAATCAACTGTTTCTTCCAAAGAGTCATACGGAAATTTACAAACAGATCAGAAAGCCCAGCACTTTCAACAGGAACATGTTCTGTAAGCAGATGAAGGAATTCCCACCAAGTACAGTAATGAGTGAACGTGTGCTCAGAAGTTAGTAAATAGGGAAGGCTGTGTGAAGAAAGAGGTTTTCAACAGTCCCTTAGAGAAAAGCAAGAAGGGAAGAATGGAGGGCATGGTCCCTGCAGACATGGTATGATCAAGGAGAATCACAGATTTCCTGGTTAAAACATGAAGTCCACTGTAAAGAATACAAAACATGAGGTTGGTGAGATGCAGGAGGAGAAAGCAATCATCTGTTTGCTGAGAAACCTCAAAAGCTAACAGAATCATGTGGCAGGAATGGGAAATCTTGTACAAAAGAGAGCAGGACATGAGAGGGCTTCTCCTCCTCAAAGTGTCACTAAGTGCTGGTGGCAGAAGGGCGGAGATGGGACTGCAAGCCTGGAGAGCACCGAGTTGCCAGGCATGCAGTGTTGTCTTAGAAGCTCCAGGGATTCCATCCAAAGAGACGCTGACAAGAACAAGGGACAGGCCAGAGACCCTCTTGTACCCCCACTCCACACTGTACTTCCCACCACAGCTCATTCTTTTATGCATAAAGTAAATGCACTGAAGTCAGGGATATATTAGTGCATTTACTGGTCTTGTCTTCACGCTCACGCTGTGTCTAGTATGTTCATTATGAGTCCCTTCTTGCTGTCCAGAATAAACATACACTGAAATTAATGGATGATTAATGGAAGATGGAGAAAGCTTGGCATAAAATATATTTGAAAAACAGGAGTTTATGGATGTTGGTCAACTATAATTCTCCATTAACTCATGATGTACTCAGGTTCAATTTAAAATCATGTAACGTGTATATGCTGATATATGCATAAGGTGTATGAAAAAATATACATACAATTGGCAACAGGAGTTGCTTCAAAGGAGAGGACTGGGATAGGAGGTTATGGACTTAAGGAAGAGGGCTACTTTTGCATCTGACATTTAAATCTTCTACTACAGGCATATGTTGTTGCTTATCAATAAATAATTGATTTAAAAGATTACAATGCCATATTATCTAAAGATACTTTGAATGCCCTGGAAATTGCTAAAAGGAAGGTTGCTTTCCTTCCAGATGCCTAAGCACCCAAACCTGTTTCTGTGAGATCTGTAGCACTTAACATAGAAGTGACTGGAAACTTTTTTTTTTTTTCAACGTTTATTTATTTTTGGGACAGAGAGAGACAGAGCATGAACGGGGGAGGGGCAGAGAGAGAGGGAGACACAGAATCGGAAACAGGCTCCAGGCTCTGAGCCATCAGCCCAGAGCCCGACGCGGGGCTCGAACTCCCGGACCGCGAGATCGTGACCTGGCTGAAGTCGGACGCTTAACCGACTGCGCCACCCAGGCGCCCCAGAAGTGACTGGAAACTTAAAGACAACACCAAGACACCGGATGTGAAACCGCACATGCCAACTCTACACAAAGACAAAAATGTAAACTGGAAAATAATTCAAAAATGCCTTCACACATGTCAGCCTGCAGCACAGCCCTTCTGGTTTAATATCTCAGCAACTTTGTGAGAAAAAAGGACAGAGAAACTGCCCAATTATTTTAAGTCACAGGGCAAAGAGCTGGCAGTAAAATGTAACATGAGTGTTTGGAAAGCCTGGAAGCTGTCTCCATCCATGAAATCCTTGTCAGGGAGGCTGCTCCCTTCTTTATCTTTTTCACTGCTCTTTCCCCATCTCCTTCTTCTCTTAATTGTGCATAATCCCCAAAACTCAGGTCTTTGCCCTGTTGTTTTTCTAATTCCAGGGCAAGTTACCCTTCCCCCTCTGGGAGTGCTACTGCTGTGTGTGTGACAGAAAGGGTTTTCTAGTTGCTCTCCTTCAGTTAGTAGCTGTGTGAGCTTTGGTTTCTTTGGGCATCAGTTCTTTATAAAATACACAGACAGTAATCTTCCCCACCTGAAGCCAGGGACTAGATCTGGTGGTCCTCTTACAGTCCTTCCAACTTGAAAACCTTTAGACTAAGCATTAAATGGGTATGTCCAATTTATTCGATTTCCAGCTTCTCATCCAAACGAGATTTTCCTTCCATTTTTTCCCCAATAGCAATACCATTAACTTTTTAGTAGGCATTAAATTGTTGCTCTTTTGTGCTCTTAATATTTTATAGTCAAGAAGTCACTGAGGTTGTTAGTTCTTCCTTTGAAAAGTCTTTCACTTTCAACCATTGCTCAGTTCGCCCTAACAGCACCCTAGGCTAACAGTTCATGCACAGACTATGATCACTATCCTCTGAATAGTCTCTCTGCCCTCAGCTCCCTCCTCTTCAAGCTCAACATCATGAATTCCACCACATGCATACTTGCATACACAAACCTTTCAGAGGAGACGATCAGGACTCTTCCTTCTTCTCCATCTCCCGTAACTAATTTTACTTCGAAAATACTTCTCATGTTCCTTGCCTCCTCAATAAGCTACTACTTGTGGTACTGGGAGAAAGAGAACCCACTGAAACCTCTACTAAACCACTATTTACCTATTCTGGCCTCAACGTGAAGGACAGATGGTGACATCTACAAGGTTGTTTCCAAACACAATCGAATAGGAACCAGTACAACAGCTAAAGAGCACAAACATACATGTTCCTAATGTGCACTTTCCAAGCCATGTTATAAAATTATACAATCATTCTGACTTGATTCAATTTCTCACTTGTGGGTAAGGGCACTATCTACCACAGTGATAAGCTTCCATAGGAACTAAATCCATTTCAAAGGGTTGGAACACAGAGGCTCAAAAACAAGTGCTCAAGATTTTACACACAGTGCCTTACATCTCTGAAACTCAGTACTATAAATATTAACCTCTTAATTCCGTGAAAGTCCCAGAAATGAGAAAAAAATGGGTATTTGGGAAACGAATTATTTAAGGTAACTGGTAGGGAAAAGAAAGAACTTGCAAGTCAAGTTGCTGATAATCCATTTCATCTCTAGCATTAAGCACAACTAATCACACATGGTAACATGACTTACCAAGTTTTAGAAGAAAAATACATTATAAATTCAAGTAACTAATATTTCCCTACTTAATAGTTCATAAATGAGGGACACACCTCCAAAGCATTTTATAGCTAATGAAAGTGAAAAGTTTATATGGTACGTATAATTACACTGAACTACACGCACACCTATGAAACACCAACACAATTACTCTTTAATTTAAAAATTCTAACATGTTTCTTTTTTTGGTTCTGATTAAAATATTCAGTACTGATGCCATAAGAAGGCATTAAATTCTAACACATCATATAACCTCAACTCCTTGTGTTACATAAATGGATTTAAGCATTTTTCAGAGGGCAGGCAAGATTTAGCAAATTGGCTTAACATTCTAGGCTGCTGCTGAGACCTAAATTAACAAGACCAACCATGAAGTACAGAAAAACAACAGCTTGCTATACAAATTCTCCAAATGATTCTGATGAGCCTCATACATGAGCATTTCAGAGGTGGAATCTCAATGATTTCTATATAAAGGGATAATGATGTATTACTGCAGGACTAAACAATGCATTTCTCAATTCATGTCCTGGATTGGATTCACCATGCTGAGCTCCATTAGTTTTACATCTCCCTAAGGGTTCCAATTCAGCAGTATTAATCTAAGCCATTACACACAGCCTCAATCTATGAACGTCTGCCTTGCGAATGTCCCTTAATACAGCTCTCCAGTTGAGTGTTTTGGAGAAAAATCACACAAACCAGGGAAACTCGAGTCATTATAAATTCATAAGTAGACACTAAATTCTGCCTGCCATGTTTTCACACTTCTGAGGTAAATTCAGTTTTGTCCCCTTTACAATGATCATTTCATCCCATCTCCAACCTCTCCCCCAAATCTCACCCCTTTCCTTCCTCTTTCACGCTTGGCCATTTTTCTATGTTTTGCTGTGAAAAACTGAAACCAAGGGAGAACTCCTTTATCTTCCCAGGGTAAAAGTTGGATCTGTACCTTTTCAGGTGTTACTTTGGAGGAAGAGAGCCTTCTTCTAGAAAAACAAAGGCAATTCCTACACATGGATCCAGTTCTTACCTTTCCCCTACCCTCTTTTCTAGTGGGATTTCTTCCACCTCCTATCTTCAATCTCTTTCTTGACTATTATCATTGTCACTAGAAATCCAACAGTCTCTACAACAGTGCTATCCAACAGAACTTTTTGTGATGATGGAAATGTCTTATACCTATACGGTCCAACACAGTGGTCACAGCTACATGGTGCTCATGTGTACCTGAAATGTGACTAATGCACAGGTAATGCATTAAATTTTACTTAATTTTAATAAACTTAAATCTAAACAATTACATGTGGCTAATGACTATCCTATTGTTGAAAGCATAGTTCTGGGAAATACTATGCTTACAACAACCACCTCCACTGCCCTACCTTCCGTTCATTCTCTCTGATTCACACCAAAATGGCCAAACCCAATGATTCTTTGTACACATCATATAGGAACACTCGCTCGGACTTGTTCATATAAATTACTCCCTTTTCTTGAAAGGAGTTTCTTGGCTTCTAGAAACACTGTGCTTTCCTGCTTTTCCTCCTAGCTCACTGGCCATTTTCTTCTAACTAATCTCTAAAATATAGGAGTTCCTCAGGATCATATTTTGTATATTTCTCTCTGCTCTTCTCTCTTTATACTCTCTCCACCATTATCTCAACCATTCTCATGGCTTTAATGCCACTTGTGTGCTGACAGCAATCAAATTTGTATCTCTAGCCCTCCCTACTTACAGGCAACTGCCTACTTCTATCTACACTGAAGGTTTTGCAAGCGTTGCATGATTAAAGTTGAACTTTTAATTCCCTGCTCTACACCCAGTTTGTTCTTTCTTCCCCATCTCAGCAAATGGACCGTCCAAATTCAGGGAGGAGTCTCCCGATATACAATCTGTCCCCAGGTCTTGTCAATTCAACTTCTAAAATAGGATCTAGAATTGACCTACTTTTCTGTCCATTTTCACTGTCATTATTCTAGTTCAAGAATAATGAATCTCAAAAATCTCTTAAGTAGTCACTTGCTTTCCATTCTGCGCCCCCCCCCCCCATCTCTACTGCCGTTCATTATCAACAACACAACTGGAGTGCCCCTTTTAAACTCTTGACTTCCAGGTTACAACTCAAATCCTTCAAATACATCTTCCAGCTCTTGGGATAAACTTTAAAATACTACTTATGACCTTTGTAGGTGCCTCTATCTCCAGCCTCAACTCTGTCCACTATGCTTTCCTACGTGCTTTCAGGACCCCAGTGAGCCAAGCTCCTTGCTCAGGGTCTTAATACAGGCTGGTCTTGCTGCCTAAATGCCCTTCCTTTGTGTTCCCCCTAAAGCCTGCTACTTTAGCTTTCAGGTCTGAGCCTGATCTCTCACAGTCCATCCCCACACAATGTGCTCTCTCAGTGCTTGGCAGTCATCAAGTTATCTGAGTGACTAGTGATTCCTCCCATTAGACTACAAGCTGCAAGAGAGCAGGGATCACATTGGTTTAGTCTACCACCGTGGTCCCCGTGCCTAGCACAGCACTGCCAACCACCATGCAGCCACTGGGCACCCTCCCTGCTCCTCACTGCCACCGTGTTAGCCCATGTGTGTGGGGGGGGATAAGGTGGACATGTGAGGAAGAGTGGCCAAACTGTGCTGGGGAGACCAATGTTCCCAATATCCAAACTGGAATTAAGAATGAGCTTTCCAATAAAGTAGTATACCCAAAGTTAGGCTCCATATTACAGTTACTGCTTAGATTTTAGCTGTTTGTGGTGATGGTTAATACAGGATCTGGTATCTAAGACACATTACGTCCATATCCGGGCACCACCTTCTACTTGCTATGAAGCTTGGGTAAAGTGCTTAATCTCTCTAAGATGTGACTTTTTCATTGTTTCCCCTATTTAAGATTACTGTAGAGATGAGTAAGATAATGTTTAAGCACTCAGTGCAAAGCCTGGCACATAGTACGCTTTTAGTAAATATGAAGTATCATTATGATACCTCATAATAATATGAATGTCAAATTATCATTTGACTTCGAAATGATTAAGTATAATCATTTAGACATCGGTAAGTTATTCTGGGAACCTCTTAGTTGCCACCTTATTTCCAAAGGAAAACAAGTTTCCACTTTCAAAAGACTAACTTAAAAACAAGTTTTAGAATATAATCCATGGGAGAGCTGCTAACTGTTCACACAACTTGAAGGTGAGCACAAAGTGTTCAGGTGGTGGTAAAATAAGGTTCCTGCACGTATTTTGATAAAGGGATTAAAAAGCTGCACTTGTGTTAAAATCAAACCTCCAGCATGGGGTATATAATTAACATAAACCTATATATCTTTTCTTTTCTCAACTAAGTTCTCACAGGGAGCAACAGCCCTCCCTTTGAATAAATGGAATTGTATTTGAAGTAATTACACTTGGCACAGATTTGCCCACTGCTGGTGGTGGGGCTGCTACTTGTGACTAGGCAGTGAGGGGGAACTCAACGGAATCGATGGCACACTGCTTTAATTTGCTTTAATAGTAGCAAAAGCGTGTCTAAAACAAGTGGGGCATTTCAAGAATAATCAACGCCACACAGCTACAGTTCTATTACCATGAAACCAGTATTCAAAGAGGCCAGAAACTGGTTTTCAGCCTCTTTCAGTGAGTTTCCGTATCTTTAGTGTCATAAATGTCATTTTGTAAAGTCAAGCTGGCAGTCCTCAGCGGGAAGCTGAGAAGTGCCAGTGTTAATTAAAAATGTTGGATAACTTTTCAGTTTATTCATGCTGTGAGATCTGTTCCTCCACCCCACCCTCAAAAACTTTAACTACCAAAGGGCACTCGGGAACAGGGAGAAATAGGAGGGTACTAACGATGATTTCATTTTCAAACGCTTTGAAATTGACAGGCAGTGACAGCACAGTCCAATAAGTAGGGATGGGGGAAAGGATGGACCGATAAGTTCTCTTTTCTATAATACTGGATGCAAAGAAAGCCCAGATCAGAAATCAGAAATGGTCTTCCCCGTGCCGGAATGTGTAGCCCTTGTGAAGGATAAATGAGACACCTGGATCCCTACACGTTAAAAAAAACAAAAAACAAAAAACAAAAAACAAAAAACACAACAGACAACTGTGGATTGATTAATGCTCAGAAATTAATTGCACACGACTAACTTATGATGTTAAAAGCTTATAAAACTGATATGCTATATATATCATTTCATATCATGGTAAGAATATAATGGCTATGGTGATACAGCATGCCATGAAGTAGAAATTTTGGACATATCTGACTAATTGGTCAATGTAAACTGTCAAAAGCCGTCTGACTGTGGCCAGCAACTCCAGCTGGAGTTAGGACTGAAGAGTCCTGAAAGAGGAAAATCTTAAGTACTGCTCTGGATTATAACTTCAGTTTCAGGTCTGAGTAGCTGGTTTGGCTCTCCAAGCTGGATAAAACAATTAGATAAGTTATTCACAGTCACAGTGAAATAAAGCACTGAGGTCTTTTATTGACACGATGATAAATCAAGTATAATATTAATTTCTACCAAATACCATAGATTTTTACCAGTATGATATCTCCAATACTGGCAATAAGTGTCAATATTTAGACTGAGGGAAGAATCATTTAACAGAGCTTCACTACTTCCAATATTTAGGAAAGAGGTCACTTGATTGAAGTCTTATTTCCCTACTTGAAAATTAAGGCTTTTGCCCATGAGACACTATTTTCAGAAATGCACTGAAGGCTAATATCTTCGCATGCATTACAAATGCTAATCAAAGTGGAGTGTTAATATATTATCTTATTCATTATGAAGAAAACGGCTGATACGACTCCACGTGACGGACATTTTACCAACAGTTGTTTCTACCCTGCTTATTTCTTAGGTCCCTGCAAATGCTTGTCACAGCTCCGCTGGTGCTCAGGTAGCTGAAGTGGGGCAAAAGAAATGGGCTCTCCTACTAGAAGCCACATCAGGACAAGAGACAGCAAAAGAGAGTCCTGTCATGTGCTATTTCATTTCACTAAACCTGCTGGTAGGAGAAAAGGTGAAAAAAGAACAAAGGGGGAAACAATTTTTTTTTTTGAGAAAAGATATTAAAACTGCAGTCTTTTTTCCTTCCTCCCCCTTTCCCTCCCCTCATTTTTCCTATTTCTAGTTTAGGTGCTGTCAATCAGGCAGCAAACAGATTTACATATATGCTTCTAAAGGGGTGGTGGGGGGGGGGGAGGAAAAACTCTCTCAATGCTTATGCCAAAGACAGACATCACTAATCAATCACAGCACTCCAGGCTGAGCCTTGTCGCAGCCTCAGAGTCCTTCTCAACAAAATGCTGTAGGGAGTTCACTACAATCAGCTGGGGCTGGTGCCTGAAACCAACATTAGTTGTGTTCCCTGACATGGAAGTTTGCCCCAGTGCTCTAGCTCTAGCACTGGGCTTGACTCTCTTGGTGTTGCACTCTCCTAGGACCTGAAGTTAAGGCTGAACAGGTCGTGATGTTGAAATTCACAAGAGCCCCAGCTTTCTTCCAGTGAACACTTTGCCATACAGAATCCAAGGCATCTGAAAGTAAGCAAGAGACCAGATAATACCCTTTTCTGACTCATTCCACATCCCTCTAAAAGGTGAGCAAAGCCAGGAAAAATCACCTGGGCTTGGCAGGCCCCTATTAATGTTTAAGCTGGATCTTAACTGTGCTTATTTTTAAGGTTGATATGAGGTTCAGAATCAGCATTTACACTTTTTAAAAGTGTGCATTTAAAAGAAAGTTTCCTGACAGTCACTAGATCACCCTGCACGATCATTTTAGGAATACCTTCCCCATACATTAACACACTCGTTCATTTGGCTTCTAATATAATTGGTCTCTCTCTCTCCAGAAAGCCCTTAATGACACCACCTCACATCCAACCTTCATAATTTGGCTCCCTCCACCTCAGAGAGCAGGACTTCCTGGGCACAGTCTTCCTGCCTGCCGTTGTGGGCCAAATGTGATTCTCCCCAGCTGCTGCTGTGCTGCCTGCTTTATGACAGGGGCCTGCCCGATCGCTCCAGGCCATCCAGGAACAGAAGCCTTCCAGGCAACAAGAAGCTATTAGATGCAGCCTGCTTGGGCCAGGGCCACATTCCGCTCCCAAGAGTAACTCATATATGCTTCTGCCTGTATTCTTTCGTTCCATAGATTAAGAGAGGATCATCTCCCACACTTGCACGAAGGATCTCTCTGGATAAGGAAGTCAACAGAAGATCAGAGAATGGCAAAACCTTGCCAAAAGTTCACTTGGTAAATGGCACATAAAGACCTCGAAAATAATCTGGAATACCCAAATGGAGGTAGGTTCCAATGACTAGAAATGTGGCTGCCTGAAAAATGGACAGAAGCCAGAAAAGACACAGTGTGTCTCTGTCTATACGTGGGAACTGAAGGAAAGGTGGCCACTTCTCCTGTGCGTCTGTTTGTCCCTAGTCCCCCACAGCTGCTGGCTCTAAAGAAAATGCGAGTTGCAGGAGGCAGTCATATAAAGGGCAGCACTTATCTGCTTTATAGAGAATTGAAAAGATTTACGTATTTTTTCTGGGGTCCCAAGCTTTTTTTTTTTTAATTTGGCATTACCCATAATGTATTTGTCCATGGGATAAACAGAGACGCCTTCCCCCACAATTATATTTGCTTAAAGGAAAACACAGCTGCCTTTCTTGCATATTAAGACGCAACTGGAACTGGAAAGACCAAAGATTTCAAAGGGAAGGAAAGTTTACAGCATAAAAGATACTGCGCCATACCAAAGTGCATTGAATCTAAAAAACCAAGGCAAAGTAATGACTATGCTCCTTGGGGACAAAAGTCCTTTTGAGCAAGAAGCTATAGGTGCCATTTTCTAGAAGAGCCACCTGCTACTACTTGGAGCTATTGCAAATATTCAGGAGCTGGAATTTGAGTCCTTCCATCTATTTGTGTGGGAGAGTATGCACGCACGTGCACCCTGAGGCAAAACCAATAGGTAATTACTGGATGCTGTCACTGTGGGATAACTGAACCATCAAGTCGACTACTTAATGATCCCCTCAGACGACCAGCATCACACCACTGCTTGCTACTACTGTTAACAGGAAACCTTTGGAGAAACATGCTAATCCAAGTGAAAGCAGGGAAGATACTGTACTGCTAAGAGGGCCCACCCCCATCAAAAGTACAGAATGTAGCAAGAAGATAATGACCCTAATTAGTTAGTTATTATTTGCTATACTGACAACTGCATCTAATAACACTGCCGCCACGGTGCTGTTTTGTGTGACATCTTCTTCATGTGGCAACCTTTTCATAAACCAAAGCAAAAACCAAACCAGTTTCTTTTATTCCCCCAGTTTCACTGAGAAATAACTGACATATCACTGAAGAAGGTTAAGGCATACAGCATGATGGTTTGATTTACATATGTTGTGCAATAATTAGTTCAATAGCTTCAGCCAACATGCATCTTCTTGTATTGATACAATAAAAGGAAAGAAGAAAAGAAGGGGGAAAAACGTTTTCTCCTTGTGATGAGGACTCTTAGGATCCACCCTCTTAACAGCTATCACAAAGCAGTGTTAGCTGTAGTCATCACATTGTATTTATCTTGTAACCAGAAGTTTGTAGCTTTGACCACCTTCCTCTAGTTTCCCCTTCCCCTACCCCTGGTAACTACAAGTCTGATCTCTTTTTCTATAAATTTGGGGTTTTTTAAAGAGTCCACATATACGGAAGATCTTTCAGCATTTGTCTTTCTCTGACTTATCTCACTTACTGGCATTATGCCTTCAGGGCCTATCCACGTTGCCACAAATGGTAGGACTTCTTTTTATGGCTGAATACTATACATATCACATTACAACTTCTGTATCCATTCATCCATTGATGAACACTTAGGCTGTTTCCATGTCTTGGCTATCATAAAGAATGCTGCTATGAACATGGGGATGTATATATCTTTCTGAGATAGTGTTTTTATTTCCTTTGTATGTATTCCCAGAAGTGGAGTTGCTGGATCATACGGTTATTCTATATTTAATTTTTTAAGGAACCTCCATACTGTTTTCCACAGTGGCTGCACCATTTGCCATCCCACCAAGGGTACACAAGGTCTCTTTCCTCCACATCCTCACCTGCATCTGTAACCTCTTGTCTTTTTTGGTGATGGCCATTTAAACAGGCATGAGATGGTATTTCATTGTGCTTTCAATTAGCATGTCCCTGATGATGTGGAGCCTCATCTATCTTCTTTGAAAATAATGTCTATTCAGGTCCTTTGCCAATTTTTTATTTGGTTGTTTTTTTGCTATTGAGTGTATGAGTTCTTTATATATTTTGGATATTAAGCCCTTATCAGATATATGGTTTGCAAGTGTTTTTCCCATTCCATAGATTGTCTTTTCACTTTGTTGATGGTTTCTTTTGCTGTGCAGAAGCTGAGTTTGAAGGAGGTCTACTTGGTTTTCATTTTGTTGCCTGTGCTGTCATTATCAAGACCCGTGTCAAAGAGATTTGCTCCCATGTTTTCTCTAGGATTTTCATGAATGCAGGTCTTGCATTTAAGTCTTTAATCCATTTGGGTCAATTTTTTGTGAGTGGCGTAAGATATTAGTTTTTTCTTTTACATATGAATATCCAATTATCCCAGCACCATTTATTAAAGAGACTGTCTTTTCTTCACGGAATATTCTTGGCTCTCCTGTCAAATATTAGCTGACCATATACGATTTGGTTTATTTCTGGGCTACTGATACTATTCTATTGGTCTATTTGTCTGTTTTTATGCCAATACCATACTATACTATTTTGGTGCCAGTTTCTTATACAGCCTGATAATAAAGGTTAACACTGAACCTTAGCTGTTATCTATCTTAGTAAATGTGTCGATGATGTGGCAAGACTGTTCCACATTACAGTGGGACTGCCAGTAATGGTAATATGTGCAAAGTGGCAACCCACTAGGTCAATGGGACTTGACAATCAGTATGGTTTTAATTGAGCCAGAAAAGAATGGCTCTTTTATCCTTTTCTTAAGTATCAGGAGTTTTCTCCGCTGTGCCTTGGTTCCATCAGTGCCTTGATCATAAAATGCCTATAATCAAGTTTGATACAGACTTGTATGGCAGACAATAGAGACCTCACGGGGAATGCAGGTAAGTCAGCTTGCATAAGACAACTTCTTATGAAGTATTTAATTGGCTTTCTTGGTAGAGAGCTACCTGACTTGAAGATGTCATGTTTCCAAGTTCAACTAGAAAATGTTAATAAGGCACACTTTAGTTACGGAAAATATATAAATCTATCTACATTCACAGAGGTGAAAAATAGTCCTGAAAAACAGCAAAGGTCAGGAAGTTTTCAATATCTCTTTAACAAAAATTCACACTGTTCAGAAATCGAAACTGAAGGAATTCCCAATTAAGGACAAACCTTTAACAAATAACACTCCACTGTATTTTGGATTTGGCTATAATCTTAACTACCCTACTGATACTGTCAAGAGGAAAGCTCATCTTCTCTCTGGCACGTCTTGGAGATGAATTCTGACAATTAGCTAGTGTCCCACAAAAATCAGCCCTATATTAACAGCCTGTAATAAAGAACACCAACAACCAGAGAAATCAAACCATTAGGCTAGACAGAGAGATGTCACATAGCCACAGTCCTCTAATTTGCTGAAGGAACTTATTTCAGCATGTTATTTACTAAGTACAGTATAAGTGCTAGGTGCTGGGGGAGATCTATAAACAGAATAAAATACAATTCCTGCCCTCAAGAAGCTTTCATTTCCACTGGGAATTAGATTCACACACTGTAACTAGATTATACAACCTTGGTATGAACCTTCAAACTCCCAAGAGTCTGTAATTCTTACTTAGCTTTTTACACCAGGGTTTCCTTTAAAGTTTGTTTGTTTGTTTGTTTGTTTGTTTGTGAGAGAGAGAGAGAGAGAGAGAGAGAGAGAGAGAGCGCATGAGTAGGGGAGAGGCAGAGAGAGAGCGAGAAAAAGAGAATTCCAAGCAGGCTCCGGGTTGTCAGTGCAGAGCCTGACGTGGGCCTCAAACCCACGAACCATGAGATCATGACCTGAGCCAAAATCAAGAGTCGGACACTTAACCTACCAAGCCACCCACCGCGCCCCCAAAGGGTTTCCTTAATGAAATTCAAAGTCCCTTCTCAAGTAAAACATCCTGTGAGTAGAAGCTAAAAGCAGGAAAAACTTTATAAGACTTTAAAATCAATTTAGTAAATAACGATATTACTTGAACACCTGTTAAGAGTGCTACGGCTATAAAGGTGGCTAAGACACAGCTCATGCCTTAGGGGGAGACGGGCACAGGCAACTGCGATACAGACTGCAATGTAACAAGGGCTTAGAGTTGTACAAACACAGAGGGAGCAATTAATTGTGTTCTCTTTTGGGAAGAGGGGGATGGGGAGGGAAGTGTCAAGGAAGGGCTTCAGAGACACTAACATCTAAGACAGGTCTTGACAATGGAGTTTACCAGGAGCAGATGGTGAAGGGTGCTGTGGCTATGGGGGCAGTGGTGAGCACGCCTGCAGAAGCAGGAAGGTGTGAGGCGTGTTTCTCTCTTTAAGGAAGAACTCTGAGGTCCATGACAGACTGCGGCAAAAGATGAGGTTGAGGTCATGTCAAAAGTATTTTTATATTGTGCTTTAATATGTAAGTTTTGGGTGGTTTGTCCCAACTTCTATATAATGATTTATTAGATACTGTCAATTATTCAGCTTTAAAGCAGAAACTTATTTCACTTTTAATCATATGGATCAGACTGATGGATGAGTATCTGGAGATTGCAGGGCAAGCTGTTAAAAAAAAAAAACAAACTATTATCAGTTGCCGCTACTTATCACTGCAAACCAAAATCATCACAACACTGTGCAACCAAATAAAATTTGGGTGCTGAGGATGACTGGAGACTGAGGCCACCACCCTTAGCCCCTATTTTCAAATGTTGTGTTCATGAAAACAAGTGTGTCTGTCTTCCTGATAATAAGCAAACATGGTAAATAAGCTTAGAAACTACATTTATATTTTTAAAAATACCCTTTATCATTTGTAAGTCTGATGATTCCAGCCAGGATTTCATTTGAAAACAATCCCACTCACTGGTCCCCAGAAGTGCGAAAGCTACTAAAGGGCCTGGGAGAAAGCTGTTCTTTCCAAGGTTTCTGTGTTCCCACGTCACTATGTGGATCTACATTTTTTCACAGAAACAAGGTTATACTCATGATTGGCTTAGCTTTTAAAATCCAGGATGTAGTTTATTTTTTTTAAGTTTATTTATTTAATTTGGGAGAGAGAGAAACAGAGCACACGAGCAGGGTAGGGGCAGACAGAAGAGAGAGAGAATCCCAAGCAGGCTCTGTACTACCAGCACAGAGCCATGATCTGAGCCTAACTGAGCCATCAAGGCACCACTAAAATCCAGAATGCAATTTAAACACACACACGCAATTTTTTTTTCTTTTTGCTTCTTTTCCTTCCCACACCCCCTAATCTCCAGTCTTTTATTCTTAACTGCAAACATACAGGGGTTAAATAGGTTTTTGAGGACTAACATAATCACAGGTATCATTTTATTTCTGGAAAATTATAGTCCAAATGCCAAGCAAATGACTTCAGAAGAAACTTCAGGAAGAATTTCGTTAATGCATATAGACTACCAACCTATAATTGCCCACATCTCAAGGTAATATTAATATTCTAAAGGCAAAACAAGTTATTAGATGAAAACTATACCATAAACAATAGCTGCATTTATCCAAGCACAACCTCCCATGTGCGTTCCTAACTAAATTATGTTGTACAACCTGGGATGTTAAAACACAATTATTATTTGAGAAGTGTTGCTGTTAGTTAATGATTTGACAGAAAACATATGTCTTTAAACATGTTTTTAGAGGCATGGTACATTCTCAATTGCAATTTTATATGTCCAGGGATTATCTCCAAAGAAACCATACACTGAATTATATGATGGACATCAACTTAAAAACACACGGAGTTCACTCAACAGAAACCTGAACTATTGATGACCATCCCAATTTGCTAACTATTGATAGCCATCATGGGGTATGCCAAAAACAAGAATGGCCTTCAGTTAATTCCTATTTAGCATCTCTGTGATTATCACCTTCCATAGATACAGAAGACATACATGGAGGTGGGGGAGGAGGAGAGGTAACTTGCTAAAACAATTCAATTGCAAAATGTGAAGGATAAAGATTATGCCCAGTAAAATTTCTGCTGACATGGATATTTACTATTCCATTATAGCTATATTGACATTATGGAATGTAACAATTACGAGACGTCCTAAGTGGGGAGAAAAAAACCCAGGGAGACCAAGACCCAAAAACAAGAGAAAATGAGCCTATTTTCTTGGTAGTTGCTATAGCAAAATCTGTAGCATATTAAACACTCTCTTTTCTTAAATCTACTCTATAGAAACTGCATCATACAAAAGGGGAATTTATGGCATTGAGGTACAAATAGATGTATCATTAATAAGAACAGGTCAGCTTTTTGAAGAACATGGCCAAAGCCTAGCACTGGGATCTTTTAAAGATCTGGCCTTAATGCACTCTCTGGAGCAATGATCCTATTTTCTTTGCATCACCAAGTTCCGAGAGTGTATTTTTCATTTGTCTTGTCATCAGTTCGGAAAGGTGAAGATGTGTATACATTTTTGGTTTTCAATCTCCTATTAAATCAGCTTCTCAGTGCTTCAGTCTCCAAATGCTCCAAAGAGGTATGGATTGACATTTCTGCCAAAGGGACAATTTTTTGCTCTGTAGTTTTTTCCCAGAGTTAATGGAAAAAGTTCTACCACTAATCTTTTCAATTCACCTCTAGGGAATTATAAACCAGCAGCAAAAACTCTAAAGGTTGTGCCAAAATGTAATATTTTTAAATTACACAAGTCAAAAAAGCTGAAAATTTTCACAAAATGGGTTTTGCTTTTCTTAAAGGAGAGAGAGACACACACACTTGGGAGGCCAGATTTAGATTCACATTGTATAAAACCTCTAAAGTTAAGTAACCTAGGCTCTGCCAACTCTAACCCCACTAGATCTGTACAGACATTGATCCTCTATAGGGCTGAGTGTCTACTATATGCCCAGAATGTTACCTACGTTATTCATCACCCCTTATTACAAACCCCATGGGTTATTACAGATATACATTTCCTACATCAGCAAAGAGCAGCCCAATGCCACATAGTAAGGACTGTCAGGGTTCAAACTGCAACCCATGTTATAGGAACAAAAGTACCAATTCAAAAGATTTATGTACAAATTCGTTTCACTGCAGTAGTTTTGTTTTGGTGTTTACACCACTCAAAAAAAAAAAAAAACAATAAATAATCTGAAACAAAACTGAGTGCCTGTCTGTAGGGGATGGGCTCCATGAATTCTGATGGGTCAATGGCATAGAATAATATTAAAAGAATGAGTTGGAATTACAGGTGTTGACCAAGGAGGATATATCCATAATAAATTAAAGTCAAAGAAAATACATATGGCACAATCTCATGTGGTTGTGTGTGTGTGTGTGTGTGTGTGTGAAAAATAAAACAAACATCTATATTTATTGTTTCTATGGGTAGACATAAATGTGGAAGGATTACTATCAAACTACAATGTCACATGATTTGCTTTTAAGGGGTTAACCTGGAAGAAAAAATGAAGAAAAAAAATTACATTTGCCTTGTTATAAAAAAAAGTACTACCTTGTAATTTTTAAAAATCCAATAGCATTTATTAATTTCATATTCTTTTCACACTAAGCCTCTAGGATGGATATCAAGAGGCAAAGGTTGATTACAAAATGCAATGGGAAGAAAAAGAGTTCTTATTTATTTAATAATAATACTAGGATCTTATGGCAACCATAGGAGCTAATTTTATATGTCTTGGGTCCATGCAATCACCGTTAGACATCAATCAAAAACCATATACCCAGACAGACCGTATCTGAATAAACCACATAAAATTTGCCTTTAACACACTCTTTGCAACATGCAGAATCTGGTATCATGTGAATTCTTAGTATACCATTCAAAGAGATCACGCCTAGGAATAGTTTTAAAAGTTCACCATATACCATTTCAGTTAAAAGATGATCCATGAACTTGGTCTGCAGGGACAGTGCTAAATAAGGAACTGGCACACTGGCTTTTGGTGTCCTTTATCTGAAAAGGTTCTTTCTCTGCTAAAATGCCCTAGGATTTCCCCACACAGCATCCTATGAACCAACGTTTCTTTTTTAAAATTTTTTTTTTTCAACGTTTATTTATTTTGGGACAGAGAGAGACAGAGCATGAACGGGGGAGGGGCAGAGAGAGAGGGAGACACAGAATCGGAAACAGGCTCCAGGCTCTGAGCCATCAGCCCAGAGCCTGACGTGGGGCTCGAACTCACAGACCGCGAGATCGTGACCTGGCTGAAGTCGGACGCTTAACCGACTGCGCCACCCAGGCGCCCCATGAACCAAACGTTTCTTGAACTCTCTCTTCCTTTGTTTTCTTTCATCAAACTGCTCTTTCCTGTGGCCAGTCTCTTAAAGCCCTGAACTTTGCAAAGAGACAGTTAATGAATTAATATGTGCTTATTTTTGAATGGGTATTAATAATGTTAAAATAACAGTAACTAATAGTATATAATAACTTGTGATTATAAGAAGCACACACACATACACACACACACACACATACACATATGCACCAAACATTACCTTGTATATTGATAGAAGATGTCTAAGAATAATGACCAACTCAGAAGGCATAATCCCATGGTGAGAATTATGGGCACGAGGTATAGGAGATATAAAATATATATGTATTTTTGGGGGCACCTGGGTAGCTCAGTTGGTTGAGTGTCTGGACTCTTGATTTCGGCTCAGGTCATGATCTTACGGTTCATGGGATCGAGGGGCCAAATCAGGCTCTCTGACAGCATGGAGCCTGCTTGGGATTCTCTCTCTCTCTCTCCTCTCTCTCTCTCTCCTCTATCTCTCTATCTCTCTATCTCTATCTCTCTATCTTTCTCTCTGCCCACCCCCTGCAACCCCCTGCTCATGCTCTTTCAATCTCCTTCTCAAAATAAATAACTACGCTTTAAAAAATATTTTCAAGTAGGTAGGATTCTGGCTGAATCCTCACATCTTACTCCCTCTGCTTTCACACATGGTGTGTGAAGTCTGACTCTAATTTCCTTTATAGCTTCATATTCCATCACATCTCCCTCCACATTCATCACAACCATTTCCAGCATCTGATTCCCTCTTCATGGAAAGCTATTCCCCCTCTTCCTACCTTTTGAATATCTCAAAGGGAAAGACCCAGCCTACACCAGTCACCTCCTCCTGCAACCCAGATTCCCTTCCTTACTCCTATAGCATTTTGCCTGTACCTTTCTATCAGCATTTACCCCACTTTAGTCACTTGTGTATTAATCTGCCTCCCGCATGTATTCTACAAGTGTTTTGAAGTCAAGGATCATAACCTTGTCATATCTATATGTCCCGTTTATAAAACCACCAGGAATGTATGAGATATGAGATACTCAACAGTTTTTCTTGAACAAATGTTATAGTTTCTGTGTGAGGTTTTGACATCTCTGTAGCAGAGCTAATGATCTCAACAAGTGCAAGACCCCTGAGGACAGGGACTCAAAGTTACATTTCTGCATTTCCGTGCCAACAGCGTTTGGAGGAGCATCAAAGACCTTTGATGGATGGATCTGTTGACTTTAATGATGATTTAAATTCTCTAAAGCAAAAATGTCATATTAATAATCTTTCAAAATAAATAGATGTCACTGAGCTCTTCACTGGGGAAAGAATCCCAATAAATGAGGATGGCAGAATCCACCAATTGAAAGGACCTCCAGGACAGGGGCATCAGTGAAATTGGTCTGCCAGCGAAATCCACTATCTCAACTTCAAAGACCTCAAAAATACGCCCAAACCAACACTCAACTAACCAAACCAAAACCACATATTATTTAAGTAGTGACAAAACACTTGATTCCTGCTTCCCCTCAACTAACGAAGGATGTCTGAAAGATGGATTCTACACCCGACGATGTCATTTTCTTCTTTACATTAGCATCTTTTGTATCAGAGAAACACTGTCGTGAAAAGAGCCAGTTAATTGTGAGTAGCACCAAATGAGCTGTGATGGAGGTGTTATGAATGTGTAGCAGTGAAGCCTGGTGCAGAAAACAGCAGCATCTGGGCGTGCAGCTTGCAAAGTAATGAGTCTGTGATGATGCGCTGGCACCGGGCTTTGAGCGCTTCATCTTGCTCAAGAGCTCTGCTGGGGAAACAAAGGTGAGAGGCATTGACCTCCTTCCCACAGCTTGCACGAGCACACAAAATAGGAAAGGATCAAGGATCAAGGCCCTTCTCTCTTCTGCTCCTTGCCAACACACCCCTTTTTCAGAACTGATGGTTCATAGTTGGGGGCCCAGCATAAAGCAGGCTGAGCAAGCTTCTGCCATATGAAGTGTCATGTCTGAACATGTCTACAGTAATTGGCAATTCATTTTTCATCCTGAAGGCAGAAACAGGTGTATGCTACCTTCAAAATCCCAATCATAAACCACGCTGAATGTGCCTCTCACACAGGCAGCTTTGTTGAGTTCTCTACCAGTGGCAGGCTGGTGGACTTCAGAGTCTCCAGGGATGTGGATGTCTCACAAACAGGTATGTGTGTAATCCCAGAAGCATAAGAGAACAAAACGAAGAGCAAATGGCAGCAAATTAAAAAAAATAAAATCCCACCACACAACAGCAGCCCTTAGTCTTTGTTGTGTTAATACTGTAATTGGCAAATAGCTGACTTCTTTATACTTAAGATCCCTACAAAGCATGTTTAACATACTGAAAACGGAGGTTGAGCCCTCACAAAGGAGTACAAAGCCAGATGTATCACTTGCACAGTATTTCTTGCCAGCTTCATCCAGAAACAGTAGCTGAGGTGACTTTTGAGAGGAGCCAAGAGCAAAAACGCCCCTTAATGAGCGCATCTATCAATTTTCAAGGGATGCAGTTGATTACCAGCATTTAGACGTATAAGCTCACAAAAGGAACACGGCAATTTAACTGTTGGCCACTGAATGAGAAAGCACATAAAACAGCTTAAGGCAGCCATGTGAGCAAGTTGGGGATGCTTGGCGACACTTGAACATGGGAACATGTGTGCTTCCGTTTCAACATGTAGAAAAGGGCCAACATGCAGGCTTTTACAAGTTCTGAAGCATTTTGCCAGGATGCAATACATAGTATGAACAACTTGCTGCCTCGGGTTATTATATTACCAAGTACCAGTGTTACTGTATAAATGTTTCATCTATAAATAGCGCCTTCAAAATCCCTTTATCAAAAATAACTTTCAAAATGTAACCAGGTCTATCTACAAACAAGACTCTTAGCTAATGAGGAAGAAAGTATAATAGGCAAATGTAATTTAATAATGGGGAGAAGACTAATTGTTAAGAAAATAAATAAATAAAGCAAAGCACGGTTTACTCCTATTTCTACAGCATTGAAACATACTGAATGAACGGTCCTAAGATAAGGGACTCTAATTCTAATGAAAGCAATATGATTATGGACACAATTAGAAATCATAAGTTTCTTAAGGCTGACTAAATTCAAGAAACTTAACTTATTTTACCTAGGGCAAATTACAGTTAGAAGTTGGGCACTCCTAATATTTGGGGCAATTTTTTCCCCTCATTAAAATTAATTAACAATGACTTTAGGGTGCTTTAAGTATAATTACCATTACAAAAAAACTGCACTGATCTTAAGTGTTCATATTGTAGTAAAAATCATATGTATCTGTATAACCATTACCCAGAAAAGAATACTCCCGGCGGTTTGGAAAGTTTGTGTCCCTTTCCAAGCAAATACCCTCTACCCCCATCAACCAGTGTGATTTCGGTCAATATAGACTAATTTTTCCTATTTTTTGAATTTCATATATATGGAATCACACAAATGGAAGGACACATCATTGTTCCTGGCTCCTGGCTTCTGTTTTGCCTAACATGTTTCTCAGATTCACCCATGTTATCCATGTATCAACAGTTTGCGTTTCTGTTTTTGTGTGTTTTTTTTTTTTTTAATTTTTTTTTTTTTCAACGTTTATTTATTTTTGGGACAGAGAGAGACAGAGCATGAACGGGGGAGGGGCAGAGAGAGAGGGAGACACAGAATCAGAAACAGGCTCCAGGCTCCGAGCCATCAGCCCAGAGCCTGACGCGGGGCTCAAACTCACGGACCGCGAGATCGTGACCTGGCTGAAGTCGGACGCTTAACCGACTGCGCCACCCAGGCGCCCCTGTTTGTTTTTTTTTTTTTTAACTGCTGATAGTATTCTATTCTACTGTATGAATATACCACAATTTGTTTATCCATTCTCTCACAGAGGACCATTTCGGTTGTTACTAGTTTTTGACTACTATGAATAAGCCTGATACGAACATATGTGCACAAATCTTTTCGTGGATGTATATTTTCTTTCCTCTTGGGTAAATACCTAGGACTGGAATTGCAGGGTCATAGAGCAAGTGTATATTTAAATTTATAAGAAACTGCCAAACTTTTTCAAAAGTGGCTGCCATTTTATACCTCCACCAGCAAAGGATAAAAGTTTTGGTTTCTCCACATCCTTACAAACAATATTATCAGTCCTTTTGGTTTGCAGCATTCCAATGTTATAACTCACACGGTCCGATAACTAACGATGTTATTAGCACCTTTCACGTGCTAATGGCCATCCTTATACCTTCCTTTGAGTGTCTGTTCAAATCTTTTGCCTATTAAAATTTTTTTTTTCTTAATGGTGTCTTAAGATGAACAGAACTTTTAAATCATGATAAGGTCCAAATTATCAACTTTTGTATTTTGTATGCTTATGTCTTAAGAAAAGTCAAAAGAGGCAGCAATGAGAATCCTTGATAGACTGAAACCATGAGACATCTCACTATAAATTATCATTTCAAAAGACCTATAGAAATGTATGCCTAAGTAGAATTATCCTAGAAGTTCTGGTTTCGATTTTACTATCAGGGTTTGAACCCCAGGCATGGTGAAAGGGCAACCACAGACATCTATAATTATCTGGTTGAAGGCAGGGAGGCCTGACAGTATTTGGAACAGACTTCCCAAACTATGAGATGATAAAACATAATTGGATCTCACAATATGGCTGAACCTACACAACTTCTCAAAGATTGTCCCGAGAGCTATCATTTTTATGTGTAGATAACGGCTTTGATGTAATTTTTAACCATGCTCAAGACATAAGATGGTTAACTCTGCAACCTTGACAAAAGGAGAGAATTGAAAACCTACATCCTAGAACTTTCCCGGACATTTTAAAACATGGCGGGTCAGTAAGACAATAATTAACTCTAATTGGCCCTCCTACAAGCTTCTCTCTCCTTTCTACCTGGAGCTGAGTGGCACTCAAAAAGCAAAATAACTTTTTCTTACTTTGAAAACATCAAAGGAAAATAAAAAATTATTTTCTACTGGATCCTTTAAAACATAAAGGACCTCTAGTCAGAATCAACAAGAGGAACAAACTTCCAAGTCCCAGTTAGAAATATCTTTTGGGAGCTGTAAGCTGTATGGTTGTCTAATTACCCAAAAAAGCAAGGATCAAGGAACACATTCCAAAATACCATACACTCTAGAACTCAAAATGTTCTCATTTAAATATTACAATACAAGGAAAGAAACAAGCTATCATTTTGGCAGAATCTTCATTTATCTGAGTGTGCAATTAATATTTCATATAACCATGTAGGGTATGCTAGATTCTAAATGGATTGTATTGATTAAGGAAGAAAGCTCAATGCTAATGTTCTCGTAGGGGAAAACAGAAACCATTTGTTATCTCGCGTGGAACAAATCATGGATTCAGGAGCTTATGGCCACAAACCTAAGGGCTACAGTGAGACTGGTTAGGATCATTTACATTTACCGCACAAACAGGTCCCATTAAAGTAAAGAAGATGCCCAGAGCAACCCAAACCAACCGTGATTGCCACAGCTGGGACCCAGAAGAGAGTTCCAGGTCATGGATAGGATGTGGCGAATATGACTGGACCTTTGGTGGCTTCTGTCACCACTTGAGGCTCCTGTACATCCTACATTGACATGATGAGGAAGTTGCTGCAATGACCCTCTCGTGACCTGGTGACCAACTGCAGATGCTCAAGTGATGGCTGCAGTCTGGGTTCTTTTTTGTGAAACAGACAATCCTGTCTATGGTTTACATCCCTGCACCTGCCCTACGTCCCAATCGCCTTGGCCACTCTGCCCTGCCCCTTTCAAATACAGACACCCTGGACCGAGTGGAATGCTGTGAGGGACAGTTTAGGAAGCAGAGGGAAAAAATGCAGATTAAAAACCTAACCCCCAAGTAGTGTTAATGTTTCTTACCACTTACTTCTGTTCCCTTAAAAAACAGTGCAGAGACTAACTACAGAGATCCAAACCAAGGAACAAAAGGAAACTAAATAACTTAGATCTGATTAGAAGGGTCTCAATCTTAAAGGAATTTTAAAAAGCATTAATCACCTAAGGTTTCTTTGCAAATCTAACCAATCCTAAATGCCTATGACATGAAATGTTTGTCAAAAACTGGTGTGTTCCCAAGCAGACCTCACTTTAATTGGAACTAATTTGTGGTTGGACGCAGTTGGGATTTTGGGGGGAGGGGGGTGGAAAGGGAGACAGACTCCTAGCCGGAGAGGTAGCAAACTACTTTGTATGTACCCCCTGATGAAGGACAGAAGGGCAGCCGCACCATCTAGAAGATAATTCAAATGGCAGCCAGTGTCTCAGAACTGAATACAACAACTACTTACAACCCTCTTTAGATGAGGCTCAATGACAACATTCTTTTCCTTCTTTCCTAACTTTTAAACCTTCTCAGCTTGGATGCCCTCAAGAGAGTGGTGGTTATAGTTTCCATTTTACAGATGCAAGAGACAAGCCAAAGATGTAATAAATAACCTGCCTGGGGAACTGGTTGTTGGAAAAAACCAAGCCCATGTTTCAGCCAAATGTGTACTTGCCATTAGCTTCATATACAAAGTATATTCTTAAGCTCATAAACATTGTTTTTCAAATTCCGAATTGAAATCCTCTACCAGTAACACAAACTCTAGACGGTACCTGAAATACTGTGCAAGTTGACAAAAGTGAGCCGATGTTTTTTAAAAAACAACAAATAACCCTAAACTTCTAAATAGGCTATTGTAACCAAGTTTATACACAAAGGGTACAGGTATATTTATTTTATCTAGAATTTTGCCTCTTCAATTACTAAGTCTCTTACTGAATAATCAAGATGTTACTTGGCTTCAAGGTCCTTAGGGAATAAAATGTCACCACTGCAGCTGCTATATTTCCTGCTCACAGCCTTTCAAATTAAAAAAAGGGAAAGGAGGGCCCAATACAAATGCAGAATTTAATTAGTTAGTAAAAGCCCAAATCCTTGCTCAAAGCCCTGTTCTTCCTGCAATATCGCATTCTTTTCTTCTTGTGTAAACTTTTCATTATGAAGGAGACATCTTTATAATACAATAACTCTAGTTATAATGTAACTTCTGGTAACATAACTCCTGCATTAGAAAAGACAGCATGTTCAAGTAATGTTGTTTTAATACAATTTGTGTTCAGCAGAAACCAAGTCAACTTGGTCATTTAGAATTTGATCAATGTGAATTAGTGTCTCACTGAGATAAACCATTTGATCATTTAGAAATTGATCAATGAGAATCAGAGATAAAACATTTATCATGTACATTTGGTCTATCAGAGCCATTCACGCAGCACTAAAGTACGTTATAAGTAGACATCAATAAGTGTTAGAGACGATGTGCAGGGGACCTGTCAGCTGCAGATACAAATACATGTCCAACAGTATATAATTTTAAGCCTTTTGATAAGGCAAGTTATTCAATAAGGCAGCTGGAGTCACTGAAAAATTACTGGAGCTCAACTTTGGAGAAACCACAAAGAGCAGCACAGCGAAAGTAAACAGCTCAAACTTTCTGAAATAAGTTTTAATTAAAAGTAAAAGGTAAGTAACATAAATTTACTTGGCTAAACTTCTAGACGAGTTTTGAGACTATTAATCAGAGCAAACTTTGTACCTGCGGTACAATTAGTTCTATTAATCTAATATTTCCAAGTTGAAGTCAAGTTGACGTTCAGGCACACTGGCTTACGCATCTAACAGAATTATAAATTTGCCAGTCAAAACCTTATTTAATTATTTCATGGCCAATTAAGCAGGATCTTTAAACACTGTTGCTTAAAACTGTCCATGATCCCATGTGTAATTATAGAGAACACGAGAAACACCTGCTGATACCACTGGCCTGTCATCCTCAGCTTCTCTAATTCATTTGCAGTATAGCTATTAAAATCATACACCCAAAAGAGAAACAAAACAGTACTGCCAGTGTAGAGGCGCAGAACTTGCCACCCCAAAATATGTCCCTCTGGCATAGGATTAGTTTTGGTTGATCATTTGGAAAAAAACACACGCCAACGCACGAGAAGCTCTGGAAACCAAGGAGCAATTACCCTCTCGCAAGAGACGTACCCATGCATAAGGGAAACCTCCATGGGTGGGGGGAGGTCTCCCTTGCTGTACCAGGAAGAGGGGGGATGACTCAATCTGTAGAAAGTCCTCTCTCAATGGAGAAGACAATGACTTAAGTCTGCATAACCACCTCACCCTTTTTTTTTTCTTTTTTTTTTTTTTTTTTTTTTTTTTTTTTGTAACTTTTTTTTTTCAACGTTTATTTATTTTTGGGACAGAGAGAGACAGAGCATGAACGGGGGAGGGGCAGAGAGAGAGGGAGACACAGAATCCGAAGTAGGCTCCAGGCTCTGAGCCATCAGCCCAGAGCCCGACGCGGGGCTCGAACTCACGGACCGCGAGATCGTGACCTGGCTGAAGTCGGACGCTTAACCGACTGCGCCACCCAGGCGCCCCCACCTCACCCTTTTTGACTGTGCTCCTGTAACTGATTCTGTACCTCTAACATCTTTTGTCTTTAGCTGAAGACAGACGGTATTTAAGTTGATGCTTTGGGCCATTTTGGAGAGTTACTCAGTTTTTCCAGGTCTCTTTCACATATACATGTCGCTGCTCTTTGAGTTGTGTTCTCCTGTTAATTGGTTTTACACAAATTTAATTATTCAACCAGCCAAAGAACCCAGAGGAAGGGAAAACTTTTCCACCCCTACATCAGTCAAAGTGAAACCTAATAAAAGCAAAACAGTTTAAAGTTAAAGGATTTTACATTGAAGAAAACTTTGAATATATGGTAATACTTACAAAACCCATTTTATCTCGAGGAGTTTTGCACAGCACTCCTCAGATACTCTAAAATCACCTCAACTTCTTCCACAGGGTGACTAATCTTTTAATACTTTGTAAGGATAGCCCAGGCTTCTTCCACGAGCCTAAATTTATAAGTCGGGCTTCAACAACTTCGTTCAAGGATAAAAGTGAAAACCCCTTCTGAAGTCAGGCACACAAAGGAGTATTAGTAGTGCTCACATCCAATCTCAGAATCACACTCCTTCATCTTTCAAAGAAACAGAAGCCACGCTGAAAAGTTACACCTCTAACAAAAGGATTCCAGAACTGTTTTCCACAGACCTACATCACTTCCCACATACACATTTTCTCTTTTCCGGAAGGTAGAAACGGGCCACTTCATTATCTAAGACAGGATGGGAAAGAAACATCAGTCGTCTTTAAAATGCTTTTCATTTGGTTGATAGCGCATGTCTTCACGAGGTTTTCCACTGCCTTCAACATATTCCTATTTCTTTGATATGTGCTTTTACATTTGCTTGATATTAGCTTTTATATTTAAAAAACAAACAAACAAACAAACAAACAAACAAACAAAAAAACACGTGGAGCGCCTGGGTGGCTCAGTGGGTTAAGCATCTGACTCTTGATTTCAGCTCAGGTCATGATCTCCCGTTTGTGGGATGGAGCCCCGCGTCCGGCTCTGCACCAACAGTGTGAAGCCTGCTTGAGACCCTCTCTCCTTCTATCTATCTGTCCCTCCCCTGCTTGGGCATGCGCTCTCTCTCTCTCTCTCTCTCTCTCTCTCTCTCTCTCTCTCAAATAAAGAAACATTAAAAAAAAAAAACCCTCATATGTACAAAATACACTGGTAACAATGGTTCAGCTTTGCAGGTGTGGCATTCAGGCCCTACTGAACCCCAAAGAGGTCTGACTGTGACAGGGATCGTGAAGCAAGGCCCCTGCAGCACTCTTCCCCTACTGCTCTGCCACACCCCTCAGGGCGCCCTAGGTCCCCAGGGCTTCACACTAGGTCATCGGGTCTCCCCCTGGGCTGGGGGCTTCCTGAGGATAAGAACCCTTTCTGTTACCTTTTTTGTTTAACATCATGTAGATTTTGTCTGGAAGCATACAGAAACTTCTCCTGTGGTGCACAGCTGCGTAACTTGAACTGGACATAATAATAAAATTGTATCATCACAATATATTTAACAATGAAAACTAATAAAATCAAATACGCACTGAGCATTTACCTTGTGCTAGACCAATGCAAAGCACCGTCAGTGTAACATTACTTGATGTATTAGTTTGTTTAATTAATGACCTATCAGGTGGAAAATAAGGATTAATATGGAACGTAATTCTCGGTAAGCTGAGCTATGTGACACAGTACTAGGGTCCTAGCAGCACGTAACTAAGAATTAGCACCATAAATGGCTCTATTTAACACATATTAACAAAGGGTGATAAAAGGTGACCGGAACTGCCAACAGTGACTTTTTAGTTGGACTGGGTGAGTAACGGTTACCTTTTGAATAAAAGCTAGACGTAAAAAAAAAGAAAAAAAAAAACTGCTGGGTTTGCTAAGTGATTTGGGTTTTATAGATAAAATCTTAAAGCAATTGTGGTCAGGAAAAGTTCTTGCAGGAAAATAAACAGCCCACATTCTTAATCTCCAAATTGATTCTTACTGAAAAAAATGGTGAACAGTATTTTTAATAACTTATTAGGGACACAGTTATTCCATTACAGTAGAACTAATTTGGGGTTTTTCAGATGCTCACTATTGTAAAGTTCTGTCTTCCTCCTGCTCTCTCTGGTGGACTCTGAGTTCCACACTGGCGAGGTCCTACCTGTCTCCTCAGAGCTATGTACTCAGAACTCGGAGGGCATGTCACACAGGAGCTCTCTGAATGAATGACGCGGCAATAAAATAGGAGGAAAAATCCCATTAAATCTAAAGTGTTTCAATGGGTTCCTGCCAAAACTATAAACTGAAAGACTGAAGGGTGAGTTAATATTTAAGCATCCTTAAAATAATTCCATTAGCTATCCTGGCGGGACGCATGGATGTGACTGGTGTTTATCACGTGCCACCTCAAATGCTCTTAGCTTTCTTTCTCTTTACAATGATTTTGTGTGGGGGCGCCCGGGTGGCTCAGTCAGTTGAGCAACTGACTTCAGCTCAGGTCATGATCTCACGATTCGTGGGTTCGAGCCCCGCGTTGGGCTCTGTGCTGACAGCCCAGGGCCTGGAGCCTGCTTCGGATTCTGTGTCTCCCTCTATCTCTGTTCCTCCCCTGCTCCTTCTCTGTCTCTCTGTCTCTCAAAAATAAATAAACATTAAAACAAAACAAAACAGGGGCGCCTGGGTGGCGCAGTTGGTTAAGCGTCCGACTTCAGCCAGGTCACGATCTCACGGTCCGTGAGTTCGAGCCCCGCATCAGGCTCTGGGCTGATGGCTCGGAGCCTGGAGCCTGTTTCCGATTCTGTGTCTCCCTCTCTCTCTGTCCCTCCCCCGTTCATGCTCTGTCTCTCTCTGTCCCAAAAAAAATAAATAAACGTTGAAAAAAAAAAAAGAAAGAAAAAAAAAAACAACTTTATAATGATTTTGTGTGCCCCTCTATCAGGTGAGTAATAACACCCTTGAAATTGCACTTTAGAAAGCTTCCATCTCCTGTAACCAAGATGCACCCAAATGAACACTCCCGTCAAATAAAATTAACTAAATCCTCCCCAAAGTTCTTCAGAGCCTGTTGAGATCAACAATGCTGAAATCAACAATGTCATGCAATGAAAAGGATACAGTATACTGCCTTGCAAAAGACTGAAGCTGCCAGGATTACCTGAGATGCTCAGGTCTCTAAGGAGAAACAAAGTTCCACTGAGTAACTTCCGTGCCTTCAAAGATGGTAAGCATCTCTTATAGCCAAGGCACTATCACTTCCTACGCATGAAGCTAACAAACTCGCCACAAATCAAAATACAAACTTTCTAAGAAGCTCCATCTAGCAGGTAGTATTGGGTGGGTGGGGGGGGGGGACCTAATATAATGGAAGCCACTCTGAAAAACTAGCTCTTAAAATTCCTTCACAGTATGTAAAAACCTGGGGTTTTGTTTGCACCAGAGTTGGCCAAACTGCCAAGTCCAAGGGCACAGTCTCCAAGACTGTCCCCACCCTGGCATCATCTGCAAGTTCAAGGGGTTCCCAAAACTGCTCCAGCCTTAATAATTCACTAAAAGTATTCACAGAACTCACAGAAAGCTATTAAACTCACAGTTATGGCTTATCATGGGAAATGACACAGAGAGTTAGCCAAAGGAAGAGATACACAGGATGGACTCTGGGAGAGTTCTAAATGCAAAGTTTCCACTCTCCTCAAGATGTTCTACTTCCCTGGCATCAACCTGTGACAATATGCACAGAGAATCAACCAGAGAAGCTCACCCAAATTTCAGTGTCCAGAGTTTCACTGGGGCCTCATCGCAAAGGTTTGCTTGACTGATTGCTCATGTGGCTGAATTCAGTCTCCAGCACCACTTCCCCAGAGATTGGTTTGACAACACATGGCCCAAAGGGCCCATCGTGACTAATGAAACGCTTCCATCACTTGGGAAATTCCAAAGGATTCCAAATTCCCTCTCCCAGAAGATGAGTATATAGGCCAGACCTCTCTTTGGGAAAAGCCAAATTCTTTACCACGCCAAATGAGCGTAGAATTTAATAAAGAATAATATCTTATAAAGGTAACAGAGAATGAAGCTGCTGAGGCTCTGATTAAAACTAAGTCGAGGGGCTCCCAGGTGGCTCAGTCTGTTGAGTGACAACTCTTAAGTTGGCTCAGGTCGTGATCTCGTGGTTTCATGGGTTCAAGCCCCGTGTCAGGCTCTGCATGCTGAGTGTGTATGGAGCTTGCTTGGGATCCTCTCTCTCCTTCTCTCTCTGTCCCTCCCCCACTTGTACTCTTTCTGTCTCTCTCAAAATAAATAAATAAACTTAAAAAAACAAAAACAAAAACACTAAGCCTAACCTACAGCTCCATGTTGTCTTGGAGAAAGTAAGTCAGCAAGACATTTATTTTTGTGTTCCCTGCAGCCTCTCATTTGCCAGCAGGCTAGTTCAGGCTGAATGACGTGGCAGCTGCACAGGGCTTTTAGGAGAGTGATTCTGTTCATAAAACCAGATTTACCTCTCTCTATAAAAATCGAGCCTCCACCAGTTTTCCAATCTGCTAAACCTCTATTTCTGGTTTTCCCTAGTGCCTAAATCCAGGTGTCACAGGCTGAAGGGACCCCTCCCCAACCAAATTCGTATGCTGAAGATCTAATGACCGGTATCAGAAAGTGTATTTGGACAAAGGGTTTTCAAAGAGGTAATTAAATTAAACTGAAATCATTACGGTGAGCCCTAATGCAATGTGATTTATAAGAAAAGGAGACTGAGACACGGATGTGGAGAGGGAAGACAGGCCAACCGTGCGGGCACCCCGATCTCACACTTGCAGCCTCCAGACTGTGAGGAAATCAACTTCTGTGGAACCACTCAGTCTGTGGTTCTCTGTTACAGCAGCCCTAGCAAACGAATACACCAGTCACTCACTAGCCCAGGTCTAATCTTTCAGCGACTTGCTCGCACCCCCTATCTTTTCTCTTTCACTTACATAGTCCTCCCGTTTCCTACTACTGCTTCTTGTTCCTCACCCCCTGATCAAGCCTCGCATCCACTGTCTGGTTAGTATTACCAAAGGAGCATGGAAATCAAGCGCTTACCTGGTCAAAGACCTTCCAAAGACTTCTTGCTACATGAAGACCAACTTCTTAGCCCAGCAGTTATCAAAGGACCGTACTGACTTTTCCAACTTCATCTTGCACGAGAGTCCCTCTGAGTCAAACCACTGATCTTAAGGGATTTGTCACCCAACTCAAGAACATGATTTTCCTTCTGAATCCTTTCCTTTCCACCTGTTCAATATTCCCCTTCAAGCCTCAACTGAGTGAGTGTTTTCCTTATGATAACGTCATAGATCATTCTAGTCAGAATTGATCTCCTTTGATTTATCATAAATTTTACTTATTTGAATAGCTACCCTCTGACAGGAGAGGAATACCCAGGGTGCCAAGTCAAAGATTCTCATGGCACAGAGACAGAAAGGATAACAAATGTTACGTTATCGTTAGGGGAAAAGATAAACCATAACTTGAAAAATACATATGTAGAGTACCTTTTAAAATCAAGTCCAGATCCATTTTTATATCTAAATACTTAAGAAAGCACATTAACCTTTAAGAGTGAGATTTGTGGCCCATTCTTTGAAGGTCTCTCCCTGCTGACCTAAAAAGATAATTCACTAACAAAGACAAAGAGGTTTATCTAAATATACCTCAAACTACCTTAAAAAAAAAAAGATTTTTTTTTATTACATTAAAGAACACACTAATATCCATTTACCATACAAATTGTACCACAGCAGAAAGTAATAAATAATGTTACACCTTAGGGTTTAATCATTTTATCAAAAGCTTATAAACATGCACCAGGAAGAAGGTCAGAGCCCAACACGATCTTTCAACTAAACCTGTCACAATACCTTTTTTTGCTTCACTAATTTGCACATGTGCTACTAACAGGGGTTACACAATAAAACTATTTATACTCTCAGGAAAATTCTGAATGATGTCTTCTTACCTAATGTGAGAACTGGCAGCAAAGGGAAAGTACAGGGCTACAGGTCACGGACACTTTGATCCATCAATTAGAACATTCATTTAAACATTCCAAGGATTAATAGAGGCAGCAATTTAACATCACCTTCATAATCAAGGGCAAGGTAAAGTCTGTGATTTAAATGCTTTCAAGGTACATGGGAAGAAATGAAAACAGCTTGAACATGAGAAAAGTGGTTACTCAAATTTGGACATGCCTGTCATTTTATTATATAAAACTGAATGGTCTCTATGATTCTATTAACAGAGATAGCAATTTCACATCACCTTCATAATCAAGGGCATCCCATCTTATATAATATTATTCCAAATGAAAACTCTATTAGCATTGCTTTCAACTTCCCCTTACTTCATGAAATTGAGTTGCAACAAGCTTTCATCAAATGCCCTTTCCTTGTATTTGGAGAACATGGATGCACCTCACTACCCAAATACCCAAATACCCAAATACACTTCCAAGTATTCCAGAGGGCCCACGACAAGCCATCCACTATTCAAGAAGCAAGAACACTGTACTTTGATCTTGTCAAGGATGGGAAATACTGTAACATTATGTGTTAAAAACTTACTTGAACTTTGCTTCCACCTCTTCAGCTGCTTTCTGATATTGTTCGGTGGTGACTTTGTAGAATTCTGAGCTCTGTGGACAGAGATTGACAGTAGAGTTTTCACTACTCAAGAGGGCAAAATGTGAGTAAGACTTACAGTTACAAAATGATACATAAAATCTTTTTTTCAGCCATTCAAGCAGTAGGACAAAGATTTCTTGCATAAGTGACATAGATACTTATAAAAGTGCACGTAAAGGTATCCATTTAAATAATAGCACATCTGCTGGTATACAAGTTGTAATTAGAGTAAACCTTCATTGTTATAATTCATCATTATTTGATCCTTGTGAGAAAATTCTTCACATATTTGCCTACTATTCCAATGGTCTACCTGGGATATTAAAGGTTCACCTCTTTTTATACAGTATTTTTGTCCTCAAGATGGATTCTTTACAGAGTAGAATGTGTTCTATTACCTTCACATGACCACAAGAGCATCAATATTTATAACAAATTAATTAGTAAGAACAGGGTATGGGTTTAGGTAATTTTTTTACCCCCTAAAAAAAAATGTTTCCAGTATTACATAAATGAACACATAAGCAACATAAATCAAGCTGCAATAGGAAAGGAATGCCTTTCCTGAGGCAGAAAAATTTTAAACTATCCATTCTGGCTGGCTACGTTGAAACCTATCTTACTTCAGGGGGTGGCCTAAATGACCCCAAGAGCCTTCAGACTCAATGAAATACCCTGCAAAACCTGTCCCAGGACAAAAGAATACTACATGATACAGTGGTCTATTGTGCACCTTCAATCCCTAATCACTCAGGTTACACATACATGACTTGGGGTAGTTTATTTTTTAATAAATCATTGTTGGTTGGTGAGAAAATGAAAATGAAATCCTCTTCACACCAGTGACCCCTCTGCATTTAACAATCTGGGTTGCCCAATGACAGTCACATCCAGGTTTGTTGGATGTAGATAAAATCAATAGATATGTGATTAGACAGCAGACTCGGGGTGGCTGCAGCAATGGACAGGTCACCATTTGAGATGATGAATGGCTCTCTATCAACCCAGAGTCCCCTACGATGCTAACATTTACTATAATCTTATTTGGACAGCGATTTATCTTTCTTGCACCTGATCAATAAAGATGAACAGAACAGTTGTAAGGATCGATTGTAATTTTTTATCATTTTCAAGCACGAAGGTGCATTTCTGACATGAAGACAATATTCATGCAGTGCTTCTGCATGTTTTAAAATCACACTGTGAATGACCAACTTCATCAGTCTATATGCCAAGAGGTTTTAATTCATCTGTAGGTCGCAAGCTACCAAAAGGCCTTTTGTCTTCTCAGATATTATAACCTTATGTCGTATCACACCTCCCTTTCAGTTTTATTTTATAAGATTTTTCTTTCCTTTAAAATACACACCGGTCACTACATGCTCTTTTGCAATGTTTGGCTTAAGCTTTTTTGTGTGAACCTTTCTAACAAAGAGGGCAGTAAAAAGGCAGTTACTAACCTGCCACTAACACTGATGAGAAACGCCCCATACTACTATAATAAACTGTCAAGGGGGCGTTATGATACTAAAGTTTCAAAATGCTGGCAAAGCTAAACATCTTGATTAATACTTTCAATTAATTTAAACATTGAAACAGTAATGTCCAGACAGAGCCAGGACGAGGCTGACAGATTTGGTTTCTGGTTCTGCTCTGTGACCTTGAGTAAGTCCTTCAAAGTCCCCTTGGCTTTCTTTTGTAACCTGTAAAATACGGATGAAGTAGCCTTGCTTATCTCTGCCAAAGCAGTTACAGAAATCAAATGAGATTGGCACAGGAGCTGTGCCACCTATTTTTGCAGAGTAAAGTCAACATACAAATAAAATAATTTTGGAGGAAAAAGCTAATTTGGGCAAAACTAATTCTGGGTACAAATTCAAAATGATCAAAGGCAAATATTAAGCTTTCTAACAAGAATGATGCACAAAAGTGAGTTCTGCCATAACATAAGTTAGCAAGCTCCCCTCTGCTTTATAATGCCAAATACAGGTAAAATTACTACTGATTTTGTCAAAGTTTCCCTAAGACATTAAACAGACAAAAGACATGTACCTGTGCTGTCTGCAAGCTTAGCTCTTAACTTCCCAAGTTAAAGTTTTAGGCTTTATTTATGTCCTGTATTTCCACCTCAGTGGCCAGATTCCCACACTGTATAAATCTTTATAATGAGGAAAAGTCCCCAGGAGGCAATGCCATATAACAACTAGGGGAATAAACACAAATATGCCCAAGATCTGTATGCAGATAGCGTTTAATTCATGTAAGTATATACTTATTCATTCAACCAAATTAGAAACTTATTATCCAAATAATGTCCAACTTGGGGAAACAGATCTTGATGATCTGAAAACTTCTTGAGAAGCTTTCCATCCGATATAAGAGAAAAGAAAAAGAGTCAAATGAAAGGTCATAAATATTGAGTTAAGGTTGTGGATAGTGTTACTGGAGTACAGAAAGAGTAGAGTTTCTCTTTTGGTGGCAGAAAATATTCTTAAAAATAAACAACCATTAAAAAACAAAAACAAAAAGCTTGCCAATAAGCTTGCCAGCAGGAGAATGAATAAATACCAGGTATTCACACAGTGGAAATCTACACAGTGATGAAAAAGAATGAATTACACACACATGTGGAGCAAACACAAGCAAGTTCTAGATATAATATTGTAGAGTGTAATTTATGTCAAGTTTGGAAAAAATGCAAAATAATCAAATAGGATTAGTAAATAGCAAATTCCATGGATTATCCCCAAGTAGCAGCAGTTTGGTGGTGGTAGTCGGGGGGTTAGGGGCAGAACACCATCAAGAAAGGAAACACAGTGGGACCTCACTGACTTGTTATGTTTCTTAAAATGAGGTGTACATAGCCAATTGTTATGCTGGTTATAAATGCCTGTAACATATACTAAAATTGTGTTACTCTCCCCCTCCTCAAAGGAACTAATTAACAACAAATAATTTAATAATATAGCCAGAACATAAAAATAGGGGTAGAGGGATACATGCTGAACAGGTTGGCTAAGTCAAGATTTTGTATATTTTCTTGAATGCTAACCTATTGCCGAATGTCCACAAATTACTAAATAAAAGCAATTTCTGTTGTGAAATAAGTATGGACTTACAGAAAAGGGGCAAAAATGGTGGAAAGTTTCTATATACTGTCACCCCCCCTTCCTTTCACGTCAATGTCTTAGATAATCCCAGCACAATCATCAAAACAAGTAAGTTAACAATGCAACATTACTAGTAACTACTATTAACTAAATTGCAGACTTTATTTTGCTACACTTTTTCTACGAATGTTCTTTTTCTATGTCAGGACCCAATTCCAAAGGTCATTTTGCATTTAATTGTCACGGCTTCTCAGTATCCTCTTGTCTCTTAAGACCCCTTGACACTCCTGAGGAATACACCAGTTGGATATTTTGTAGAATGGCTGGCAATATGGACTTGTCCGATGTTTTCTCATTAGACTGACGTTATTATGCATCACTGGGACAAATATCATAGGGGCAATCGGCCCTTCTCCCAACTGGACCCCAAACTACTCCCAAAATTCTAGCTTCACAATTGCCTACCGATCCTGCAATGCTTCTACTCTGAACAGGTACTCACAGGTGGTAGAAATACCCTAATTGGGGTCCCTGGGTGGCTCAGTCCTTTAAGTGTCCCACTTCAGCTCAGGTCGTAATTTCATGGTTTGTGAGTTTGAACCCCATGTCGGGCTCTGTACTGACAGCCTGGAGCTGCTTCAGATTCTGTGTCTCCCTCTCTCTGCCTCTCCCCCGCTTGCGCGCGCGTGCGCACGCACGCGCTCTCTCTCTCTCTCAAAAATAAAATTAAAAAATTTTTTTAAAAGGACCCTAATTTTCAGAAAGGCTGTTTGTATTATCTATGTTGTCTTGAGATGGTAGTAGGTGTGTATATGCCTCTTTTCTTATCAATTATAAATTACCGTTACTTTAATGTTATTATGGTAGCTAAGTTTGTTGTTATTTGGTCAACCCTACAGCTTGTAGTAAGTACACACATCAATTGTGTTTTTGTCTGATCCTTTAAAAAAATTTGTTTTAATGTTTATTTAGTTTTGAGGGAGAGAGAGACAGAAACTGAGCAGGGGAGGGGCAGAGAGAGGGGGAGATACAGAATGTGAACCAGGCTCTAGGATCCTAGCTGTCAGCACAAAGCTCGATGCGGGGCTTGAACTCACAAACTGTGAGATCATGACCTGAGCCAAAGTCGGATGCTTAACTGACTGAGCCACCCGGGCACCCCTGATCCTTTTTTAATAGCCACATTTTGAGAACAATATGGTCTGTGCTTCAAATAAGTAATATCCACATTCCAATTTTCAAAGAAGGTAGATATTACGTTATATATGTACATATATAAAATGGCCATATATACCTGTCTAAATATACCTCCCTACCTATCTATATGTGTCTATATCTCTCCCCTCCAAACTTTGTTAAAATACTTTCTTTAAAAAAAATTGCTTTTTAATGTTTATTTATTTTTGAGAGAGAGAGAGTCAAGAGTGCATGCAGGAGAGGCAGAGAGAGAGGGAGACACAGAATCCGAAGTAGGCTCCAGGCTCTCAGCTGTGAGCGCAGAGCCCGATGTGGGACTCGAACCCACAAACCGTGAGATCATGATCTGAGCTCAAGTCGGATGCTTAACCAACTAAGCCACCCAGGCGCCCCCGCTAAGATGCTTTCTAAGTCCTCACACCATATGGGGTAGGGGAGAATAATCTGGTCAGATGACCCTAAAAAAAGAACCACAAGGAACAGGCAGAGAAGGCTGCCCATAATCTAACATGGTGGTCTTTCAACGAAAGGACCATTCATTGGTTTGAGCATGGTCATATTGTTTTTATGACTGTAGGGTCCTTTACAACCTAAAATTTAAGAAGATTTACAACCTAAAAATTTAGAAACATTTAAATTTTTTTTTTCAACGTTTATTTATTTATTTATTTTTTGGGGGGACAGAGAGAGACAGAGCATGAACGGGGGAGGGGCAGAGAGAGAGGGAGACACAGAATCGGAAACAGGCTCCAGGCTCTGAGCCATCAGCCCAGAGCCTGACGCGGGGCTCGAACTCGAGGACCGCGAGATCGTGACCTGGCTGAAGTCGGACGCTTAACCGACTGCGCCACCCAGGCGCCCCCTAAAAACATTTAAATTGTAATTAAATTTAAAATTTAAAAATATTTACAACCTAAAATTTAAAACTCTCTTTCATTCATATTCATTCTGTAGTTTCCTGCTCCATCAACGGAGGTAGAATAGTTGACATGATTTGTCCAGTGGAAGCATAAATTTGTAGCAAGTAAATCTTATTTAAATCAAATATTAAAAGTCTGTTATTTTCTTTAAAACAAAATTTTCTTGTTTGACATGAGCATTAAAACAATGTTTTCTATCAAGATTTCCTTTGAGAAAGGTAGATCTTGTAAATTCAAAGTAGAATAATGGTATCTTTTTGATGTTTCAGCACTATCAAAAATCTGATAAAGGCTTGTCTTTGTCAAAGATTAAGTGAAACGAAGTTCCTAGGAGGTGACCTATCTCCAAAATAACAACATAATACTATATATGGGAGATGTGTCTGTCCCCTATAGTAGAGGTCAAGGCACCACTGGAAACGACAGGCATTTTCGTTTTCTGTATTAAAACATTTTCCAATCTAAGGCACTAGGTACCAGTTACTAAAAACACAGGCAGCAGACTGAGTTGGAGAGACTGAATGCTCCACTGTACAAAATGTTTAATATATTTAAAACAGAATATGTTGTCCACAGCACTCTGTACTCCGGTGAGCAACGTACTTTCCTTTGGAGCCATACTGCCAGTACAGCTCCTTCCTTATAAAACAGGACATGTCACCGTACCCCAACAGTTCTCCCACCTCTGTAAAACTGGGACAGTAACAAAAATGGCCTAATAAAAATCTCTGGGAGATTAAATATGATAATTCATGTAAAGTTCTTTGAACAATACCTGGGACTATATATGGTAAGCATTTTGGAATGTTACCTATTACTATTACAAATCATTTGAAGAGCACAAAAAAAAAAGTATAGAGTGTTGGGTAACTTTTTGCAAAAGCCATTTTAATAAACATTTAAATCTTTAAAACACAAATATCTTTTCTTCTGTTGGACCAATCACTGAATTTTGTTTACATGGCTCATCTGTTCTATTTTTCTGTTCTTTAAGATAAATGGGAAATGTGAAGACAATGGCTGGGCTGTACGGAGAATGTTAATGGCTATGAAAAAACTATAAATACATAGAGAGATAGTGACACTAGACCATATTTACAAAAAATAAAAAATAAACCAATAACTTTTGACCTTATCATCAATGAAATCCAATGAACCAAATTACACAGTAAAAGTACTTTTTACTGCCAGGATTCCCAGGGCCTTAATTCTTAGTATGCATTATAAATCTCCAAGATGAGAAATATTGCTCGTGATGAGCCCCAAACTGATTTCCCATGGAACCTTTTAATTCTGGAGCATCTCGAGAGAACAGAACTTCTCAAATGTTCCAGGAGAAACGCTGGGTTAAAGACAAGTTCACAACCACTATTTCAATCCTGCACTTCTCTGCGTGCAACTTTTCTCTTCCCAGAGCAACATTTTCTTACGGGTTACTCTTACAACTCATGTTCAAAGGGTAGAAATCAGCAATACTGGAAAATGATTCCAGGACTGATGGCATCCCTCTTTATGAAGTGCTAATAAAAAGGAGCAGTCTATTACCTTGAACTTTAAAAAGTTGAGATGAATTCTTTAAAGAAAACTGTTTCTGTACCTCCCTGCTGTTCCCTCAGTGCCCTGTGGCCACGTTTTTCCCTCTTCTCTGTGTATACGGCTCTTGGTGACATGACCTTGCAAGCTTCTCTCATCAAGAAAGGGTGGAGTCTGTTTCTCCACCCCTTCAATCTGGGGCATGCCTGTGACTTGCTCTGTCCAACAGAATGACAGGAGTGACGATGGGCCAGTTGCAAACATAAGCCTCTCTCTTGGAATCCTGGCCTAGTGCCACATATGGAAGTCCAGGCTGAAGAGGGAGAGACTGTAAGTCACCCCAGCTGAAGTCGTCCTAGACCAGCCAAACCTTAGCCAACTCAGTGTAAGTGAGGGCGGTCAAATCCAGAAGAAGTGCCCAGATGGGTGATCTGCAGAATCATGAAGTAAATAAATGGTGGTTGTTTTAATCCACGAAGTTTGGGGTAGTTGGTTATACAGTAAAAGCTAACTGATTTATACCTTTGTCTGTGTTCTCACAGCACCATGCACTTCTAGCAAAGCACTTAACGCACTTACCAACCATGTGTTTTTACATGTGGTCTCTCCAACTAGTCCATAAGATCCCTAAAGGCGAGTATTTCATCCCATTCATCAAAGTACGTAAAGTGTTCGGCAAAGTACATGACACACAAAACTTACTGTAATAGTGTTAGAGTGACGCCATTAATTGTAAGCTGCATTCCAAAGTTTACTTTTATTTACAACAGGCTGGAACAGACAGAAGTTTAAGGTAACTGAAATACTGTAACATGGAAAAGTGGAACCCTACGTTTATCGTACATCTCTTACAAACCGACCGACACTGCAGTCTGCTGTGGAAATGAAAAAAATAAATGGCTATTGCCGGAGATTGTGTTCAATTACAGTCCCAGTACAATTAACAGTTCAAGGGACAAACAGCAGCTTGAACAGGTAAGGGGTTTATTTTTCTCATGAAATAACAAGTCCGGATGCTGGAAACCCAGAGCTGATGTAGGTGCCAAGGATTTTATCAAATGACTAGGCCCTTTTCTCTCAATTCCTCTGCAGCCATGCTTAGCATTTGCCTTTTATTCCCATAGCCTCAAGATAGCTAGTGTACCTCCAGTTATCATGCCCATGGTCTAAGGAAGGAAGAGGAGGGAAGTGAAAAAAGGGGGAGAAAGGCCCTCTCCAGAGATCTGTGCTTACATCTCTCTGGCCAGAATTATAGATCATGCACAACCCTGGCTGCAAGAATTTTTGTTTTCTCACTTCTACAGTAAGAAAGAGAAGGCAGGAGTTTGGAATTGGTGTTTATTGAGCCAATTTATCATACCTGCCACAGACAGCTGAAGTGACAACACAAAATCATGCACAAAACTGTGTGGCTGATTTTAGATGCGGGTATTCCCAGTATTTCCTTCCAGCTGCTCTTAAACTTCAAATTTGGGGTATGGGGGGATGGATTTACACATCTGGTATCCTAATGCTCAAGAACAAAGTTTTTAGACAGTATAGGAAGGAAGTGGGAATCAACAAGAGTGGGCATCATTCCCACTTTTTGGGGGCTGGCTGTGGCCCATGTTTTTGAATGTGTGACACTGCCATTTTCCATTTTCAGAAAGTTTCCCTTTAAAAGTGTATTTTTAAATGCACATGCACAGACACACGTTATTGCTAGATTTGAAAAGTATCTGTTTTCAATTCTAAATTAGATCAAAAGAAAACACGCACACACAGTATTCTTACAGCATTTTCTCAGGTTCTGAATCTCATTTCTGTTCTGTTCTAACTAATATGATCATACCTCCAGTATGTAAGAAACGAACAAAACAAAAAGGTCACAAGAAAAATTTGCTAACGAGCTTTTGTCAGTTCTTTTACCAAATGCTTCGTATGGTGATTTGGGCACAACTACATAACACATCATACTGAAGTATAATGTAAATTCTGGTAATCTTACACTTTTTCTCAGAGGTGAGTAACACTCCTACTCACTGTCCATTCAAAGATTATGGCAGCTCAGCAGGCATTTAGCAACAGTGAATGGGAGAAGGACCAGGTCTGGCCTTAGCGTGAGCGGTCTAGCTTGAAGGTGTGGCTCTCCTCTTTCCAAACTGATCTATAATTACCATTAACAATTATAGGTCTCTATCCCTCCTACAACCCACCCAAATGTAAATGTTACTGTTCCTGGCTTGTTTTTTTAAACAAAGGCCTAGTGTGTACAAGTACCAATGAAAGCCTTCCTATCCACAATGTCAATGTGAGCATTCCTATGTTAAGTAGCTGGATTCAAAACAGGCTTCTATTTCTTGTTATAACACTTGCCCAGGAGCTATGTTATAATATGTAATCAGCTAGATGCAGGTAAGTACGTTTCCCCCAAGACGCGAGCTAGGCATATGAGGACCTGATTTAATCCTGCACATGCGGCATGGTTACAATTCCAGGCACAGAATCCCTGAAACAGTCATTTACTGAATGGCATCAGGTGGCCGAAAAGAGTTCACGCTTCCTCAACCTATCTTTTTGTAGACTTACACAGAATCAAGAGACTCCCTGCAATATAACTAAATTTTTTGCATAAGAATCTTAAAAGAACTATAGAATTTTTAGAAATTAAAAAAAAAAAATCACTAATGGTCTCAGTTTACTTTATCTAGTGGTTTCAGTTATTTCTCCTGATAAACCTTCCATCAGAACATCTAACGGCTGGTTTGAATTCAGCCTTCTGTGTGTTCCTGTATATCCTGAAGTCTGAAACAGGTGGGCAGAAGAGCCATGGGAGGAACTCGATCATATTCAGTCAGAAAAGTGGCCCTTGAATAAAGTAGTTGGCATAGTAAAGACTCTTTCATTTTTGGCACTTCTTAAACCCACGGCCTTGAGGCCATTGTCTCTCTACTCTCTCCTTTTATCTCTTTCCCTCCCTCTAACCTCCTGCCCCAGAGAAAGCTGTGTAAATAAATACACTGCCTATTTAAGTAGTTTGCAAACTGCCAACACTGCTTCAGATGCATGGTGTATCAGATTCAGTATTCTGTTTCTAAGATGCACATCAAGGAATGGATTTGGTTATTTCAGCTGAGTCTCACTTTTTAACATCTAAATACGAGGACCTTATCTTTGAGAGTGATTGTTTCAATAGGCCACTGTAGGCTCACCAAATGCCACAGATCCTGGCTTCTCCTTGTTCTCCGGCAGAACACCACTCCCGCCAACAACCCCTACCTAGCTCCCTAGCTGATCCACCAGAGCCTGGGTCTCCATTAATTTGCCTGCATGGCTCCACAACCTGAAGAATTATCATCAAATCGAGTAGATGCATAAGTAGCTATCCTGAATAGCCCCACATTTCTGCTAATAACCACTTGGGTACATATATAAGTGTATTTTAATTATGCTCAGCCTTATTTTTTTTTTCAAATTTATATCACTAGCGATGGACAATAAATTACTAATTTAGCAGCTTCTCACAAGTCAGAAGTTCTGACCATTAAGTTCTGTGATAAAGACAAATGAAGATTTCCCAATGGAAAAAGCCTATCAGTAAATTACTCCAACATCTCTCTTTCCTAGTTAGATAAATCCCAGTTTTAAGCTACATATATGGTCAACCAAACTAAAATTTCCAGCTTGCTTCAGGTTAGGCTGCACTGTAAGCAGAACTGTATGGGGACTTCCAGGTAGGCTGCTTAAAGACAGCTGACCTCGACTGGCAAAAAATCTTTTCAGCCCAGTCTTTTCCTCATTTTTCCAGTCTGCAAGTGTTTGAGCCCCAGCAGCCATCCTGAATACAAGCTGACCTTAAAGAGAGAAGACCCTGTGCCAGGAGGCTGGAGAGAAACAGTAGGTGCCTGGGGCTCTAACAACCTTGAAGCCAACGTGCCAGCCCTGAATTGCCCACCTCTAGACTCTTATCAAATAAGAAAAAAATAAACTTGTAATTTAAGCCATTCCGTCTTTATGACACACTGAGTCACAATAACCCGGAACAGACCTTCTTCCTTAAGCCCTGACAGGTTTGCTTTTTGTGCACCTCAGGAATGACTTTAATAAAATCAAATGAAATGACGCACTAGGAGTAAACTTTTGTCCTTTGCAGTAATGCTTTGCTTCCACTCGTCAGAAATCTGTTTCCATCCGCCTCTCTCCTTTTCTGACAAAGGACAGGAAGAATTGAAAAATTTTAGAGCCATGGTTAACTCTAGCATCCAATCTTACCAGTCATATCAAATCTTACCAGTCAACGTTTATTTATTTTTGGGACAGAGAGAGACAGAGCATGAACGGGGGAGGGGCAGAGAGAGAGGGAGACACAGAATCGGAAACAGGCTCCAGGCTCTGAGCCATCAGCCCAGAGCCTGACGCGGGGCTCGAACTCGCGGACCGCGAGATCGTGACCTGGCTGAAGTCGGACGCTTAACCGACTGCGCCACCCAGGCGCCCCAAATCTTACCAGTCATAAGAAACCACATTTTATGAAAACACCAGGGTCCCCTAGGCACTCTGGCAAAGGTAATGAACTGCTCTTGTACCTACGTTTTCCTTCCATCTCTACTATTTCTCATAAAAAGCAACAGAACTATTCAGAGCTGCTTCTGGCATTTCTAGTTTTATTCCAGGCACTTTCGAAACTTCACTAATTAGAGTCTCAGGTTTTTCCTTTCTTGATTTAGTTTTCTAATTAGAATAGAAATCATAGATTCATTGACAGCCTCGCCACTACATGAGGTATATTAATTATATATGAGTTATATTGTCTCATGCCTCAGTTTCTTCATCTGGGCAATTTAAATAAACTGTACCAAACATTCACTTGGCATTCTAAGTTTCCTTCATCTGCTCATTTCTTCATTCTACAGATACTGAAGGTCTGAAGGTCTGTGCCAGGCCCTAGGCCAGGAACTTGGAATATAATGGAGAGTAAACAGAGGCTTGGCCCTACTTCTACAGAGCTTATGGCATACAGGGGGAGACAGACACAAATTCAAAAACCACACAAATTATAATGAACAAAGAATTACAGTGCCACAGGATCACTATACAGAATTTTTTATTTCTAGGAAGTAGTTTGTCTAATGAGTCTCTAAAGCCCTATATTTTCTATATTTCATATTCAGCTCTTAAGTTACTTATGCTTTTATTTCCTTTCAATTTCTCTAGCTGTTTCTGTCATATAAGTCAAGCTTCATAGCAGAATTCTCTCCAACTGTAAACCTCTCTTCTAATCCTGTTAGAAATAAGGGGGATCTACTTGAACTCATATGGATGGAAAGAGGTCCAAGTAGTAAGAAAAACAGAAAGATGTAAAATAATTTGAAGAGTATATTTTCTAAACTGTTGGGTCCACGTGCACATACACGTACACCCTGAAATACCCTGTAAGCAATAGTTGTCATCCCTGGAAAAGGGACATGAGGAAGAAATACTTTCCTTTTTTTTTTTATAGCCGCCTGTGACAATTTAAGTTTTTTACCATGGGATCGTATTATTTTTTAAAAGAAATTAACCATGCTGCAATTTCTAACAGGCATTACACCTATATTTGTATCATGCCAGAAAAGTAACTTATCTAGATATTATTGGGAAAGTGACTCCCCGACCCCTTCCTGCCCACAGCTCCCTTTTACCATGCTTACAGTAAGACTTCTCATTTACCTGAAGTATAAGGTATGAACTTTTCTATTATCCTTTTCTATAATAATGTCGACAAAAGGTCTTCAGTCGTTATATTGCTTGTAGCTCTTCTGAGATAAAACCACCCGCCCCTCCTACACTCACCTTTTAGATTTCTACATTATACACCTGACACCTTTCTACTTTTGACATGCATGTGTCTCACTGTTCCCTCAACAACGGTGAGACAAAGCAATTTCACAGTTATCACAAGGGTTATCATGAGAATTTACCATGATATCTTGCAAGACCTATACAGAACCTTTTAAATGACTGCACAGGAATCTGGTTCTCTTGAGGACTGTGTAACATGACACTGTCAATTCTCAAGGTTATAAGTCTTGTGAACGGCTCATTGGGGTGACGCTACATGCACATTTAACAGCACCCCCACCGGATGGCTCCACACAGAAGGCGTCACTTTTCTATTGCCAACACATCTCAGGCCTGCACTCCATTTTACCCTAACTGGTCTCATTATCGTCTCCCATAGAAGGGAATTCTGTAACTCTCTTATACTTGCTCAGCACATGCACTGGCGCCCACACATGCTCAGTGTCCTCTTGAAAACCATGGACTAAAAAGAAAGCTGGAAACAATAATCCTTACAGTAGAGAAGGAGGCAAACATTAGCTTCTTCATCATCAACTCTGCTGAGTTCTTCATTTGTTCACAATTTTATACTAATAATCTGAAGAATCTATAACACAAGCTCCCCTTGACCATTACTGGCTGTCCCATTTACCTTCAAGTCTTCAGGTCTAGCCCTTAGGCCAACCTGAGATTCAGGCATTTAAAAGGGCTTATTGTGGAAAAGCTAATGCTGGCCACACCCACAGGGGTGAGCCCTTGTATGGGAGGGTGAGGGCCTCTTTAAAGGCTTATGGGGAGAAAAACCTAAACTAATGCATTACAGGAAACACAGGTAGTTGCTTTCAGTTTTATAGCCTTTCAGCCTCCAAGAGCCCCTTTTGACACTGAAAATGCCTTGAGCGGAGGTAAACTGTCATCCACCCCTGCTCCTCAAACCTGTAAGGTCCATCCTACTGACAGCAAATATGATTCTACTAATCACATAAATACAGACCAGAAAACACAAATGTTAAAAACTCTCACAGAGATTAGAAGACCTTCTGAGATTATTTCCTTGGAATCCAGATTGAGAAACTCTAAACTAATCCATTTACTGCCCTGTAGCTTATTATAAGGTGATTTCCTCAGAGGGCCTCCTAACCAAACAGGTAGGGGAAGACTAATGCTTCCCAAGGCAAAAGAGAAGTGTGTAGAGTAAAAACTGCATCCCCGGGAGGAAGGAGAAGTGTCAGGGAAAAAAAGGGGTCCTGACAGCAGGTTGGAGAGGCCAACACAGAGCCTGTCTTCTTCCTACTTTTGCCTAGAACCAGAATTTTTAAACTATGGTAGAGGCCAACACCAATAACTCATTCGTATCCAAAAAATCTATCCAAGAAAAACTTTCGTGAAAATTGAGCAAACCTTTGAGCTTGCTTTCACAGACACGACACTTGGTTTTGTTGGAGAAATGAATAAAGTACTGCGCCAAAGATGGCCGACTGGACCACAACAAGCTGTGGTCTCTAGCTTGGAGACCCCTCTTCCGGGTTCTTCTTGCCCTGTTTGCTGTGCGCCCGAAAACCCCCACAGATATGGAAACTGACAACTATAAATTACCCTCCCCACTTGCATTTGGCGCTCAGATCTTTGGAGAAATGGTCTCCTCTGAGCCCCCCCGCCGGTGTTAAAGAAATCTCCGACCCACCAAGGTCTCCGAGTGCCGCCTGGTTTTTCCGCCAGCGTTCCAGCCTGGTTCCGTAACAGTTTCTCTGCTTCTCTGGCACCAGCTAAGCGGCAACCGCAAAGTGAATCAAGCATTTGTTCAGAGGTCATACCTTTCCAACACTACGTGAAAAGGAGCAGCTCACGTAAAAGGGAGAGGGCCACAGACAAGCTCAGAATCCCAGACTGAGCACATCTCTTCACGTGAGTAAGCTAGGATTCTGGCGGACCTCAGCACCGTTAGGACTAAAACCCTTAATGAGGGTGCCCCCTAGATGCAGATATGGCAAAGCACTCCAAAGCTTAAAAGACAGTTTCATCAATCTGCTTAGAAAGCTATTTGTCACCTTGAGATTTACTCATTAAGGAGCTAGGGTGCTCACCCTCTAATGCATACATTTCACACCCATGTTCAGTAGTCTTGGTGAGATGCGGGTAAGGGGTATGGAACTATCGTCCACGGCAGTTTCTCATTAGCGCATCTACTTTTGTCCCTGGCATTCTATACGATCAGAAGGTTAGAGAAAAACTATGCAAAACCCAACCAAAGCAACATTTTAGAAATAACTTTATTATTTTCTAAGTAAACTTTTCACCTGAAAGAAAATGCCATTTTTCAAAATCTCCGGGTTAAAAAAAAGGTCCAGAGTACAAGTATTTGCCACATCCATTTCCCTAGAAGTAGCATTCAATAGGTTACAGGAAAATTTGTCAAAGATTGGTAAAATCATTTCACTTTATCCTTATCAAATCGGCTGGGTTTTTTGTTTGCTTTTTGTTGTTTATACAGATGGATGACGTTGATGAGTATATGAAGAAGTGGGCTCCCCTTTTAATTTCCTAATGGAAGTATAAACTGGTACAATTTAGAGCAACAGGTCTCAAATGACTTTGACTCAGCTTCATTTCTACAAATATCTGAAAAAATCATGGGTGTGTATAAAAATTTAGCTAAAATATTTTTCATCATAGAGTTTACAACACAGGAAAATGAAAAGCAACTTAAACATTCAACCACAGAGGGCAGCTAAAGTAAGTAATAGATCACCCAAACAATGGAAGGATAGAGTTGTTTCAGCCTGCTTCACTCCTGAAGATGGAAAATGAGAGAAGAAATATTTAAGTTCCTTTCGTGATTATACTGAAGAGTAAGGACAGTTTTACAATTTCTTACCATGTTCCCAGACAGTATCAGCTCTCCTCCAGAGGAGAAGAAATAAAAACAAAGAGCTGGCATTTTCACAAGCTACAAAGTACGTATCCATCCAAGACGCCAATACAGATGAGACAGTAGAGATTAATTTTAAAAGAGGGGGGGAAACCAATTTTAAATTACAAAGGTCAAAACCCTATTTATTCGTGGTGTCTGTGAAATTCTTCTCGTATTTGCTAAGTGGGTGAAATGTTCATTTTTTATTCACTCAAATATTTACTGACAAACATCTCCTAAGAGCAAAGTGCTAGAAGCTGAGGAAAATATTTTTCTTTCTTTCTCCTCCTCCTTCTTCTTCCTTTTTTTTTTTTTTAAAGGTAGTTATGTGAGGGGTGCCTGGGTGGCTCAGTTGGTTAAGTGTCCTACTTTGGCTCAGGTCATGATCTCACGGTTCATGAGCTCAAGCCCCACATCAGGCTCGGTGCTAACAGCTCAGAGCCTGGAGCCTGTTTCAGATTCAGTGTCTCCCTCCCTGTCTCTCCCTGCCCCTCCCCCACTCATACTCTGTCTCTTTCTCTCTCAAGAACAAACGTTAAAAAAATTTTTTTTCTAAGGTAGTTATGTGATTCCAATGTTTATAACCTACAGGAATGTGATATTCATATGAAGAAGTCCTGAAAAGAGCAGAGGGTCTGGGAATCCCATCTCTACAACTGTCACAATCCCATCAGACCAACACCTGAAACTGCCGGAAAGCTGGTGGAGACCTGCCCGCCACCCCCTGCCCCCGCAAAAGGCAAATACGGTGAGGAAGCAATCATTTATCTCAATGGATTCTATGATAAAAACCAGCTAAAGAATCAGCAAAGTCAGAGGCTGTGCCTTCATTTTACCTACAAGTGGTATGCTTAACCAAAGTTACACGCTTGCTGGATATCCCATAGGTAATATGCGCTATAACCAAATCAGCCCAGGTCTGATGCTCTAAGTACAGGGCTGTGACTTAGGTCTTGAGATTTAAAAATAATATAGCCTCTTCAACACAAAGCAGTAGATGGTATCCTATAAATACTTGACAGATTTACGATTTTTTTTTGACCATAGAAGGTATTATATTTATTTAACAGTCATGTAAGAATGAACGGCAATACCCAAGCAAAATAAGATCCAGTGCAGGTGAAACACCTATCTCAAGTTTTAATTACCTTTCATCGATTTTGAGCCCCAACTCAGTTGTTAATAACAGTGGCATGGTTCTCTCAAGTGCTAGAACGCATATAAAGCTTCTCAGGTGAACAGAAAACTCAAGACTTAATTTTAAGGGTTAAAACTCTCAGCTATGAAATGGAGAAAGATTTTGAAAGTGGCAAAGGGATCACCTATCCATTTCAAAGACATGTTTATCTTTTTGTATTTCAAAGGAAAGGCCTTTTGAAAGATCTGGCACAGAAATATGCATGTGAATAGAAGCACATTGAAAAATCTTAGCTTTCAGGTATAATGGCTCTCCCTCAGAAAGCACTGTGCAAGATTCCTCCATCTGGAAGGCAAAGGCGCATTTCACATGCTGCTGAGTACACAAGGGCCCTGCAGTGTGGCTTCTGTCCAGCTTTTATCTGATGACTCATTAACATTTCCCTTCATTACAGGCCTAAATCCTACTACTACTTAAAAGTTTCACTCCCCAACTGCAGAAATGCATTCATTCGTGTGGTACTGAAACATGCCAGAATGTTAAAAAAGAAAAGAAAAGAAGAAAAGAAAAGAAGAAAAGAGAAGAGAAGAGAAGAGAAGAGAAGAGAAGAGAAGAGAAGAGAAGAAGAAAGAAAAGAAAAGAAAAGAAAAGAAAAGAAAAGAAAAGAAAAGAAAAGAAACGAAAAGAAGGAAAAAAAAAAAGCAAGCGGTACAGGGGGAGGTGGGGGATGAGGGGGGCGGAGAAGAAAAGATAATTATGGAAGACCCAGTAAGCAAATTTGATAAGTCTTCTTCTAGAAATATTCATGAAAATCTGTTCTTGAAAACTGCTAGTATTTAGTAGCCAATCTTTTCCACATGCTTTTACTGAGAAAATGTTCTTAGAAAGATCACAGAGAGGGGTGATAACAAAATGCGTGTCATCAAATGATCTTTTGGTCTGGCATGGAGTCTCTCTCGCACATCCTCTGTGTGGATTGTGGCTCCTTCCAGGGCCTATCCTATTCACTCCGTCTTAATCACACTGTGCCTTCTGCCTAGTGCAAGTCCTTCCAAACACCGCAAGCAAGAATGCAGCCATCCACCAGGGACAAAGCATACTGTATTCCGTTAGTTTCCACAAAGGCGGACCCTGGGGATTTAGAGTTGAGGTCTACAAAAGCACTTTAAAGAAGAACGTACTCACCCATAGGAAAGAGTTTCTTGTGAAACCCCTGTGGTCTGAACACATCTCACGGGAAAGAGACTGGTTCTTTACTTCTGACAAAAGGTCTTTATTAAAAAGACAAATGTGAAATATAAATGTAATCTGGGGTAAGTAATGTGAATGAGGCCCTGAAATCATTGCTCTTTTTGGCCCACATTCACAGAAATCACACAGCAAAGAAAGTCTGTAATAAGCTGGCTCCGCTGGCATCGTGAGTGTGGCCTAAATGTAATTAAATCCCTCAGCAGCCAGATGTAAACGGCTATGTCCTATAGGTTTATTCTCTGCCTGCTGAAAGCCCTCTCTTCCAACTAGAGGACAAGTTATTAAGAACCCGGTTGTCATCTTAGATTGGATAGATCATTTGTTTCCCTGGATTCTTTTTCTCATCATTTACTCATTACACGCCTCCTCCTGATGTAAGGAGACATTTATTAGCTTCTGCATTTATTGCATTGGCAAACAGAAACATTCTGCTGCATTTCCTGGGGGGTTCACTCATTTATCTATTGGATAAGAGACTGAAGTTTTCTACAGGGCAGAAAAATTAAAATATCAGTCAGGTTGACAGCTAGGAAAATGAGGGTCTCTCTGCAATAAGCAGCTTTCTTGAGCTTTGGGTTTAGTGAGGAACTGCCATGTTATTTCTCCAAACTACTGCTTCATATGGAACTAAAACTGTGGGCCACTGGCTAGCAAACTAATACTCTGAATGAATGATACACATGGTACCCAGTAAGGTATCTGAGATGCAAAGCTAATTGGTATTTTAAACAGAAAATGTACAAAATGCTTTCAAAGGTCCATTTCCATAAAGAGCTAGGGAGCGAGCACTTCTCAAACCAATGAAACTAGAGCAAAACTCACAGGACTTAAAGCTGTAAGGGACCTTTCAAGGTATGGAATCCTATCCCAAGAATCTTCTTTACGGCATCCCTGACAAGTGATCGTTCTCATTCTGCCTGAAACACTGGTGGTGTAAGGGAGACTGTCATACCCCACAAGGCAGCTTATGTTAGAGCTGAAGACCTCTGGTTGACAGGAGGCCACCTCCTAAAAGTGGCCTGAATGAATGCGTGTGACCTTGGGCAAGTCATTTGACCTCTCCTGGCCTCGGGGTCCTTGCTTCAAAAATTAGGTTACCCTTACGTTGAAAGAACCAGAGGTGAGGAGGGGAAGCCATTTAGAGACGCAACTGCTGCATCCCAGCCAGAAGACTATTGAATTCAGCAGGTCGTGGGATACCACGCTGTCCTGGGAGACAGTGTCCCAGCATAAGCAGAGCCACCAGGCTGGTGTCTAACTGTCTGTGCTGAGTCCTGGCCATTTCAACCAGGACATGGGAGCTCATTTAGGGTACAGCTGTCTTCAACTCTTTGTCAATTCCTTCTTCAATTCTTGTTGCCTCCTTCCTTTTTGGCTTCACTTCCCCTGAACCAACTTGGTTATACACCTTTCGTTCTTGACAAAAAGCAGAAACCACAACACGATGGAAAGTTCTGTTGAGGCCGGCGATCACTAACACAACCCCGCAAGCAGCCGGTCTATGCCAACCATGCCCTGATCTTCCTGCTTCTCTGGTAACAACTTTCTGGGGTTTAGCTCTCCACTGAACAAAGCATGAATGGCCTAGTATTGTGCCAGCACTGATTATACACAAAAAAATGGATTTTTAGGGTTTTTCCCAGTTAAGGGTTTGCATATTAGAGAATACCAACTTTCTTACACAATATAGCTCAAAATATTGCTCAAGTCCCACCAAATCATTTTGGGGATAAGAAAGAGTAGAAATGCTAGTAAGAATATTAACTTCATAAATCAGTAACATCTTTTAGCCAGGTGTTCATATAGCCATTTTCCCTACACGGCTCTTAAATCCAATGAGAAGAGCAGCCTGGGTCACTACACTGCTCTGCGTGCTACTGCAGCACTGATGAGCAGCTCCACTCGTGCCACACAGCCTCAGTTTACCGGCTGGAAGAGATTCCCACTCATGACTATGAAAGCCTTAGCTACAGTCCGTGAACTCCCTGGAAGGAAGTGATGCAGCATGTACTTGATGATAACTTCATTAAAAGCCCCCTTACATGTTCAACCATGGCTTAGAAGCCTGTGGAACACGGCAGTACATAACGCTGCAAAGATTCGTGTCCTTCCTCCCAAAAGAGTTAACGTCAACATAAAGCTAGAGGATACTTCATTAAAATTACAAAATTACACCTGCGCGATAATGACCTAGCTTCTAGAGTCTCCCCCACTTGTGGTATCTTTCACATGATCAGCTTGGATAAAAAAGCAACAGAGGTTCTTTAAGGGGGTTCACAGTTTAATGAGACGTCCATATGCCATTACGTGACACAGGATGATTAAGATTTTTCAATTTAGTTTCAGCATTTATTTTATCCAAGTAAGAGTATTCCTGAAGAAGTCCTTAACTCCTAAATTCCTTACAAAAACACTAATTCAAAGGGATACATGCACTCCTATGTTTCCTACATTATTATTTACAATAGTCAAGATATGAAAGTAACCCAAGTGTCCGTCGACTGATGAATAGATAAAGATGTGGTATATATACACAGTGGAATATTACTAAGCCAAAAAAAGAAAGAAATCTTGCCATTTGCCATGACGTGGATGGAACTAGAGAGTATTATGCTAACTGAAATAAGTCAGTCAGAGAAAGACAAATACCGTATGATTTCACCCATATGTGGAATTTAAGAAACAAACGAACAAAGGACAAAAAAAAAGGACAAACCAAAAAACAGACTCTTAACTATAGAGAACAAATTGATGGTTACCAGAGGGGAGGTGGATGGGGTATGGGTGAAACAGGGGATAGGATTAAACAGTACACTTAGCCTGATGAGCACTGAGTAATGTATGGAACTGTTGATTCACTATACTGTAGACCTGAAACTAATACAACACTATGTTAACTACACTGGAATGAAAACAAAATCAAATAAAACTAAATTCTTCCAAATGCTTCACTATATGTAAGGAACTATAGGAGGAACACAAAAATCAACACCACACCATCTCTGTCCTCAACTAACTAATCTGCCAGAGAGTTTATACATGTTAATATTTAATATTCACTGATAAAATCCTATGTGCCAGGCACTATAGTGTGCTTTACATGGTTATCTGATTTAAACCATACAACACTACCATCAGGTTGGTATTATTATTTCTGTTTTCCAGAGGTGGAAATTGAGGCCCAAAGAAGTTGAATAGTTAACAGATTGTTTGAGCTTGTCAGTGGCACTACCAGAAAAGAATCCAAGCCCGCTGGCTCCAGAGATGATATTCTTAACAGCTCTGCTATAGTGATTTCTAAATAGCCGTATAAAAACTTAAATGCCTTATGTAAAGAAATCACATCTGTACAGAAGGATCAGGAGGCTTCACGTAGAAGGTAGCAGGTAGCCTCTAATTAAATCCTATTCCTTGCCTCAATCTATTATTAGATATTTAATTTATTATATTAAAAAATTATGTATTTCACTTAGCTTTAAAAAGGGAGGAAGGGTGATAAATCAATTGTAATTACAAACAAAAGCAGATACAGGTGCTAAGAGGCTGTGATGATTTTATGGATATCCAAACACTTGTTTTTAAATCTCTACACCACAAACTGAAGCCAAAAAACAAAACAAAACAAAACAAAACAAAACAAAACAAAACACACACACACACACACACACAAATAATCAGAAGAAAACTGGTTAACAAGTCAACGAACATGCGCTTTCTCTGACATAGCAATTATAAAGGTCAAAACTTATTTTCACTCTATACAAATTAAACTAAAATGAACTGCTAAACTGTATATTACAAGGCCTTGAATTAAATTTTGACTAGTCAGACTTTTCTAATAGAAAATGCTCTTTGTAATCTTTTGCTTTTTTCTAGTCCAAATTCGCATTCCCTCCATGATGATAGAGAACCACTTCCCTGTACAAATCAGCACAAGTCTTACACTATCCCACACCATCCAAAATAGGCCTGCACCAACAAGTCCCAGTGGAAGACTCCCTCTGCCAGACTTTGTCCTCTCCAAAGAGCTAACCACCAATTCAGGCCTCAAGGCTTGGTTCATGGTCCTCCCTCCTTCTGGGTCTCTAAGGGAGCTCCTCCTGTCTAGTGGCTCTAAAATTTTCCCCAGTTCAGTTGACAAATTTATATATCCAGCTCATATCTTGCCTCTGACGACATGCTCACCGGTCCAAATATTTTGCTGACATCTCAACTGGCTATCACCGAGACACCTCAAAATTAAATGGATAAAAACACAATTGCTGATTTGTGCCCCACAGACATTTTCTTGTTTCAAAGAGCCAACTCATCCTCCTGGTCTTCCCAGACTCAATAAACGGTTCTTCCTTTCACCCAGATGATGACGCTCCAACACAGGAATCCCCCCTTCTTTCTTTTCTCCTTCCTCATATTATATTCAGTGCACCACATCATGTGTTCTCACTCCCTACTTTCAGGCCAGACTGCCTTGTTTCTTCTTCTTTAACAGGCAGGTAATGGGTTTGGGTTTTATTTTAAGAGCAGTGGGGAAGCAGGAACAATTTTGTAAGCAAAGAATGATGTAATATAACTCAAGCTCTTAAAAGATCACTGTAGCTCTTAGTTGGGGAATAGGCTGGTGGTGGGTGGGGCAGATAACAGAGTTAAGGTGACAAGTGATTGCAAGAATTTAGGTGAGAAATGATGGAGGCTTGCTTGGTCTTTGTTGGTAATAGAATTAGAAAGCAGACAAAATTGAGCTGTGTTTTGGAACAAGTCTCAAAAGAACTTTCTCATATTCAAAAGGAAAAAAGAGGGCATGTGAGGAAAAAGAAGAATCAATACTGTGTCGTGAGTTTTTTAGCTTCAACCCTTGAATAGATAACGGTACCACTTCCTGAGGAAGCAAGCAAGCTGGAGGAAGTCTGGTGTCCAGAACACCTCATAACCTCTATGTCTGCTATTCTGAGTGAGGGAGGGTGTGCATATATGTGCGCACACGTGAGATTCTACGTGGCCCCCACGCTCAACCTTCTCTACAGACTGTTGTGCCCTTCCTCTTAACTGCTTCATTGTCAGACCACAACATCTGAAACAGCACCTCTCCAATCTATTTTCTCTCACAGTATCCATGTGTCCTTAATCATACTTTATTCATCATCTGATTTTCTGGCTTTCTTGCCTTCTTAATGGTCACACACTCACTAGATTATGAGCTCCATTAGGGCAAGTATGTCCTTCACATCTATTCCTAACTCCTGGGTGCCAAGCACAGGTCCCGGCCCATAACTGCTACTGGATAAACATTTGCTCAATCAATTATCCTCAGGAATTTCTAGGGAGAGGGGAAAAAAACATGCCTAAAAGACAGCTTAGCAAACTGTTTCCAAAAAGGGCCAGATAGTAAATATTTTTAAGTTTCGAGAGCTACACAGTCTCTTGCAGCTACTCAACTCAGCTGGAGCATTAAAGTAGCCACAGAGAATATGCAAACAAATGAGTGTGGCTGTGTTCCACTAAAACTATATTTATAGAGGCTGAAATTTGAATTTCATACAATTTTCGTGTGTCATGAAATTATTCTTTTGATTTCTTTTCAACCATTTAAAAATGTAATAAGCATTCTTAGCATGTGGGCCGCAGTTTGCTGACCTCTGGTCTATCCAAAATTCACACATCTAGTGTCAAGGAAAGGAGAATGAGGAAATGGTAGTCTAGGTGATCAGTGTTAACTTCCACTGAAGAATTTACACTGTAAAATAATCCTTGTATTCACATACCTGTTACCCTTCCACTAGCCTACTGGTTCCTTAAGAAAAGGAAACCAGGTCTATGAATCTTCTCACCAAATACTTAATGTTTTTTTTTGTTTTTTTTTTTTATCACAAGAGAGGCAAGAAAGAAAGGAGGAAGAGAATTGCAGAAATGTATCCCAACTCTGAAACAAAGACAACGCTTATCTTCTCTTGATTCTGGTACTATCTGGCCATGATGAGAAATACAGCAATTTCAAAAGATGAGTGGCCATACAATAAACCTCAATTTCAAACTACAATAATGACTTTAACTGAAAGACCCTTAAAAAAATGTAAAAAGTTCTAAGAACTCTCCTATTATCCTGTAGGTCAACCTGTTCAGAACAAACACTATTTTCAAAGACAAGGTCAGCAATATCTCTATTAAATACAAAACTGACCTCCAACCATATACCTCTGTCATTAAAACTGCATTTTCTAAAGTTATAAATGGTAAGACAGACCATTAAAATGAATTTTAATTTATCAGATAAAAAAGGTTATGGTATGAAGATGCCTTAAAATATCTAATAAAATTATGCCAAATGTAAATTGTAAAGCAATATCCTGTAACTGAGTGCCTTGAAAAAAAATTAATGGGAGGGGGGTAAGGATGACGCACAAGTACGTGTCCCCAAGCTCCAGCACGGCCACTCTAACATTTACCGTCCACAGTACAGAAACCAGCAGGGGGTCTAATCTCTTTTTGTTTGTTTGGTTTAAGGATGGAAAAGAGGTAGAGGGCAGGAGGGGCATTATAAGCCTGAAAGTAGGGAAGGGAATTCCCTCAAAAAGGGGGCAAAAATGGAGGTGCAAAGAGTAGCTACCAAGCCTTTTCTGTTCTGATGGGATCAATGAAAGCTAGAAAGGGAAGAGAGGGATCACAAAAACAGGCTAACCATGTCCAATCTGTGGACATGATTAGAGGAGAAATCTTTGTGCAACTAATATTACAACGTATGTGGGTAATCCACATAGTGTTCAGCTTTGGTTAGGGACACCGAGTGAAAGAGGCCTGCGTGATTCTTTGCATCTAATCCAATCCCATCCCAACTCTGGCCTCCCAAGAGTCTATGCAGCACAGAGATTGAGAATGTGGACATTGAGAATTGAGAACATTGTTACTCTGCCACTCTCTGCTCCAAGGTAGGAGCCTTGGAGGATACAGGCCTGCACGTGAATGTATATGACGTATGCAGCACAGTGCTGGCAAATGGTAAGCTCACAATAAATGCTGTGGTTCTTCCTTTCAAATAGCTAGGCAGGATTATTCCTGCTGACTTGGATGTGGGGGAGGGTGATGGGGGCCTGAGGAAAGGAATGTGAGGTCACAGGGAGACCTGTGGGCACATTTCCATTGATAAGGAATTTTCTTTCAAATACTGGAGTATTCACTTACAGATCCCGAGTACCTATTTTCCATTCCTCTAGGAGAATGAGGATTAGAATCACCCTTGAAACTGGAGTGCCATTTGAACTCAACAGAACTGATCTGCTAACAAAGTACAGACCGAAATAAGCAACGTCTGCCAGGCTTGGCAAGACAGATACTGTACTTGAAAAGCAAACCTGGCACTTGCTGAAAAGATAGTGAAGAATGCGCTAGAGCAATAAATGGCATGGAATCAAGGCAAGAGATGTGGGCAACTGGTGTGCAACGGGGCCTGCCAGAAGGCTCTTCCCCCATATGCGTGGTTCACGCCTGGCGCTCAGGTCCCTGCTCAAGTGGCACCTAATCAGAGGCCTGTCAGTATAAAACAACATCTGCACCTATCTATTCTCACCCCAACACACACAAGCTTGTCATTTTCTCTTCCCTTATTATGAGTTATTTCTCTTCACAGGACTCATTACTGCTTGACATAAAATATATTTGTTATATACTGTCAATATCAACAGAGTGTTAACTCTACAAAACCAGGAATTTTTGTCAATTTTGCTCTCTGGTATATTCCCGGAGCCTAAAACAGAGTCCGCCATATAGTTTGTGCTAAATAAATATTAAATGAATGATCCAGCCTGGTGGAGAGCTCACAGTGACAAAGAAAAGAAAAAGACACTGAAAATAAAAATTTCTAAACTGTAATGGGGTACTAAACTGCTTGTTTAAAAAAAATTAATATTGCCAGTTAAAGCAATGATGACTTTTCATGTTCATGCAAACCCAGCAAACTATCTAAAAAGCATTCTAAATCACAGATGGGACCAAGAAATTGGAGGACAGTCATTCTTGAATCCAACAAAAATGAATGAGGAACACACAAGGTAGGTTTATGAGAATGTATAGTTTAGAAAGTTTATTTCACTTGTTAAGTAAAATCAGCACACATTCCTTTCTCCCATAAAATGTCCACAGATAAAGAAAGTGAGTAGATGTATGTTAAGTAAAAGTCAATATTTCTGTTCCTTAAAATACTTACCAAGAACATACAGTATTTTATTGCCATTACTGATTTTTGGATAAATGAATAATGAAAACTACAAAGCAAAGAGAGAACCTACCTATACCCATTTTTCTATGTGGATAAACTTTAACAGCAGTAATTTTCTCAAAAGAAAAATGATTTTCTTCAGATAATGGGAAGATCCAGAAAGTACATTATATAAAATAAGCTCTGGGAAATTTTTTAAACTGCAGTGTGGGTGTGCAAGGTGGCAAGTTGCCGTATTTTGTACCACAGAGAAAATGGGAAAGAAAAACACAATTTATCACAGTTACTTATGCTTTTATCTTTAAATTATAGCATATTCAAATAAAAAAAGACATTCACCCACGATTGAGAAACTAGGTTTAATCCTTATAATGCCCATAATTTATACTACAATAACTGCATACTTCAGTCATTAAAATATACTTGGTTTCCAGGGACTGAAAATACAAGATCTGCATATATAAAAGATAATTTAAGGGGCCAAACCAATATTCGTTGTATTTGGATTTTTTGAGGCCCAAGCAATAAAGACAACAGGAAGCTGTGGGAGAGACATAAAAATGAATTTAAATTACAGGAGAGCAACACAGAGGTTCACAGAGATCTTTTGAAAATATTACTGTTTGCTGATTTTGTTTTTTAGATGTAGTATTTAGTCATTTATTTCTATGCAAATTCTCTAATCTCAGAATGCCTCTGGAGAAATCTAGTCAAAAGAGGTATATTCTTGGGGCGCCTGGGTGGCTCTGTCGGTTAAGACTTCAGCTCAGGTCATGATCTCGCAGTTCATAAGCTTGAGCCCCATGTCGGGCTCTGTGCTGACAGCTAAGAGCCTGGAGTCTGCTTTGGATTGTGCGTCTCCCTCTCTCTTTGTGCTTCCCCCGCTTGCATTCTTTCTCTCTCTCAAAAATAAATAAAATTTTTTTTAAAAAAGGGTATTTTCTTAAGAAAGTTAACACAACCTACTGTGATTTTTTTTTTTTTTTCTGAGCAGGCCAACAATATGCTGAGGTGTTAGTTTTATAATTAAAAGGACTTCAGTGATTTTGCTCTTTGGTGGCACTTTTAACAGACTCTTGCATAAACCGCACAAAATGATGAGACATGCCAGAATTAAGTCTGACCTAATACACTTTTCTGTAGAAATGAAATTTACGATTTGATATCAACATCCCACTGTTATTTCCCCGAAGTCATGACCACACCAGAAATGTTTTCTGCTTCTCAGGAATACAATCCAAAATAAAAGCCTCATTTAAAAGAAAAAAGAAAAAAAAAAAAAAGACCCTTGTAACCAGGAATAATATTCTGATCCATGAAATCCATCATTAAAGCACAGTCTGTGTCAAGGAATCACCCTACTGTGCTTTTGTTTTTGGGTTTTGTTTTACCACGTATCTCCTTGCTCTTGCCCCAACACAACCCTATGACCTGTTTTCACCCAGGCTTTCATGCTTTCTCCTTCTTTAATGGATAATACAGAAGATGAAAACATAACCATTCTGTACTACTTGTTAAATAAAAACTCTGCAAGACTGACCCAAAAAATCACAAAGAAAAGTCAATCCTTATTCTGCACTGATATCCCAGATCAGAGACTTCCGATGGAAGATTAAAATAAAAAATATTCAAGTAAAAGACATGTAATCATAGCACATTTAATAATTCTACAGATTCTTCAGTTTCCTCCATCCCTGTGCTCCTCCAACCCCAGCTACTTCCTTAAAGCTGCTTCCCCTGAACTTTGCAACCACATGTCTCTAGAACCCAGTCTCCTTATGTGTCAGTCCCTGGGCTTGGGGAGCCACCCTCCAGAATCACAATATCTCAATGTTTCATAAACAAACCATTGCTAACCTGGAGAAGTGAGTTCAACCAGCTCCATTTTGTTGTTGTTCTTCTTAATCTCTCACCTACTGGCCGGCCTTATAGTCATAAATGAACAAAGATTCTAACCAGCCTCTCCTCAAAAAATGGAGGATGAAAGAAAAGACCTCAGCTTAAATACACTGAAGTGTCCAGATTTGATCTCTCTCCCTCTCTGTAATATACAAACACACACACACACACACACACACACACACACACACACACACACACAGTCATTCAAATTTGAAGGGATATACATACAAGAGAAATCTTATTTGGGGTGCCTGGGTGGCTCAGTCGGTTAAGTGTCCGACTTTGGCTCAGGTCATGATCTCACGGTTCGTGGGTTCAAGCCCTGTGTTGGGCTATGTGCTGACAGCTCAGAGCCTGGACCCTGCTTTGGAATGTGTCTCCCTCTTGCTCTGCTCCTCCCCTGCTCACGCTCCCTCTCTCTCAAAAATAAACACACATTTAAAAAAAAATTTTTTTTTAATAAAAACAAAGAGACGTCTCATTTTATCAAATAAAAAGGTATTTACAGAGCTCTGAAAACCTAAAAGATTAGGCACACCTAATTGCAGTTTTCTTCTTTTTTCCTGCATTACAAAATGGTTATACAATTGAGCTAATCGTTGTTTCTGGCAAAATTCAATATAACATTTCAACATAACGAAATAATGGATATTTTTTTCCTAGAGTTTTTGTCCCCAACAAGTTACCTCAAATTGTGCGTAATTATCATTCTCCTAGATGCTGGAGACCGAGGCTTGGCAATAGCTGCTATCCGAATTTAATATTCATATAAATTCACATAAAATATTTGGTTTCATCTCTACACCCTCAAGACATTATGAAAACCACTTTACTGATGAGGCTCTTGGGGTGAAACAGGTTGCGTGGTGTTTCTAAGGACGAAGAGTCAAAAAGTAGGTCTGACATGACTGATCTTTGATGTCATTATGTTTACTTTGTGGTCTTGTGAGGGAGAGGTCTCAAGCCTTTGAGGAATACTAGAATCATCTAAGCCCATCTCCCTAACTTGCTGAGGCCTGGGGTTATTAAACATCTCAAGTAATTATGAAATAACGGAGAGACAAGCATTTGGAAATTACTGCTTTACAACACAGTGAGTATGTGAAAATTAGCAAATGGAACAAATCAGCAAGTTAGCTGTCCTTTCCTCTGTTAGAACAAATCAGGCAAGTTCTACTGGAACTTTCTTTCATTCAGTACAGCAATTAATTAAAAAAACTACCTCGTGCCTGCTTTGTGCCATGGTATCAATAAACCCAGTGAAGTTTTGTTTGAGTTTCATAAAACATAAGGAATGGTATCCAAGTATCCAATATATTTCAGTCACCTTTGCAGTACTTGGGATGACCACCCTAACACCAATCAGTTCTAAGAGCCAAAATAAATATTCATTTACTAACTTAGAACCTATTTGAAAAGATAATAATAAGGACTAAATACTGCCAGCACTCTGCCAACTATATAAAACCAATTTTTAAACCTCCAGGCTTCTGCTTCTTTGTCTGAAAAAGTATACTTCCACACTAGACAAATGCTAAAGTTCCAGGGAGCAGTAAACTTTCATGTCTATAAAATACTCCATTTCATTCATTCAGAATCCAGGTTGCTGTATCAATAATGGTTTTAACTGTCAGTGAGCATAGGCTTCAAATACAGGCAATCTTGTTTTGTTGCCTGGCAAGGCTTGAAATCCAGGATTCCATCGTAATCACTGTTTCCATTTGGCTACTCCTAAAGTAATAGTCATTCAAAAACTATCTTTTGTGTAATTACTCTTAAATAGCTAGAGTATAACTGATATTTCTGTAAATGTAGTTACTCGATATAACTTGTGCCTTTATTTAGACTAAAACACTCTTTTGTCTTTCTGGCACTATTCTTTTGGGCACCGAGTTCAGGGTCACATCCAAATGATACATAATTTTTTAATGTACCCAAAAGAGAAATGCCAATCTCTGTCTTTAAATGCATGCTATTTAATTTTGACAAACAGTTCTAGGAATGTCTGCCAAACTTCTACAATTTACAGCAAATATATCATGAAAGAATAGACCATTCACAATTTATTATGTATTATTTTTTTTTTTGAACTACAGAAACACTCACTGTAGTTCTAGTTACATTTTTATGTGAATGACACTGAGATAAGCGGAAAAACAGATCTCAACACGCAGATTACCTACCGGAGGAGATAACCTGAGGATCTCAATTCTCCACCTTAAACTACCCTTCTCCTGCCTGTGTCTGCACTCTCTGTGCCACATCACATACTGTCCATCTGGGCAAGGCAGAAGCACACTGGGATTAAGCTCTAGAAACACTGATATTAACAAGAGTTAACAGGCAAGGAGGAAAGACAAGAGATGAACTGTGTCAGATTCAGCCACTCTGTGTATCTCAGGTGCCTACAATGTATGGCCCCTGGACACATAGTAGGTGCTCGACATCCCCTAAAAGGGGGATGTCTAACACAGGGTAGAAGAATGTACAGAGAGACAGCAAGCTTGGAGATTTTCTAGTGAGCAACGCTGAAGCGGCAGATGGAGACCATCACGAGAGATGAAATGGAGAAATGGCTTCTGGGTAGTTGACTGAATGGTGTATTTCTGAGATTTATAATATTGAAATTACTCAGGTTAATTCTGAAGAAGAGTCTAAGGAAGCCACTGAGTTGGAAGTTCAAATAGCTCTACGATAGGAGGACTATTTCTGGCCTTAAATTAGAGAAGGAAATTGATAGTAAACTTCTATTTGTGTGACCATGATCCAAATCTACAGGAAGTTTATGCCCCAGGATTCTACATGTATACAATCTAACCAGCGGGCAAATAACAAAGCTGGGCTGTTGTGGAGACAGGGTTCAAGGGCTACTTCACCAGAGATGTACTAGAAAGAAATGATTCTGCAAAATGAGCTGTGGCAAAGGAAGACAGCGGGGGAAAATGTGTCCAAGTAGCAGTGCGAGCTGGAAGGGGACACCACATCCCATTCTCTCCTTGCTGCCAGCATACTAAGACTTGCCATTACATGGCTGATCTAGCTTGGCGCGTAACTTTGATTTCTGGATGCTTCTCCCCATAGTATTTCTCAGACCACCTTCTTTCTCTCCATCCTCCGAGGAATAAGGCCCAATCTGCAGACCTTTTGCCATCTCTCCTATCAATTTAGTCTGTGTGCTTCGTCAGACGAATTGTATCCAGCATCTGATCAGGCCCTATAAAAGAAACTGGCGCAATCTCTCTTTACTGTGGAACATGATCCACTATTAAGTAAGCCTACTGGTACAGAGTTTATAAAAGAAGCCAAGAACAAAAGATGCTAGGGGAGACTCAGCTGAGAACCTGCTCCTTAACTCTAATGGCTCTAAAAGTGTCATGCCCACTTCCACCAAAAATCTTCTCAAAACAAGGGGTAGGGGACTGGAACTGCATAACGAATATAAGGCCAGAAAGCACAGGTCACACAAGAGAAAAGACTATTAATGAGGATAAGAGAAGGGCCTGGCTACAACAGCTGGGAAACTCAAGGCAAGTTACTTGAGGTCTCTGAGCCTCAACAACAAAATCAACAACAGACCGGGTGGTGAAGACAGAAAATACCTTCCCCGAAGGGTCTGTGCTGGCATTAAAAGGATGGTGTTAAGTCCTTTCATACACTGACTGGCTAATAATAACTCCTCAGTAGATGGCAGCTGTTTCAATGACGCTGCTGATGATACCAACATGGATACCGTATTTCTTGGCCAACACTGTCCACAGTGCAATAGGCCAAAGAGCATTTTCACCCAAAGCCAAGTCTGGGGATAATACATGAAGCTGGGCATTCTATTTAAGACAGGGCTTGTAGATAAAATTGTTTACCTCCTCTTCAAAACTATGTAAAAAGTAATGGCTAAGAACACTGTTTAGGCAATATGATTTAATTTACTTCAAAACTTTGCTCAAAAAGTAGTCTCTACACTGATGTTTAATTTTATATAAATAAGATGTGCCGTTGTATTAATATCAGTAGCTAGTGTGACTGGACCAGAAGGACCCTCACCCAAATCTCTAAGAAAACATGCAGGATAAGGTGTAACCTGAGGTAAGGTGGACACTAAGTAAGTTGGAAGATGAATATCTTAACTACATGATCGTTTTTTATATTAAAGACTTTTACCTCCTGAAAACTCATTCATTCATTTATTCAACAAAGATTTACAAAGCACTGTTCCAGGGACTGGGGATACAACAGTGAACAGACAAGGTTCCTGCTCTTATACATCTTAAGTGAGACTTACAAATAACAAGGGCACAGTACCGTGGCCACATTATTCTCCCCGGACCTTGTGTTTTCAACTGTCTCTGAAGGCAACTGAAATTAAGAGCACATGACTACTGACCTTTATTCCGCTTAGCTCACTGGATACAAAGACCACATTTTCCGACCTAGGCAAGCAAAACCTAGAGCCTCCTCATCAAATACTAGCCAGTCCTATAAACTCTTCCTGAAGGGTCACAGAAAACTGAAGGCTCTGAAGGAAAGGAAGGTGTTAATACATCTTGTCCTTAGTCTTCTAGCTCTAGAACTGTGTAAACACTTGTGGGAAGATTTTTAAAGGCCTGCAATGGTAATTAAATATTTATCTAATTTGATTACCATCCTAATTCATTTTATGAAAGAAAAGAAAATTCCTATTTGGACCTTGATTCTTGGTGGCATCAGCACCCCCTGCCTGATTTGTCACTCAAGGATGTACGTACAAGTCCTGGGTTAATGGGTATAATTCTGGGTCCAGAGATGGAAGCGCTCTAGTGAAACCCTACTACCCCTCACTCCCAAGTCTGCAGAACTGGAACAACGCAAGCCTGAATAAAGAATGTGAATATAAAAACAACACTGAGAATTACAGGCACAGTTTGCTAAAGATTCTTAGAAAGACTAATGATTATAAAGAGAACTAAAAGTGTGAACAACTCCCACTCCAGAGGACCTTAAGAATCCTCCAGCCTCTTTCTCGTCTGTCTCCTCTTTTGCAACAGTGCAATGGCAGACCATTCTAGGATGGCTGCAGGCCCTCAGAAGTCTTCAAATTAGAAACTCTACTAATGAAACTATGGCTCTTGACTTTGGGGTCCTACGATGGAAATCAGGAAGGACTCAAAACTGTAGGAAACGGCACTGTGCAGGGCACAGCAGATCTCAGATGGTGTGCTGGGATAAGCTAGTGTTTCCTGAAAAAAAGATTCCCTGGCTTGAGTGTAATGCTGAAACATGGCATGCAGCATCCTCATCTTGGAAGCTCTGGATGTATATAAACTCTGACAAGGCCTACAGTAAAGAAATCTGTTCAGCTAGTTAAACTTAACATTCTTCAAAATTATTTGGCCGTGGAACCCAGCCCACTTCTTAACAAACACATTAATTTTTAAGAGTTCGCTAGTGCCTACTATGTGCCATGGTGATCAAAGGGGAAATATTTCTGGTCTTCATGTAACTTACATATTTAATATTTATTTTCAAAGACAGCTATTGAAGGTAACCAGTTCACTGGGTCGTTATCTGAGCCTTTAACCTGATAGATCACTCCAACTCACTAAATTCCCCTCTAAATCCCATGATCTTTAGCTCTCTGAGACAAAAGTGGCAGCTACTCCTCACAAAACATCTCTGCTCTGGAAAATAATAGTCTGGCATAGTCTCCCTGGATCCGCTGTGGCAATTAAAAGCTCTGTACCAGATGCCAAAGGGTGTTTGTGCCATTTGTATTCGTCACTATACCTACATACACTGCCTGGCTCACCGGCGGGGTTTAACAAAGGTGTTTTTGAATCAACGGTAAATGACAAAGACTCCTTCTAGCCCCTGAAAATTCAGACTAAGAATGACCCAGATCAAAATCCTATCTTAGTCTCTGTGGCCAAATTGGATTTAGGTTCCCTTTATTGAATGCTGCCCTTACTGTGCCAACCTGCTTTATATGCCAAGTTCAGATGTGGGCACTTCTTTATTGATGATGTTATGAGCTAATATTATTTGCAAATGTTTTAATGACCAAATAGATCTTTCTAACTGGAGCTAATGTGTTGAAATGTAATCCCTCATAGAGGCACAGCTGTCTCATGGTCTGAACATAAAACTGGGATTCAAGAGCATTTTCTAACACCAGCCCTACAATTTTCTTTTAAAAAAAAATTAATATTCGTGTATTTCAATTCCTCAGTCAGTGAAACAGGAAAATAAACATTGGCTGGTATAACTATGTATAACTAAATGGAGTATGTTTGAAATTTATAAATAAACAAGATACCAAGGAACAAAACAATCACTAATTATGAAATTGGATGCAAAGAAGATTCAGAGGTCTAGCCCATTTTCAATCACATACACCGGAAACACAAGATGACTTCCTGGCTGCAGGGTTCTCACCAATAGCAAGAAAAGATCCCAAAGAAAGGAAAAGGGGTATTCATTGTTTGCCAAATAAAACAGCCTGGCTGAGCCTCCTCACACAAAACAGAAATCTTTAAAAGTGAAATTAATTTTCCCTGGATTTCCTAACACTTTACTTCTTACCTTGTCTTTACACATTCAAGTGGCATATCGTTTTAAAAAAACTGTTATGGTAAACAGAATTTAATTATTTTACGGTATGGTCTTTTACAAGGTAAAGGAAATGTGAGGAGTTGAGAAAGTATGCATCCCATATGGTTGGCTTCGTAGCACTTATGATCATTACAAGCACTCACAAAAAGGCAATACTGGGCTTTAAAGCTGAACTCTGTATTATCTCTTTCTCAGAGCCCTGGGGCTATCACTGCAAAGCACAGTGGTCCATTCTAAGCCCTGAATAGAGAAAAGGAAGAGATCATTAAATTATAATTTCCATGCACAATTGGTACAAGTATTTCCTACCAACAGGATTAATATGAAAGCAAGATCCCAGAATAAAGCTGCTCAGCAGAGAGGATGGCAGTTTAGTGTCTTGTAAATTTGATTTCACTGAAAGCCCTGACACATCATAATGGTGAAATCCTATTTACTGTAGCAAGCAGGATGGATAATGCTATTTAATACCTGGTGTACTGTGTGCCATCAGCTCATAGCTTTGTACTCCATGCTCTCATCTTACCTTCAGGTTAATACTTCTTGACAGCCTACATGGTAAATAGAGCCCCAAATTAAGTGCTGATCCTGTGATTTGCAAATCTTTCCTCTAAAGTTAGGCACAGAAAAACTGGCTCCAGTTAAAAGGATAATATTCACGGGATGCACTTTTAACAGGCTCACCCCAGAAAAGAATGTAAGTCGCATAACCGTAAAGCCAGATTTAAAAAGCATTTCAAGGTTATCCAAATCACATTTCCCATTAGGAAATTCAGAGAGGTTAACAGAAAAGCCAAAGTGTTTGAAGGACTTGTTGAATAATGAATTAAGGATAAGACCCCCATACCCACTATCTTGCGTGGATCACTCCCTTCCCCCCAAGGAGAACAAAACAGAAGGAAAAAAAAACAAAAACAAAAACCTCCATTCCTGCTTGCTGCTTTTGGAGTATTTGCAACAACAAGCTTCCTTTAGGGAGGTAGTTTAGAGTATAAAAGGGTTTGGTCTTTGAACCCACGTTATAAAGAACTATGTCAATTATATTAGCAAAAGTTGTAATGATACTGACCCTTATTAATTTCTCTACCTAATAATTAAAACCTAAGTATATTTAGTTGAATTATCATTACTTGCTAATGAGAAAAAAAAGAGGAACTCAAGGTAAACCACTACTAAAACCTCTGTCGTGTGTGATGGCATTACAATTAAAAGAGTCACTCACTGGCTTCCACTGCCTTCAGTGTCCAACTCGTGGACCAGAGAACTCTGTTTCTGCAACGCTGGGTAACTTCAGACGACAGGGAATCTGTCCTGATTTCAAGATGAATGAGGAAGGCAGTACAACAATTCAGGGTGCCAAGGGAATAATAGATCTCTAGGTTGACAAACGCAAACTAGTTAGTTATGTACCACAAAGTTGTACTTGCTTTTAACTATTGTGTTAAATTTGCTATGTCACACCGTATGGCCAAAACAGCCCACACAATAAAATTTAGTATATATGAATGAGCTACCCATATGACCTAGAATGGGTAATGATGACTGTTTAGAGAGCATTTGAGGGTGAAACTACCAAAGAATTTTTTTATCCCATAAATTGACTTTATTAAATTATCTTCCTACCCAAAAAGAATGTTTATGTTTTAGTATTTCAGATGGCGCTGATCTCTGATTCTATCCTATATTAATCCCTTCAAAAGGCTGACCAAGTTTCACTCAATGAAGTATTTTTATAATGACAGACTTCATCTGGTAATAAAAATACATAATAATTTCTTCCCATAAGGAGCACACTGGGCTGACAATAATCCGCTCTGTTGTCGTTTCTCTTTAATGTCATTGTTGGCATTATTCTCCCCCAAGCTTTGCACAAAGGAAAAGAGAAACCGAGGTACTAATTGACAAAGAAGTCAAGCAATCAAAAAATCCAATTAATCATACAGATGAGCCCAACTCTTTACGATGCAATGGAAGATATGCCACCCACTATAAGTAAAAGGCTTTTAAAAATTGCTCATTTGATGTAAGTAAGCACGACCTTAGAATTTAATTAGCAACTCTCTCCACAGGTGACAAACCAGCGAAGTACTTTTCTTCTTAATGACAATTTATTTTTCACCATTCTCTTTGCATTGCTCTCTTTTGCCCAGCTTGTACAATTCCCTCTCCTTAATTGTATGGGATTGACTGCAGTGTGTATGCAAATAGCTGCTGAAATCCAGAGGAGCCTATAAACTGAGAGCAATACAGATCCCCCTACCCTGTTGCTCTGAACATTATAACTGTAGCTAACTAAGCCCTCTGATCTCCCTCAGCTCCTCAGCTCACCAGGGCTTTTATAGCTCTCTTCACACTGTGCCAAACCCCGCCATTCTTACGAGTGCCAGGAGCAAAGTGGATTCAGTAAAACAAATCAATTCAAGTTCATAATTGAGAAGTTAGACACGCAAGACACACTAATCATCAAAGAACTCACATCTCCAAGATGTCCTGGGCAGAAGGGGGTCCTTCATGCTGGAAGATCTCTGGGGGAATCTGGACTCTGCCCTCTCATACTATGGCCTGGCCTTGCTTCTCGCTTCCCTCCCCACATAGGGGTAACAGACTACTGGAAAATACACATTTCCCTGAAGAACATGAAGACAAGCGATCCAGATTCTAATGAAATGGCCATCAAAGCGGCTTATCAACAGTAACAGAGTCTGTTTTCTTTCTAGAGATGGAATGAGATGACTCTCCTATAGCAACACAACGAACATACAGATGAATGGTTCAAAAACATTTTTAAACTGTTTGAATGACTATGAACTCCTTACTTTGAAGTAGAAGGAGCACAACTAGATATTAAAATAACTCTTAGAGGTATCACGCTGTAATTGGTAGGTAATAGTACTGACTTTATGTATTTTCTTTTGGCCAAATGTCCCCGGGAAGTACCAAATCCTGGGGGGAAGATTCTGCATTTTGAATGCTTAACACCCTTGCAGTTCATAAGGCAGCATTAATCACATTTTAACATCAGGACCAAAAAGCACTGTATTAGAAGCCAAAAAGAATGAATTTACCACCCCAAGAACAACCAACCAGCAGGATTGAACTCATGAGTGTAGAACTAACAAATATTAAAGCTAATACTGGCTAATAGCTAAAAGGTAAGGTGCTGGACCTGCCCCAGATTGAGAAGCTTTGGCTGTATGTTCTTCAGCAAATTACTTGAAGCCTTAGGGCCTTCATCTAAACAACAGGATTGATAGCCTCATAGTGTTGTGTGTGTGAATAAAATGACATAGTCCATGCAATGGGTCTGGCACACGTAAATACTCGAAAAACATTATTCTGAGTTACTATAATGATGATGATGCTACAAATAGTATTAAGGTAGTCAAACTTAAATATGATTCTCAGAGGACAGATATATACTATTAATTTAAATGACTAATGAAGAAGATTACCACTTACTTGGTGGATAGTTAAAAAGTATACATTAATTGCTTAGACATAATTTTATGGTATAAGCTTAGTAAATCTAGGATTCATTCACTCAACTCCTACGTGAGTTGTGGAACATACAGGGACAAGAAAGTTACCTCTGCTCTGAAGGAATTTACAAGATAAAAACAGATAACTTACCACAGTTATCATGAATATGGCACCTTGAAGAGAGGTATATAAAACACTATGGAGGGGCGCCTGGGTGGCGCAGTCGGTTAAGCGTCCGACTTCAGCCAGGTCATGATCTCGCGGTCCGTGAGTTCGAGCCCCGCGTCAGGCTCTGGGCTGATGGCTCGGAGCCTGGAGCCTGTTTCCGATTCTGTGTCTCCCTCTCTCTCTGCCCCTCCCCCGTTCATGCTCTGTCTCTCTCTGTCCCAAAAATAAAATAAAAAACGTTGAAAAAAAAATTAAAAAAAAAAAAAAACACTATGGAGAATTCCCTTACCAATTTGTTGAAAGCTTCCTAAAAACACTTAAGAACCTTCACTTTGAAAGCTGCCCTAGGTTTCCTCTCATCAAATCACCAATCAGGAATCAATATTCTCCAAGTCTCTGGCATCAACAACCAGAGTTAGTGTTCAAGTCTCTTTCAATGACGTGACATACCTAAATGTGACCCCTTTCATGTTCTTTACACATAGAAGTTCAATTCACCACTATGTTCAATGTTGTTTGACAAAGCCAGCAACCTTTCCAATGAAATAAGGACTTGAAAGACTTTTCAAATGGCTTTGAGTTTCTTTCTCGATAAAGAGTTGCTAGTTTTGGAATACTGGTTCTAAGAAGGGTGAACTGGTGTCCAGTTAAATTATACTTATTCTGAGGCTCCTGGGTGGCTCAGGTGGTTAAGCGTCTGACTTGATTTCAGCTCAGGTCATGATCTCACAGTTCCTGGGATCGAGCCTGGCATCCGACTCTGCACTGACAGTGCAGGGCCTGCTTGAGATTCATTCTCACCCTCTCTCTCTCTCTCTCTCTCTCTCTCTCTCTCTCTCTCTCCCCCTCTCCCTCTCTCTCTCTCTCTGCCCCCTGCTCAAAAAGTAAACATTTTTTAAAAATTCTTATTTTATTTTTTTACTTATTCCTCCCCATGAGTTAGTGGTAGGAGAAAGTTATCTCAGACTCCTAGTGAACTAACCACTATGGACATGCGCGAGGAAAAAGCTCCATTCACACCTGGGAATTATCTAATTGACAGAATTTATTGAAATAGATCAAAGAGGCAAGCTGTATTATAGAAGTAAATGTGCTCCACATGCTCAGGGGGCTTGGGTTCATATTCTCAAAAGAAATGTGTATCAAGTCCATGAAAATGAACAGTTCAAGTAATAAGATGCTGAGTCATCAAAAAGTGATAATGTAGACAGTTATGGTGTTCACCTAGTTGACGGGTAGGTGGTAAAGTGATGTTAGGGGATCATTTTTGGAATGATTCTATGAAAGACTGGTCAATGTTCCGTCTTCAGTAATGATACACCACCTAGTATCTAGTCTATGGTTTCATCATCTCATTTGGTTAGAATAAAGACATGTGCTTAAACCACTTTTAAACCACAGGCAGTCTGGATTTCATACAGTAAGTTAGATGATTCTGCAAGTGATCATAATATCATAATCATTTTTCTGACATTATGCATTATTGGATTCAGTACTTTTATATCTTCTAACACGAAGTGTATGGAGACTTTCTAATAGAAATGGTTAGACATTGCACTTTTCACTGTCATCCCAATACAAGGGGAACTCTTTTTACAGTCTTCTGCACTAAACCTAGGAAATGCTTCATCATTGGAGACCTAAATGTCTCTCAAATATTCCTGGAAGAAATCTAGTTGAATGAAATTAATGTAGGTACTTGAGGAATGGCAATAGTAAACAGGATTTTACAGAGATGGGAGAAGACAGCAGAAAGTTGAATAATACTAAAGTAATTTCATGATTTTTAGTATTGTACACAACGGAAAGTAAGTAGCTTTCTTTAATGGCAACAGCTTTTGCTAATCATTTTCCAGTTTTCAAAGAGCTTTTATATACATCATCTTATCTGTTTCCCTCAATAACTCACAAACGTGAGCAAGTAACGGAGTATTATCCCCACTTCATCGATGAAGAACCAGAGACCCGAAGAATTAGGTGACTTGTCAAATAACAAGATGACAGCACCGTGCCTTCTGGCTCCTGGTCTAGTCTGGAGTTATTAGGTATTAACTAATAGTAATGTGATTATTCTACCCCAGGATTTTTCTAAGCTCGCCAATACTTCCCAGTTTTCAGGTAAAATTCCTAAATAACTACTTTCCAGCCTTATCTTCAAAAAGAAAACATACATATTTTTTTCCTATTTAAGAAAATGCTGATCGCAATGATTTGACCCCACCGTACCATATCCATCTAATGTACCACTGCTTGTTCTAACCTGAGGCCAAAAACAACAGTTACATGCTAAGCAGATCAGTTTCACGCACGAAGAGCAAATCCTCTTGGTACTTCACACTAATCACTGAATTATCTCCAGCAAATTGGTGGACTTATGAGAAATGGGTGAATATTTTTCAGTGCCTTTTCTTGTACCCAACAGTGATCAATGACAAATTCAAAAGGTACCTAGCACAGTAAAACCTGAAGGCAAAGACAACTGTCACAGGGTGGGGAAAAAGGAGATGCTAGATAAATCACCTCAAAAACTACCACTGGTGCATTTTACCCTGCTAATAACATCGACTATCAAGTATGGTGCTCTGGAAATATGGAAGTAAAATAAGAACTACCACTGGCTGAGTAGGTATTCTATGCTGGATACTACAATAGGTGCTTTATGAGAATTAGCTCACCTAGCAAATCAGTGAGATAAGTACTGTTACATCCTCATTTTACTGCTAAAGAAACTGAAATCCTAAGTAGCATGTCCCCAAAAACTCAGCAGGTAAATGTCCGCTCAGTGAATTCAATCCAAGCCATCTGACATCACAGGCTGTGCTCTGAACCAGGGTTCCGTAGACTATAACTCATGGGTCCAATCCAGCCTGCTATCTGTTTTATATAGCCCTAAGAGTGGTTTTAGGTTTTTAAATGATTGGGGGTGGGCGCAATCAAAAAAAGAGTATTTCATGACATACAAAAGTTACATGAAATTCAAACTTCAGTGTCCATAAAGTGGAATACAATCACACTTGTTCAGCGACATACTGGCTATGGCTGCTGTCACATTGCAATGAACCGAGAGTGGGGTAGTCGTGACAGAAACCATTACATGGCCAGCAAAGCCTAAAATATTTCCTACCTGGCCCTTCTGAGAAAAATCTGCTGCCTCCTGCTGTAAGCCATTCCACTCTATGCTTATTTCACATCTCTACTTGGATGTCTTAACAAATACCCCAAACTTTAAGTATTTAAAATCAAAGTCCTGATTTTCTCTACCATCTACATGCAGGTCCATATTTGGTTAGTCTTCCCCTATGGAAAATCCATCCCTCTAGGTATAAAAGCCATAGATCTAGAGTATCCTTGAGTTCTTTCACTCATGTTCAAAACCATCAGCAAACGTGACCAGCTTTGTCTGTGAAATATCCAACCCCATTTCATTCCCTCTACTGCTAGTGGCCTGGCCCAAGCCATCACTATCCCTTTTCTGAATTATTGCCATTACATCTTACTAGGTCTCTCTTGTATCAGTTCTTGCCCAAGACAGCAGCCAGAAGGCTCCCATACTCACAAACCCTCTAGCTTTTCAAACATGCCATGCATACCCCTACTTGGTGCTGGTTTGCTCCCCATTACTGCAGACCCACCTATGAGACAGGCCCTCCCTCTCCACAAGATCCCCACCAACACTCCTAGCCCCTGGGACTCCTTTTTTCTCTGCTTTATTGCTCATCCATATTATTGCAACCTGCCATTCAATAGATATATTGGATTCTAATTGAATTTAAGCTCCCTGAGGCAGAAGTTTAGTTCATTTTTTTTTACTAGTATATCTCTGGCACTGGACCAGGGCCTGACATTTATTAGGTGCTTAAGAAGATAGCTGCTCAATGAATGAGGAAATGAACCCTGTGTGCAAGAAGCACTCAGATTAGTGACACACAGAGATGGGTGAACATACTTAACATGTAAATAATTGTACTGAATGGGGCTTAGTAGTAGATTTCTTATTTTATCTACTTTCTTATTAAACACCTTTCTAAACAAATCAAATTTTAGAAGTCTCAATCAAAGGGAAGAGAAAGCTAGCTTTGTATGACCTATGTATGAAATTATTCTAGATAAATCTACTTTCCTGAACAAGGGCACCGATGAGGTACTCAAACTCCCATTCTTAAACCCACGGTCTCATTCTGTTTTAGCCTTAATTCCCTCCTCTACATCTCTGTCAAACTCTGGGGCCATGTTGACTAGAGGTACTGCCTCAGCTACTCCACTTAACTCTTCTCCCCAAGTCCTACTATTCAACTCCTGCCCACCACTTTTTTTTTTTCCTCTAAATGTTTACCTATTTTTGAGAAAGAGCCAGAGATAGAGTGTGAGCGGGGAATGGGCAGAAAGAGAGACACAGAATCCGAAGCAGGCTCCAGGCTTTGAGCTGTCAGCATACAGCCCGATGTGGGGCCCGAACCCATGAACCGCGAGACCATGACCCAAGCCGAAGTGGAACACCCAACTGACTGAGCCACCCAGGCGCCCCATCCTGGCCACCACTCTGAAAAGAGATATTCATTTCTTAGCCACAAATGCAGGGAAACTGAGATTTCATAAAGACAATAATATCCCCTTAAAACACTACCATTTCTAAGAACCTACTCAACTTTGCACAATGTTTGAGAAAGACAAGAGTAGCACTCTACTATCTGACCTGGAGGCAGTGCAGTTTCTATACATTTAAGGAAAGGGGCACCTGGGTGGCTCAGTCGGTTAAGCAGCCGACTTCGGCTCAGGTCATGATCTCATGGTCCGTGAGTTCGAGCCCCGCGTCGGGCTCTGTGCTGACAGCTCGGAGCCTGGAGCCTGTTTCAGATTCTGTGTCACCCTCTCTCTGACCCTCCCCCGTTCATGATCTGTCTCTCTCTGTCTCAAAAATAAATAAACGTTAAAAAAAAATTTTTTTTAAACATTTCAGGAAAAAAGATGAGGGCGTTTGCAGAGTGCTAAATGCCTCATTGAGCCAATAACATGACCACACCCAAGGCAACCAAAGAAATGATATTTCCTGTGAGAATGATCTACCTGTTTGGCGTCTTCACTTCCTGGCCACTTGTTAACTAGGAAAACAGTTATATTTGTAATTATTGATGTTTAAATAAATCATATGGGAAAGCTGCAGATGTGGTACAAGAAGAGAATCAATGACAAGAAATAGTCATACCCTCTCCTCCAGTCTAGCCAGCTGCTCTTTGTAGAATGCATCCTGCTTCTTTATCACTCGATCTTTCTCTTCCAGCTGCTTAGCCTAAAAAAAGAAATGAAGAATATACTATATCGAGAAAAAGCAGCAACAGCAAAGCAAAAGTCAAGTATAAATTACATTAGAAATAAGTACACAAAGCTGAAGATTTTTGCAATCTATTAGGTCTCTGCCACAGAACAATATTAATAAGATGATGATTGCTGTATTTAAATGTAAAGGAGTCTACATTGTATTTTTTTTTTACTGTGACAGCTGTGTCCTACTTTGTCCAAAAGTATCAGAATACAGCAGACAATTTTATTTAACTTCTTTTGAAGAGTAATTTCAAAATAAATTTTTCTTAAATATTTTCTACAATAAAACTTAGATTTCATTCCGATCATAAGCTACATGGTTAACCTTTTTTCTTTTTTTTTTCTGAACAACAAAAATGCCTGTGTGACATTTTCTACATAAATCTTATGTTTGAGAACGCTTAAATTACACACTGAAACCTGCACATAAATACATGTATTGGTCTATCTTCTTTCTTATGAAGCAACTGTCTTTGGAGGGAGGGGCAAAAACTACTGTAAATGTTTATTTGAATAACTGAAAATTAAAAGTAATAAATAAAAAATAGTGAAGGTAATTTTAAAACTTGGTCGTCCCATTTCTAATTTACAAGATTTTTTTTCAAAATTAAAAAAATGTAATAAAATATTTTTTGATACTTGAAAAAATAAAGATAGTTACTTGTGGATGTTTTTCAAGGTTACGAAATGCATTTTTCAAACTGTTGTTTGTATCTTGATCATTACATTTTAAGTGATCTTTATCTCTGATAACAGACCTCCCTAAATCACCCCAAATGATAAAAGTTTTTAATATTTTCGTTCAGTAGAATGCTGAAAGCACACTTGACTAGGAATTTTAAGATATTAAGCAAGTATGTGTTCTGGCACTCCCATCCTTGTGCCGTGCAGCACATTATTTTGCAGGGCGATCAAGTGTCCCCTAGCTCAGCCTGGGTAAGGGTGACTTCCCCTAGAGGCTTAGATTCAGTGTACCTATTTTGCACATTTATAGGTCATTGCTTCACTACTTACCTTGTCTTCAATGTCCTGCAGCATGTTTAAAACAAACAAACAACAGTTTTTTAACAATACAACTAGTATTTTTTCCTAATGTCACAAAGAAATCTGATAGATAATATCTGAGATGCAAACCAAAGAAAGCAATGGGGGGAAAAAAATCAGAGGACTTGCTTAACTTGGAATGCATTTGAATGTCACTGTGCTGTTACAGTTTGAATAGAAGATTTCAATGAAAACTTCCTGCTACTTGATAGCATATGAATAAATAAAAACAAACATTAAGATTGCGCCACAACATACTAATATGAAAGTACATAATCTATGGCTCCTTGTTACAACATAGTAAAAAGCTGACTGGTCTGTCAGGAATATAAAAGAAAAGGTAAACAAGGAAAAGAATTTTTAACAAAGCTAAGTATGAAGAAAACATGTATGACTATATGACCTAAAAAGAAAAGATCTTCCTAAATTCAACACACACACACACACACACACACACACACACACACACACAATGAATACAGGAAATGTAAAAGAATGGATTTATGAGACCCACCATAAAAAAAAAAAATCACTAAACCAAATGAATAAGCAAATGACAAAAAGAAGAAAAGAAATTTCAACATGTAACTGAGAGTTAAAGATAATACAACACAGAACACGTTTAAAAAGTCCCCCCCCCCCCCGCAAACAAATGACCTACACTGGTAATTCACACACAAAAATACAAATAATAAACACATGGGGTAAAAATCAAAGCCTAAGAGAAATCAATGAAAATTAAAATAATGAAATACCATTATTCATCTACTGAACAGACAAAAATATAAAGTACTAATAAAAATGTCAAGGATACAGGAAGATAGGCTCTTCCAGACACTACTGATCAGAATGTAATCTGGTATAACCCCTTTTTAAATCAATTTGACAAAATCTAATGTTTTTAAAATATACATATTCACTGAGATCTAAACTCTATTTTTAGGATTTAAGTAATTATGACAATACATGAAGATGTTCATGATAGGGTTGTATAGAACTACAAAAAAGCAAAAAAAAAAAAAACCCACAACATTTTAATGGTTAAATAAAAATATCCTCAAAATATACTAAGTAAAAAAAGAAACAGATAATAAACAGAAAGGACAGTATAATCTCTTTTTTGGTAGGGAAGAAAAAAACTAGGATACTCAACAAAATGTCAACAAAACTTATATGGTAGGCTTATGAGTGGTTTCTAGTTATTCTTGCTTTTTTATATTTTCCAAATTAAAAAAAAAACATACTTTATAGTCAAAGGACATACGAGAGAATTGTCTGAGGTGAGAGAACTTCTCTTCTTGCTTATGGTGGTGGTTACACAATTGCATGCATTCGTCAAAACTCATAGAACTAAATATCACAAAGAATGAATTTAACTACATAAATATTAGAAAGTGTACACAAATTAAGCACACTAAAACTTATGAAAATAGCTACATATAAACATATGGATGGATGGATGCATACATATGTCTTTACTATTATTAATCTGTTTATCACTTGGCTGATTTTATTCTAGATATTTAATCCCAGGAAATATTAAGAAAAGCACACAAGGATTTATACCTAAGAAAATACAGCCAACATTATTTAAAGCAACAAATAATTGGGAATGACAGAAGTTTGTGTAAATAACATTTGGTCCAACACAAAGATATTGATTATAAAGATTTTGTCCAGCTATAATGACCAAACATGGAGAGCCACTAAAAATTAATGTTTTAGTAGAATAGTTAATTTTCTTTAACTCAAAATTTTATGTGGGGGGAAAAAGCAGGTCATAAAATAGCACATATGGGAAATTCCTAATTTTGGTTAAGGAAGGAACAGGGAAAGTTGAGTGCCTTGTTACACAGTCTTGGAAAAAACTACCCATCTTAGTATGCTAAGATGTTAACAGTGAATATGATATGCATAGTGGGATATTTTTTCTTATTTGGACTGTCCTATACTTTCCAAAATTTCTGTTATGAACAATTATTACTTCTGTGATCAGAAAAATGCTTCTTAAACATTAATATCACATAAATGTATCCCTGACTAGGATATGGAAAAATATGATAGAGAAGCTCAAAGAGTGAGGTATTAAGTAATTATATTAACAACCAAATTGTTTTAACAACCTGAACGATTATTTATAGCATGGAAATTATTTTACCTACAAATCCTTAATGTACTAGCACTTGATTCTCTCTCCCACTCAATTTTTGACAGTACCCACCATGGTTCTTAAAACACTTGCACTAAATGTTTCTTTTGTTCACATATAGTGCACAGTGAGACTTTTTTAAAAAACACACACAAAAAAGTAATAGCTATTCCATTATGGTTATTCAGAAAACACTAAAGAATTCAATACTATAAATATATTGCTTGAACCTACTGAGGACCACATACACCAACAAATTTAATTTTGAGAAGCAACATAAATAAAGGATGTATAGCAATATCCTCATTCATTTTTCTAAGATGTAATCTTTGAAAAAATTTAAAGCAACATGTGAAAAGGTCAGATATGCACACTAAAAAGGAACTACCTCCAAAGACCCGAAAACACCAAACTATAGTCTAACATCACAAATCTTTCCCTAGACAGCCAACAGAATCAATAGTTTGCGAGCCACTGGGGAGAACAACAAAGCAAGAAACATGGCTGCAACACCTGAACAGCACATTGCTTTGAAACAGTTAATGTGATGCTGGGAGGGAAAGTCACACAATATGAATCCTGAAACTCAAACAAGCCTAGAATACATTGACTAAGCTAATAGCTGCCAAGTATGGAGAATCACACTCAACTTACAAAAAAAAGCAGTAAACCAAGTGCAAGGAAATAAAACTTCTATGTATAACTCTCTAACAGAGAATCATTGTAAATGAACAAATAAAAACAAAGAGGATTACAACATTATTACAGAATTATTTCTTAGAAAAAAAGGAATATAAAAAATTTCCCCTCATCTCTTGTTTGCTATTATTCCTCTCACTACAAGAAATGTACGCTGATTAGTTTTCAGATCCTGTTGGATTTGGGACAACATGATCAGAACTTGGGAAAACATGACAGAACTTAAGTGGATCATTATGGAAAACTAGAGCACCCCATATGCAAGAGAAACAAAGAAAATAAGGAAATCAAGGTTCCTTTAAGAAACCCAACACATAAATATTTCAATGTTTTAAACTCGGTGGTAGCTAGTTTCAAAATAAAGTACCCATATATTATCTTCCTTAAGACTTGATTCTTTTCAGAAAGGATTTGAAGGTACTATGACTAAGAATATAATAAGATCAACAGAAGTAAAAACTGGGATTTTGGATACAACATATTGTGGTGGTGGGAACTTTACCTTCCCCCGTACATTCCTAGGTAACTCTTCGTACTGAAAACTTTTGGGCATAGTAGTTGAGCCTTCTTAGGCCTGGTTGCTGCTGAGGACTGAGATGTGGCACAGGGTACGTGGCATTGAGAACCCAGTGACATCACAATCACTTAGCTCAGAGGTTGTACTTCTTTGGACATCAAGGACAAGGCATGTTAAGGAAAGGCTTGGGACTACGGGAAAGCTCGTATATTTTGAATGACAAAGTACTTGGAAACGCTAGTGTTCAATTTTAATTGCTCAAGGGAGAAAACAAAGCAGGTACCTGCTCAATTTGATACTAAGAAGCCAGAGATTACCAGGATTGAGAAAAGGCAACAACTGTAAATCAATGCACCCAGGATATCCCTATAATTATATTTCCTATCATTCTAAATCTTGTAACAAATCTGAAACGCACATATAATGGATGGAGAAAGATTTAGTCTTTCACAATGATATGGATCATCTGTGGCATAGATCAATCTCCATCTATGTAATAACTCACATAGGCAAATAAGAGCAGAAAAAAAGAGCTTTATTCCTCATCAAACCTACACAGAACACAAAATATATAGGAACCTAATAAAATTATATGCTGACATAAAACAAAGAGAGAACTGAAATATCCAACAGGGACGAACCTAAACCTGTAAGGTAATAATACATTTAGAAGCTATGGAACATGATCATTGAGAATATCAATTGGCCGTAACAAAATAATTAAAGTAGCCATGTGTTCAATTAGCTGAATACTAGACTTCCGTTATAAATGAGAAATTACATAGGGTTCACTGAGCTTTTATCAAGTGGCATTAATAAACAAAGAATTACACAAAGTGCTGTTTTCCGAACCACATTAGAAGATGACCTTCAAAAAGGGTAACTCATCTAGGTTAACTTGAATGATGCCCAACCTATTATCAACTTTAGCACTTTTCAATGACTACTTAGAGGCACGAGCTATGACCAAACCCCAGCTTGAAATGTTAAACTACACTTACGTCCGCTAACATAAACTGAATATGGACCAGGACTTCCAAGAGACTCCTTAATCCTAAAACTGGAACTCATATCCAGGCCCCAGGACTTGATCAGTCCATTTGTTTCTGTTTTGTCTTCCCCAGAAGAGTTTCAAGAACTCTGGTCTACATTTCAGCTTTTTCATGCTAAGGACATACTGGAAACAGCCTAATGAATAAGTCCTCTTCCACTTTTGGGCATATCTGCTTATTTTCTTCAAAATGCTGGCAAAGTGGCTTTTGAAATTAAAAAGTAAAGCCAACAATGAGTGAAGAGAGGACGTTATTAGGTACATAAATTTAGAATAGAAAACAACCTAGTGTTGCTTTGCTTAAAATTCTTCCAGTTCTCTCCTAGTAGTTGTGCAGAACATGGTAGTTAACAAAAGAAGCAAAATTAAGAGCTAGATGAAGTCAGAAACAATTTTACAAGCTTTCTTCTACAGCTTTCGAGAGGAAAAATAATTTTTTACTTAGACACTTACTTCTCCATGTTTCTAGTTTCAGAACTTACTACCACTATGACATAGTAGGTAGTCCACCTGGTGGGGAGTCAGGAAATCCATATACCCATTCCAACTCTGTTAAATCACGATGGCCACCTCAGGCCTCGTCCATGTTCTAAAATCCTTCTCTAATATTACTTCCTTCATGTAGCTTTTCCCAAGTCATACCCACCTCCCCACCCCCTGCTGCCTCTGCTACTTTTGCACCTAATAAAACTTTCAGCAGGTCTCTTACGGCACCTGTTTGCCTTTTTTTTTTTTTTTTTTTAAGATTTTACTTTTAAGTAATCTCTACACCCAATGTGGGGCTTGAACTCACAACCCCGAGATTAAGAGTCACATGTTCCACTGACTGAACTAGCCAGCTGCCCCTTATAGCCCCTGTTTTTGAGTTTGTCTTGGATCATGTATGTTTACTTAGCCACTGTCCCTCTCTCAACTGTAAACCCTCCTCCCTGTCTAGGAAGAGATTTACTCCTCTCCGGATCTCTGGCTCAACCTAGGTCTGGAGCTTCCACAAAGGAAACACTCAGGACATGGTAGCTCAAATGGAAAAAAAGTACACTGAGGTGAAGAGACTGGAGTAGACACAACTTCTGGGGAGCAATTCTGTCACAGCATCTGTGATTTACTTCAAGATGCGCAGTATGACATCATGTGTCTGTGTTCCTTAGGTTAAGCTCTGAACCAGGTGCTGCCAGTATGCTACTCAAGAACACACAACAGGAGCAGTCAGCAAGTATTCTTACTGGAAGTGTGAAATCGGAAGCTGAAAAAGTAGAGGTGGGTACTACAAGGGCTTCACTCATGCATGCCTTGATCAATAATGATGGTTTGCTAATTGGCACAATGACTGGTGCAAATGAGATTTTATTAGTGAAAATGGTTCATTAACTAGCATGATGTCAGATATAAGTTCTTTTTAGTTCGTAAAATGAACGCTCAAAAAGATACAAGGGTTAGCTAACGGAAGGACACTCCTACATCTGCGGTGTGACCAGTTATCAGACAGTGAGAGCTTATGAGAACAAAGCACACAGCTCTAACTTTAAAGATGGTGCCTTAGGCTTAATCGCTTAACAGTCTTGTATCCAGGCATTGGTTGAAGACAGAGATTCTCACCTTTGACATTACTGACATTTTGGGCCAGACCCTTCTTTGTAGTGGAGAGCTGCCCTATGCATCGCAGAATGTGTTTAGTAGCATACCTGGCCTCTACGGTGCCAACAGTAGCACTCCAACTCTGAGCTGGGACAACAGAACATGTTTGCAGACATTGCCAAAACTGCCCCAGTTGAGAACCACTGGTTTAAGAGGATTGTTGGCTGCCTAAAGTCAACCATAAGCAGCCTAGTCTGCCCCAGGCAACACTTGTCCTGAAAATAAAACAACTTAAAAGAATAGACAACTGGGACCACTGAGTTTTACTGAATGGCTTGTATCAATTATTGCTAATACATTTTTCTTCAATAAACACCTGTTTGTATTATAAAACTGAGGTGGAGACTTGCTCCCATTATAACATGGCAGGGTTGCACCACAAAGGTATAATGTATAAAAGCAACAAGAATGGCTCACATGCATGTAATGAATAATATCTCAGTGAGAAAGGAAACTGGGAATGTAATTTTTTATTTGTGAATTCTTTATTTCTGAAGTATGCAATTTATAAAATAAGTATGTAAGTTCTGTCTTTTCTATAGCTCCCTATATAAACAGAATCAATGCCCATATAACCTAAAATTTTTGAATCCATGCAACTGATGTTCAGTTCAGGCAGAATGGATATCCAGTTGACATGAACTGGTATTAGTTGTTTAACATGTGTTCCGCTTGGGCAATGACAACACTAGACCTGATGTTAAATATTTTATAGATCATTCCTGAGAATAGGTATATAATGATTCCATTATAATTTACAACTTTCAATGTTACAAAGCAACATGACAGTTCAACATGAAAAGTACTGAAATATACCACCTGCTCAGTTCAGTTCTGTATATTCCATTCTGGTCCCAAACACCCATTTGAAAAAAGAACATTCATCACGATACCCAGCACGTAAGAAACACTAACTAATGCTGAATCAAAAGTAAATGAACTGTTAGGATTTCAGAATTCTTAAATAAGCAGCTTTATCTTTTCTAATGACACTAACTTTAGCTACCCCGTGTTTACGAAAGACACAAGTGAATGCAAACATGCATCAAGTCTAAAAGACCACCGGAATCAAATTTGGCAACAGAATAGAAAACGATGTTCCAGAAGACCAAGTTCTATGAATAAATAAGAACCTCATGTCACAGAATCATTAGTAAGCTTAGAAACTTTAAGGATCAGAATGATCATCAAAAGAGGAAAAGGCAGTTTTTGAAAGGGACCATATTCAAGAAAACTACTGGGCTCAGAGCAGGAAGGGGCTTTTATTATCAAATCCAGCTGCAGAATAGATGGGCATTATAAACCACTGAGTGTTACCATCGCATATAAGAGCAGCATGGTCTTAACTCCAGACCACACCTGACGGGGTCCAGAGTAGAAAGGAGCAAAGTGCAGTTCCACTACAATGTCTGGATCTCCTTGTTCCACATTGTGAGGAATAGTACTTCCATTTCCAGGCACTTATGTATAATCCTGTTTTACCACGGAGATTAAAAACTCTCAGAAGCACTCTAGCACAGAGATGCTGCATGAGCCACACTATTTGTGCCAAGACACTTGGTGGCCCTGATCTGACACCTAAGTTGGACAACAACGTGGAAGCAATTACCGCCCAACTTCTGACTTCCTTTTCTTTGTATTAACTTGTGTTTGTTCAATTTACATTTAGATTCAATGCGTATATTACTGGGACCCATTGGCCGCAGTCAACCTCTCCTCTTCTAACCTTATTCCTTGTTGACGGAGGGAATTCCCAAGGTCTGGGAGCAAGTTGGCTCTGGGACCCTTGCTCTTGACAGCAGACATCACTCACTGACTGGATTTCTTTTCATTTTGGCTTGACATGAAGGGAAGACAATGTAAAAGTGACTAGTCAACGATTTGTAGTTATTTTCAACCCTACCCAACATAAAGAGATTTTTAAAATTTGCTGTGAGGCTAATGCAGAATATTCTAAACATGTCTTCAAAACCACCGATATGCCATGTCAGCTCAGGCCCACTGGGATGCAGACGCGGAGGCAGATCAGAAGTAGGAGGGATGTACTGGGGGGGAAGGATAAAGGAGAGAGGGAGCAGGAGCGGCAGAGTGAGCCTCTGACTATGCTGTAGGTCTGATACCTGTGGTGCGAGGTGAGGTTGGAAGGAGACAACCTCGTAGCTCTGAGAAAAGCTCCGAAAAGGCCAGGACAAAGAGGAGCCCCAGGGCGAAGACTGACCATTAGAGGAATCCTGTGTCAGGCAAGATGGCACAGCTCCAGAGCCTCTGCTGTGTACTATCAGCCAGGCAGGGGCATGGCCTGGGGACGAACACCTGCGGTGGGTTCCAGACTTGCAGCAGCTTGAGGCTTACGGCCAAGTGCACCCTTGGCAGCACATTCTCTCCAAGAGTGAGAGCCGAAAGGCACACCCCCATGGCTGCCACATAACCTCATTTGCAAATGACAAAAACCAACTCTGAGCAGATCTTAAACTTCAGCTTCCAGTTCGAAATAAACCAGCCACCACAAGTGAGTTCATATCTGTTTGTACGTATCAGTTCCTCGGGAACTGCCCCAGTTATGCAGGCCAGGCTACATATTTCCAATCGGACCTAAGGAATACAACTTGATCCAGAAGTCCTGCGTAGCAAGAAAAGCAACAAAACAGTCATCAGACAATTAAAGTTTCAATTCCAGTTTGGCTGCTAACTCATGATCCTGGTAATAAGTTCCTTAACCTCTTGGGGCCTGTTTCCTTCCCTTTAAATTAAGGGCACTGTCTAAATAATACCTAAGATCCCTCTAACATTCACGTTTTATGCATTACATCTACCACAACAATTCTGCTGTTATTCAATTTGAATCTACTCTCCAGCTAGGCCAGAGGAAATTCACTGAATGCGTATGTTTTGCTGCCCAATTGTTAGGATGCTACAAGTACACATTAAACAACATTTGGAGTGTGTATGTGACACCTGGTTGCCAGGGGCAGACGCTGCATGGCAGCTGTGACGCTCCCTCTCTGCCTGACGTGGCACTGGTGGTGGGTGTCCAGTTACTGGAGAAGTGATGTGGCCTTTCCCGGCTCTCAGGCTCTCAGCAATAGTCACAGGCCTGCTTCTTGAACCTAATGCTACCTGTCAGATTCAAACAGGTATGACTGAGTATAAAATGGGCTGCTTTCTAAAACAAATTCAGCTCACTGCTGCTAACCAAATCACACTGGCTCTCATTTTCTACCAAAAAAAAAAAAAAAAAAAAATGACTAAGTGCAGAAAATAACTGGGCATCCTTCTCTCATTTATAATGCTTTAAACAGGATGGCACGGTGGAATTACGTCACAGGCACATTTAATTTATGCAAATACAAAACTAGTCCCTGAAGGAGGGGACAGAGTAATTTTTTTTTTTTTAACGTTTATTTATTTTTGAGACAGAGAGAGACAGAGCATGAACGGGGGAGGGTCAGAGAGAGAGGGAGACACAGAATTTGAAACAGGCTCCAGGCTCGGAGCCATCAGCACAGAGCCTGATGCGGGGCTTGAACTCACAAACCGCAAGGCCATGACCTGAGCCAAAGTCAGATGCTTAACCGACTGAGCCACCCAGGCGCCCCTGGACAGAGGAATTTTAAGTAACGCACAGGATTCTACTACCCCATCGGGAAGCCTGGGACAGACGGCCTGCCGCACTCTTGGCCTCCCTCGTTTCCTGCCCAATGAATGGAATTCTAGTGCTTCAAGATAATAGAGTTTCCATTCACAAATCCTTAAATAAAAGCCAATATTTTATCTAGTGCTCAACTAAAGAAACATAGTGACTCAATAACAGAAGAAAAATAGCATGGCTGGGCTCTTAAGAATAAATTTGAACAAAAGAAATCTTTGCCTCATACACGGGTTTTGTTTCTGGGCTTGAGGTTTCTTTGTTTTTGTTTTTAGTCTTACTGAGATGTAATTGACATATAAAATTCTCATGCTGATTTTAAAACTAAACCCTTAAGATGTGACTCCACTGTATTCCCAGAAAAACTGGAATTGGGAAAGTATTACAAGGATAAAAATTATTTTTAAAACTTTCCTCAGCAATGGCCACTGGTAATGAAACGATGAAGGGGTACCTGGCCCTCTGTACAAGGCCTCCAGCTTACCTGACCAAGGAAAAGCGGTTAAGACATGAGACCATGGGAACAACAAATGATAAACTCAAGCTTCAACAAAGCAAAAATGGAAAGAAGTCTTAGAGAGGAGGAATGGAAAGAAGAGAATGCACCCAAACCATAAATCATCCAAACAGAAAGCAAGAGAGCAGACCAGATAGAATGTAAATAAGCCACTTCTTTTCCTGGATCAAGCTGGTTGAAGAAGGATGAGAAGGCAGCCATTATCTGCCCATGGTGGAACCACACTGAATCACACCTCTTCTCATTCTCTGAGCTCGGCTAGCTTAGATTTAGCATTGTTCTCATCCCTGTTTACACACTGGTGTGGAAACTCCATAATGATACAGAGATTCTCAAATTCCAGAATCCCTTGGTACAATGAGGGGAGGAAGGGGTGCTTTTCATCCAAGGTTTGCTGAATAAGGAACTCAGGAATGGACATAACCAAAATGTCCACTTACAATTCTTAACAACCTTTATCACTTTTTAAGACCTAAAACTACATAATCATGTTAGAAAGCCTCACTCTACAGCAATATGAAGTAAAGAGTACAGTTTTATCCCCCCCCCCCCTTTTTTTAACAGTTAAGGAAACGGTTCCAGGCAAGAGACTTGCCTGAAATATACAGCTGGAAGAACTGTCTCGTGAAAACAGAATTTCTAACTCTCCCTACTACTACAGCTCACCAGGCAGACACTTCTATAGGTTTGGATCCAAGAATGAAAAGCAACTTTTTTGATTTTGACTTGGTTTTGCCTGCTGGGAAGTCAGAATATTATTAACTATTTGACATGATATCCTGCCTGCCTCATAGTTATGGCCATCTTATTATATGTTATCTTTCTGGCTTAAAAATCATCCTCCTGTGAGTATGATTTTCATTCATCCATCATTTGATCAGATGCCAGAAAGCCCCTAGCAACTGTTCTGACTGAGGAGCTAAGTGGTAAGATCCCAGCCCCAAAGAAAGTGACCCCCACCCTCAAGCCTCTTTTTTTGTTTTGTTTTTGTTTTTTGTTTTTTTTTTTAATATTTTCTTTTTTTTTTTAACGTTTATTTATTTTTGAGACAGAGAGAGACAGAGCATGAACAGGGGAAGGGCAGAGAGAGAGGGAGACACAGAATCTGAAACAGGCTCCAGGCTCTGAGCTGTCAGCCCAGAGCCTGACACGGGGGGGCTCGAACTCACAGACAGTGAGATCATGACCTGAGCCGAAGTCGGACGCTTAACCGACTGAGCCACCCAGGCGCCCCAGCAAGCCTCTTAAACCAAGTGCAAGTACAATGCAAGTAAAAAGATGATCTTAATGACATAGCATGAGTGACATGTGATGCCATATTTATCAGCTATCAAAAACACTCAGACAAAAAGAGAAAGGATCATATACATTTGAAGCAGGAATGTGCCTTAGAAACCAAGGTCTTCAGATGTTAAAGAACTAATTCTGGGACAGCTCTACTCACATAAGATCATAAAGCTAGTTAGTCATGAGTTAAAAAAAGAATACAGGTTATCTTGACTCACATTTAGAGTTGACATACTAAACAATATCTCAAAAAAACCTGCCTGTGAATAAGAAAAAAGAACCCAAAAATAAAAATTCTTGCTATATCAAACATAACATCACTGCTTCCCCCCTCCACCGCCCACCAGGCACATACACAATAAAAAAGCATGCATTTGCATGGGTGGATCATCTACAGAGCTGCTAAGGGGTGTTCACAATCTGGGATGAGCACTGAAGAAGTGGACAAAGATACTACAGACCACAAATCAAGAGAGGTGCATGAAAACATATTCACTGAAAGTAACAGGTATATATGTTAAGCATAAATACCAACATGTGTAAGTCATTCAGTACAGCAAAAGAAATTTATTGCTGAAAGCTCTGGCTTGATTCTTTAAAATTTTAACAATATTAGCCAGCTCTTCTATTTTAAAATGCTGGATGTTTTGTGATCCTTGCCATGTCACCTAGCACAGAATATTCCAGACTCCAGGAAAGAATTAGTGCTTTTTTCTAACTGAACTAAAAAGGCAGCCTGTTTGCTCTGAAAAATGGCTACCACCTGCTATTAATCTGAGCCCGAAAACAAGCAGTGTAATGACATTAGCAAGTTAACACTCCCTCCCCTACTTTCCTCAAAGAAGAGCAAAAGTGACGTTTCATAATCTCGAAAAGTTTGCAAAAAGTTCTGAGATAGGATTTGTATTTTACTAATAATAAACTGCAAATGATATAGGAGATTATTAAAACCAGATACTGTGTCCCTGTGGTGTGACAAGCCTGGTTTAAGCGCTAAAGGAATTCCCTCCCAAGTCCCCCTCTCTTTTTCCTTTATTCTTTTTGTCTGGTGTCAGATGAATGAATACAAGCAGTAATGATGACATGATCAAGGAAGAGTTGACAACTGGCGGAATATTTGTAAAAAAGACTGCTTAACTGATCTTTGCAACAAGCTGTATTTTGTCCTACTCGTGCTTTCTGGCTCCTGAGGCAGCCTGCGTCCTCAAGAGCTGAAATGTAACATAAAGCAGTTACTTGACGTATTCTCCAAATGATTTCTGGAACACTTGGGAGAACTTTTCCAATTTGGCTGGTAGAAAAAAATGGGCCACCAACTTACTCAGTTCTACGTAAGCATACAACCATGATCTAAGCAGAATACACAACACACGACAGCCCATAAATGACTCTGGGGCCACTGTGAACATGTCTGTTCCTAAACCAGACCCTACACACCTGCAAACATGTTAAGTTAAATGCTAAAATAATTTGCCCCTCTGGACAACAAAATCAACCTAACGTATGTATTCATTTATTCAACAAGCACTCAGTGAAACCTATTTTATGAAGATCCTCCAACACTGTTGTAGACATGGTAGAACACAAGAGCCAAATACATCTCAGTGACCATAAACCACAACCCTCAACTTCCGACTTGCACAGAGCTATAAAACCAGCAACAATCCGTTCTTGTCTACTAACTGTGTTCTTCAAGAATTCACAAACTGGTGTGAAGAGCAGTGCATGGGTTGTATAAACAACCAACCATAATAAAAGATAATATATGATAAGGACAGTGAATGGTGCACAAAAAATAAAGGATTCGATCAGCTGCACCAGAACTTGAAAGCTCCATGAGTAGGATTTAGATGGGCAGAGGCAGAGTCAAAGGCCACTGCAAGAGAGGGGACAGTAATCAAAGGTACACAGGAGAGAAGACAAGAGGCTTCAGCGCATACAGCAGTTAAGAGGGAATTTACAGTAGGAGGGTCAGAAAGTAAGTGGGAACTAGTCTGCAGGAAGACATAACTGTCTGGCTAAGAGGTCCGGACTTCATCCTGCAGGCCATGGGGGGCCTCTAAAGGTTTTGGAGTGGGATGAAAATGGTATTTTAGGAAGATTAATCTTGGTGCATAGGATGGATTAGAAAGAGGGGAGAATGCCAGTGGGGAAACCATTAAGGGGGCTGTTGAAAGGATCCAGGTGTGAGATAATAGCGGCCTACATGTGCTGAATGGCATTTATGTTTCTACCAGCACTTTCTAAATACCATCTGAAGTAAATATATAAATCCCAGTGAGAGGACAGGGGACTGCAAAACTGAAAGAACAAACCATTCTCCAAAACGCAGGGGAGACGTGCGAGCGTGAACACAGTGCGTCCCGTCAGCCACGCCACATAGGATCTCCAGACAGAAATAACCATTGAAACCATGTGATTTGGAGATAGGCCATGGATATATTTGATGTCAAGCACACCATTCTAAAATAAAATTAACTAGCAAGGAAAATATAATTAATGAAAGGGGACGAAAATTGGGACAGGTTACCATGAGATCTCAGGCATTGTTTTCTTTAACCACCAGTGGCAGTCGAAGGTTAAAAATCTGGGAAAATACAACAGACAGCATTCTCCAGATCCAGCTCCACACAAGTACCAATGTCCTTCCATCAAGATGTTCAAATTCACTACAGTCTAACACTAAATTTCAAGTCCTTTATCCTGAACAAAAGACTACTGTATAAAATCCATTACCTTAGAAAAATCATGATGGCTCTAAAGTTTTTAATACCCTAATTTTAATATTTGCTCAGATATTTCACCGAGATGTTGTTTTGTATGCCACTTTAAAAATGTTAGTCAAGGAAACCTGTATTCCATGATTAATTTGTGATTTAACTAGCTTTCTGATCTTAAAACCATTTTTTAATGGTTTCTAAGGTATGGTCAAAGAGTTTTAAACTCCAGACCCTCCTCCAATGAATTTCAATAGATGGCTACGATGCCCCAAGAAGTAGGTCAGAAGCGAAAGCCCTTGTCCTGCGTGCTGGGTCCAGAACAGGCTGGATCCCTTAGGCATCCGTGGACACTTCAACAAAACAGAAAACGAACCAAAAGGAAAACCACTCTTAATAACAAAGATTAATAAAAACTAATCGTTGTACAGCACTTAGCAGTTTATAAAGTTCTGTCATATTTATTACATCATTTAATTCTCAAAACAATGCTAGGACTAAATTAAATTCTCTACACAACGCCTAGAGAACAGCATAGCACAAAAATAGTAAAATAAACCCTGAGAAAATGATCACCCCAATTTTATACCAGAACACACCAAGGTCACAGAAGTGAAAAGAAATGGGCAAGTTACAAAGCCAATAAAGTCAAGATGTGTACAGTACCTTTCTCACCTTCTGCCCAAAGCCATGCCCAGGCTCCACTAACCGTTCCCTGGTACCAACCCCCATGGCACTTGCAGCCTGCAGCACCCGATGCATTCAGCAAAAGTTATGAGAAAACTTCTGTGTATGAGGCATCGTACAGAGGATTGTTGCTTAAGGGTGTATTAGTCAGATTTCTCCAGAGACACAGAACCAATAGGATATGTGGAGAGATATATAAGAGGACATTCATTATAGGAATTGGCTTGCACAGTTATGGAAGCTGAGAAGTCCTACAAACTGCTGTCTGCAAACTGGAGAACCAGAATGCTGGTTGGTTAATTCAGCCCGGATCTGAAGGCCTAAGAATCAGAGGAGCTGAGGCCACTGGTTTGACTCCTGGAGTCCAAAGGCCCAAGAACCAGGAGCTTCAATGTTCAAGGGCAAGAGAAACGGACTTCATCCCGGATGAAGAGACAGAATTCACCCTTCCTTTGCCTTTTTGTTCCATTCAGGACCCCAACAGAATGGATGACGCCTACCCACATCGGTGAGGGCAGATCTCTCTACTCAGTGTACTGAATCAGATATGTTCATCTCTTTCAGAAATACCCTCACTGACACACTTAGAAATGATGTGTTACCAGTTAGTTATCTGGGTATCCTTTGGACCAGACAAGCGGACACATAAAGTTAACCAAAAGAGGCTGCAACAAGAATGAGAAACTAATCAGGTATGGGTTTTCCTCTGAAAAACTCTCCATGCTTTAATAAAATCACCAAAAGAGAGAATGACAGAGAGAGACAGAGAGGAAGGAAGGAAGGAAGGAAGGAAGGAAGGAAGGAAGGAAGGAAGGAAGAGGGTAAGAGGGAAAGGGAGGGAGGGAGGATACAAGCATACAAATAACTATAAAAACAAAAGTAAAATTTGTAGACTGTGAACTCCTCAGGCGCAGGGTGGATGCCTTTTGATCACTGCATGAACAGAGCCTAGCAGGTACCTTAGAGAAGCGCTATGTAGTTTGGAGGATGAATGACAAGATTTCCTCATACGCTTACCTACATTGCTCAGGTTCCAGACGGCCACAGAGTGGTTTAACTAAATGCACACTCTTTATTCCTCAACTTTCTTATTGACTATTGGCATTTCAAAGAGTATATTTTTGAAAGAGGAAGATGAGTAAGAAAAAGTGTATTTCTGAAATGGCCCTTTGTAGATCTCTCGCCCAATTTGATACTGTGCATTTTTATATGTGTCATTTCCTCCATCTCTCTTCTTCCAAGAGATAGGCCTAAGCAGTCAGCTTATTATTTCCATTTCCCTTGATCCAATATGACCCCCTCTACTTTATCACACGGAACATAGCAGTGCATTCTGATCGGTAAAGAGCTGGCAATTACATGCTTCCAAGACACGCGTCCAGGATGGCAGACAGAAGCAAGTATGTCAACACCTCTTTCTCCCACGCCCATGGCAGACATCACTCGGCCACCGCTGCCCTTTACTCACAGACTCTAAAGGGGGCCGCAGAACTTCTCAACTCAGTGCTCTAGGCAGGCAGTCCCAATCAACTGGAGCTGGCTGACAGTTTGCCAGAGCACTGTCCTGGCTGTCAGACATGCTTTGGGTCAAAGAAAAAGCGAAGAAAAATGTACAGAATACTAAGAGGAGTAACGGAGAATAATTAGGGTGCGGGAGGTGCAATCATAGATTAGGCCCCAAAAGAAGCACAGACCGTGTTGAACCATAAAAAGAGTTAAAGGGCACGAAGACAGTGGACAGAAAAGCTGGAGGATATGGGAGTTGCACAAATACAAAACAGTGATCCAGTGGCCCCAGGAGCATGCCCAGTCCCTAAATGCACACATCTAAGTAGAAACCGGTAGAAAGAAAGCAGGCCACACTCTGGGAATCAGGGACTGATGGGGACAATATGGAAAGAGGTTCCAGCCAGGAAGTGACCAAAAGATGACTTACCACTCCTACCCAAACAAAACTAGGGCCACCAGTTTTGTTTCACAGAGCATCACCAGGGTGACATCACCTTCGGGCAGAGAGCAGCCAGAGCCTATTTTCAGCTCACATGGGTAGAAAGGACGGGCTGTTTATATGGCGCCCTATTGTGCCCAGAAACCACCAGAATGCAAATGAGTCATGGCAGACACTGACAAGAGACCCATAAAAGGGCCCAGAGAACCCAAAGGTGTGGACAGCTCAAATTATTTTCATTTTCCTTCTTCCCATAGAAATCCTGTGAGAAACCAAAAGTTTGTTGCAGAGGTGCACAGAAAGTGATACGGGAAAATAAAACTTGGGTGCACTACTGGATACAAAACTTATCTTGGCTCAGCCGACTTGCTCCTTGCCTTGCTCTCCTGACTCCTGATTTAGTGCCTTTGAACTGACCTCACAGGACTGATGTTTGGTTTTCCGTACCCTTCTTTTATAAACTTTTCTAAACCACTTCCCAAGCAGGTTAAATATTTAAAACCATAAACTATGCAGGAGAACACTTTTGGCATGAGTGAGTTTTTACTTATAAATCCAATCTGACAAAAGAATTCAATATATATGCAATATGAGTAAACTAATAATTGAACATTAATGTGTCCTCCCATGTCCTTTTTATTCCCTCTTTTTCCCTCAGTTAATGCTAATATTTTCTTTGGTAACAGAATAAAAGTCAATTACATCAGCCAAACTAGGAACCTGTCATACCCATAACTCTTCTTCACTTTCTCCATGCAACTATCACAATATCCTATCAATTAGTAGTTCATGTACCACTCTTAGGACTTTTATGATATTAATTTAACCACCATTAAGACCTACTGCTATTGGCTCGATATTTTTCTTTAAAGTAACTCATTTTTAAAAGCCGAATAATTATAAAACTTTATATAACTACCATAATTAGAAAACCAGATTCAACTGTCACAAATAGAAGATAATAGAGAAAAATACAATGAAAACAATTTCTGGTTAGAAATTATTGCCCAACCCAAGATTCTGAGCTTGCCCTCTGACATGCCCCATTCTCTTTATTAAAAAGGTAGATTAACCATGCTAGCGTTTAAAGACAAAGTATCACCAACGACGTTGGCAGTAAATTGCAGGAGTTAATGATATGTAATCCATAGCCAGAACTCCTGGGTTGGAATTTTAATTCCTCCACCTACTAGCTATGTGATATTAGGCAAGTTATTTTAACCCTTCTGTGCATTAGTTTCCTCATCTTTAAAATGGGACTATTAACAGTACCTCCCTCATGAGGTAGTTATGAGGTTAAAAAGATTAACATTTGCAAAACACTAAATCTTCACTACAGGTTTGTTAAACAGAATATAACCACCACAATGACAAAACTAGGTTCTGCTGAAAAGCACACAGGCACAGCAACTACTCACAAGTGACAACAAATAACACTATCATGATGAACATTCAAGAACATGAATAAATCAAGACACTAGGTATGTCAAGGACACATGCCAAGAGAGACCAAAGAGAATGTAGAGATTTCAACCGAAGTGAAGGAAATGAGCCCTGCATTTCCTCTGTTTGAAGTAGACCAGAGATTTGGCTTCTCCCCAAGTTCAACAACCTCAGGTAACTGTAATAGGCACGTCAATGATGACAAAACCCTGCTTCAAGGATCTAGAAATCTAAAGAGGGACAGTTGATTTTTAAAAATTACAACGTTGGGGTGCCTGGGTGGCGCAGTCGGTTGGGCATCCGACTTCAGCCAGGTCACGATCTCGCGGTCCGTGAGTTCGAGCCCCACGTCGGGCTCTGGGCTGATGGCTCAGAGCCTGGAGCCTGTTTCCGATTCTGTGTCTCCCTCTCTCTCTGCCCCTCCCCCGTTCATGCTCTGTCTCTCTCTGTCCCAAAAATAAATAAACGTTGAAAAAAAATTTTTTTTAAATCACAACGTAATATAATGAGAAAGACGAATGTATGATGCCTAAAGGTGGGAAAGCAGGCTGCATTCAAGGACTGGCAACACATGTGAGAACCTGAACAGCTTCCTCTACATTGTCTACACCAACAAAACCCAAACACACAAGACCTTGAAAACAAGGGACATCTATAACACAATGCTTTCTTGCCACGTCATGCCCAGACTGAACAAACGTGAAGAATCACTGGCACAGTGGGCTGCGGCCAACAGCACCAGGAAGGGAAGAAAGTCTTTAAAGATGGCCTGAAAGATAGCTGAAAACAAAGTGACATCACTATCACCTACTTGGAAGCAACTACAAGGCGAGATCACACTGATGAGCAGCAAACCAAGCCCAAAAGGTGATGGTGAACAATGTATTTAGAATGACATCTGGCTGAAAATCAGGGCTATAAATACCTAAAGCTCTCTAACATCTGATTCATTTGGGATATAAAATCCAACCAAAGAAAGGGGGTCTGCACATCAGTTTTCTTGAACAGTGATCTCTACTTAGGACTCAAACATGCAGAAATGACATTATAACGCCAACCATCTAGGCCTGGGCATACAATTGTGTTCATCTAAATTAGTATCATTATGCATGTAATCAATAAGAAATATATTTCACCACAGAATGGGGAAAAAAAAGATGGTCTGGTTTATCTATTTGTTGTGATAGATACATCCTAATGTAATGACATCCTGTATGTCAATGAAATACAAACACACTTTTCTTTTCCAGGCAACAGCTTTCAAATGTTCCCAACCACTGAGCTTGAAAGTGGGGAAAAGGGGTGCAGCTATGCCAAAGCAGCACCCCCTACCTGACAGAGATGTGTGAGCATTGAGAATGTGCTCAGTGAGGGGAACAGGGACCCTAAAATGCTATGTAATCAGATTACTTAAATACATCAACTTAGAAACAACAGGAGGAAAACTTTACTAATGAAGCTAAAATAGAGAAGAGAAAGATAAATCCAACAAGGACACACTAAGTCCTATGGATACCACAAGCTTCGAGGACATCCACTGGGAGAGCGGAGCAAGGAACCAAAGCTGAGGTAAGCAGGAATGAATTCAGGCAAGACAGAGGTGGAGAGCAGCAATGGAGCTTCTGGGAAACATGGGGTGAGGAAAGGGACAATTCTGACAAAGCTTTACTGTGAGTGAGTCACATTTAGAGGGCAAAAGCATAGGCCAGCAAGCCTGAGAAAGTGCTGGAACAGGCTTGTTGAGGGCAGATGTGGACAACCTCTATTGTTCCCACATTCTCTTTCCTCTGGTGTTTTCTTTTGGACTCTTTGCCATCATCTTTCCCTCCCTTATTTATCCATTTTTCCACTTATCAGTAATTTCTTTCTATTCTGGTCTCTTTTCTTTGTTCATTTTTCTTCCTCACTTTTGTTCTTGCCCTTAAGTGGGTGAAAATGTATGCAACACATTAAGTTGTTGTTACTGTTTTGAAGTTCAAAGGAAATCAAGTTGAATATGTTGTACTTTTGACTCTAAAAACCCAGAAGCATTAGTCCCACCCTCAGCCCCTTACTTGTGGCTGGGTTCCTTTCTTCCTTTCTTCCTTTCTTCCTTCCTTTCTTCCTTTCTTCCTTTCTTTCTTTCTTTCTTTCTTTCTTTCTTTCTTTCTTTCTTTCTTTCCTCCAGATAATTAGTAGAACTACAGAGAAAAAAAAATTCCCTATTCCTGATTTAGCAAATACATTCTTAGTTCTCTGCATCTTTGCTCGTACTGATGCCTCACCGATCTTTTCATTACTTCTCTAATTTCTGACTTTGTGAGCATGGGGAACAAAGGGTATTAAGCCACAATTATCCCTGGCACACGTAAAATTGTGATGCTTTGTGTGAGATATATATAAAACTAATTTTTCACAGAAAGCAAAATGTTTTTCTCTGGTAAGTCAAAATTAGCACTGTCGTTCTAGAATCTAACACTACAGAATTAACACACATGGGGGACAGGCCAGTGAATTCTTGAGCCCCCGCCTGAAGCTAGCTCTCCCAATGTCTCTTGCTTACTCATGACCTATTTTTCTATATTTCCCAGTGATCTAGTTAAATAATACTTCTCATCCCTTGATTTCACATACTTCTCATTTTTAAATCCATTCTCTCTTCCTCTACTCTTCATCCTCACCAGTTTATTGTGGTCTGGGACTACCCTTCAAGTGCTCTTTCAGAGAATTAGAAATAATAACTAAATCATTCAGCAGGAAAAGATAGAAACTGATAAATGTGACACTTTGTTGGGCAGCCTCTTTTGCCCTAAATAGATAGCTTCATATCACTATTCTTTATTTTCCCTAGAATGAAAAGAATGTGGTAGGAAATTATTTATAATACAGTCTCTAAGTATATAATGAGTGCATTCAAATGGTATGGGCTGCACCCACGTTTATGATTCTGCTGTTGTTTAAAAAAAAAAAGTAAAATCAATATATCTAACGGTAGAACTCTGCACTGGGTTGGCTAGTTTATTATGCTGAATCTGGACTGAATCTAAAAGTGTTCTATACACAATCCCATAGAGAAGATTAACCAATAGACTTTCCTTCTACCAGAACTAGTTCCTGTCTTTAAACTAAATCCCTCCTGCTGAAATTGAATCCTTAAAAAAAATTAATCCCATACTCAGATGTAGCTAGAAAAGAGCCAGTCGTAATCTTCCATATCATACTTCTACACATACTAGCAGAAGGTAATCCCCTCAAACGTCTCCTCTTTTAACTAAATATCTGGGCTATACAGCTAAATGTTTTTTTATCCAGCTCTTTAACTGCAATGTGGACCTTTTCTGTGTGTTACTCAAACTCAACATCCCTCTCAGTTTATTTAGATTCTGTGAACTTTGGTTTCATCATCTAAAAAACAAAGCTAGTGACACCTGCCCTATTACTTCTCTTTTAAGAGCCAAATTAAATCATACCTGTGAAAGCATTAAGAATTTAAAAACAACATATTCATTACAAGTAGGTATATGAGCAAACAAATGAGAAATGATGAACAGAATGAAGAAAACACAGGAAATTTAACATAGTTAAAATTTAAGTTCAAGCTTGGTCTTTATTTTCTGTTTCACTACAGCTAATTCACTCTGTGACAACTTCTAGTTTTGATTCTAATAAGGAATAGCTTAGCAACTGACAACAAGTTAAGATCTTACCTATTGCTATATTCAAAAAGACCTACTACAAAAGTGCTGAGTTGGCTGCTGGATGGCGGTGGTATAGTTAGGGACACCAAGACACTGAATCTCAAATCTAGCCTTTACTAGTTTTTGACCTTGGGAAAATCCCAAATCTAGCCTTTACTAGTTTTTGACCTTGGGAAAATTACACAGACTATCTAAGCCTTAGATTCTCCATCGCCAAAATGAGGACAACAATCAGACACTCCTTAAATGGGCTCTGTAAGGATTAAATAAGACCATATATAAAGTTCTGGCACGGTGCGGCACACATGTGGGAAACAATACCATCAGGACTAGTAAATGACAGGCTTAAAACACAGACTGAAAAACAAAAAAATACCTACGTACTTTATACATTAAGTTGTAATAAAATACCTAAATACAAATTCCTTACCAATTGTCTGAAATAAGAATGAGTCCTTTTCCTTGGGTATGGTTCTGCTGAGTTCCCCATAATCTTCATAATGGATTATCAATAATTTCAACTGGTTTCCTTAATGGTGAGTGAGGACTAAAAGACCCTCATAGAGCAATCAGCATGCAGGATCCTTCTTGGATTTCTTCCCTAATCTTTCCCACAGTTCTCTCACCCATACCCATACCTAACTCAACAGCAAATTTTCAGTAAATCACATTTATGAGTCTTTCCAAAGCATTCACCTTATTTTTCATATAATAGCAACAGATGACATGACATTTAATTAATTTATGCAGAAGTGACAACTAACATAAATAGGCTTGCAAACAAACATTACATACCCTTGGTAAGCATCCAACTTGGTAAGCATCAGGTAAGAAATGCACAGGAATGTTAGAAAGTCTACTAGTAACAAGAGCACCAATGAGCCATGGACATCACAGAGTATGTATCTGAGGGAATAGAAGTTGTTTAACCTACCAGGTGAAATCTGAAGAGGTCAGAGAAGGGTTATACTATAGCTGAATCATCACCAACACGTTTGCTTTCACTCTAATCCCATATATTTCCATTTGTTCCTGGAAGATTCCACATAAGCTGTTTACCCTTCTTTGACCAAATGATCCCCTAAGACAACTGATCTAACCCCCTCCCAGGAAGCAATAAAATCAACTTTCAAGTCGCCCAAATCCAGTCACAAGTTTTCGTGATCAGTCTGCAGTAATTCTAGCTTGCAGAAAGCAAAGACAGGGAACGATCCAGTAATATTAAACACAAGGCATATTACTATTTGGCTCAACTGATAATGAGAGCATTTTTTGCACCCTAAGATCTCTGTGGCCCACGTGCACACTATTGGATGAGCAGACATGTCTTGGTCCAGTTTTAACAAGTTGTGTTCTAAATGCAACCCAAGCCATTAACTCCAAAGAATTAGCCTTCTAAAACTGGCACTTCTCACAGATGTATAGCCACAGGCTGATGTGTCACACATCTATGAGGAGTATGACAAGTAATCTGACCCTACTAACAAAGTACTAAAGGTTGTGACTGGTTTCCCTCTTACACAAACCACAGAAGATTCAAGATTATCCCTGTGATAAGTTGCTCTCATTCCTTGGGTTTCTGGGTGTTTTCAGTCAGAAAGGGGTAGAGCTTTAGCTAGCACATTGTAAATGCATTTCATCATCATGCCTTTATCTATCCCTTTATTTATAACACAGGTAACCCATGCAGCAATGTTGTATAGATGAATATACAAAAAGCAAAAATCGTTCTATCACGGAGGTCAGTAAACTGTGGCCCAAGAGCCAAATCTTGCCCACCACTTGTTTTGGAAATAAAGTTTTACTGAAACATAGCCCCATCCATTCATTTATGTACTTGTTCATGGCTGCTTTCATGCTGCAATGACAGTTAAGTCATTGCAAGAGAAACTGTAAGGCATGCAATGCTTAAAAAATATTTACTATCTGGCCCTTTACAGATACAGTTTGCTGATCCTTGCTCTAACAGAAAATGTGGTACCTTAACCAAAAGACCTAGAAAACCCAGTCCTTTGACACTCTGGGACAGAAAAAGAAAATATACAAAAAAGATGTTTATCTGACATGCAAGTCCTCCCAAAAGGCAGACAAATATGATTTAGATACAGACCTAGTTTTCTGAGGGTAGCATGGGTGGTTTAGTCAGTTGAGAGTATGACTTTTGGCTCAGGTCATGATCCCAGGGTCATGGAATCGAGCCCCCAGTCATGTTCCATGCTGAGTGTGGAGCCTGCTTAAGATTCTCTCTCTCTCTCTCTCTCTCTCTCTCTCTCTCTCCCTCTCTCTCCCTCTCTCTCCCTCTCTCTCCCTCTCTCTCCCTCTCTCTCCCTCTCCCTCTCCCTTCCATCTTACCCCTCTCTCACACTCTCTCTTAAAAACAAACAAAAAACTAGTTTTCTGAGTGACCAAACACATACAGTGAAGATCAACAAGTTCTCTCAACTTATTATTCTTAAGCACCAGAAAACTGAGTCATAGAGAGGATAGTTTCCTAACTTGTGTTTTATTTATTGTTTATTTGTTTACTTGTTGCCATGAAAAAGAGAACCAAAAATTGTTATGGAGTTCCAGGATGGTGACAGCATGCTCTTGTACATTTTAGAAGCAAGTTGTTTCATGGTCAATATGGCTACCTGACAAGTGGCTCATCTGACCCAAGTTCAAGTTCACTTAGAATTACAGGCTTGTTATGTCCCAAAATAAGAATATAATCATTGTTCACTTAATTCTTTTACTTTAGGCATCAATATTTTTTTAATGTTCTCAGGTTTGACATTTTAAAAAGTGATTTACAGATTAAATCTGGCCCTGCAGTTTATCATGAAAGCAGCTTTTTAAACTATACATCCCAATACAGCTCATGTTCTTTGCTGAATGCGAATAAGAAAGAGAATTCCAAACATCATTTCTTTTCTGCCCACTTACCAACACTTACCGGCTGAGCAAGAACCACAGTAACAGACACTGCTTGGGTCACAACGGCAACCACGTGTCATACCCTCCCCTGGGCTCCTCGGAAAGAGGCTGTTTCCCACCTATCACTGATGGCTTCCTCATGACAAATCACCACCACGCAGAAACAAAACTCATAGAATATAATCAGATGCAGAAGGAGGGAAAGGAAAAGGTCTTGTGTAAAGGGAACAATATTTTAGTTTTAATATTATAATACTTGAGGAAATTATGACTCCAATTTTGAGAAGACTTGAGAGTGTATAAATACATACAAGCAAAAAGCCAAACTACTCATAATGATACTCTAATTTTATAAAATTCTTCTCTACCAAAGAATTCAAGCCAATTATATATCCCTGAAATACACTTATACCACTACTTTCCTCCAGGCTTTGAAATTTCATTTAAGAAATGTAATAAAAGCAAGTAAATCCCAAGTACTAGCACAAGTTTCACTACTCACCCCTTGAAACAGTTCCTTTGCAAAGTAATGAGATTAATAATCTACAAGTCTCTGCATATTAAGCTCACCCTACAAGTAAATAGTAAATAAACCTAAAACGTGCTTGAAGGAGGTGTCAAAACTCTCAATTTATAGATAAACAAACTGAAATTAAGAAGAGCTTAAGACTTTTACTAAATACAAAACAGAAAAATATGACACATACCAACAAAAAGCACTTATATAAGTCATCTTCCAAAGACTAAATTCAAAGGCAATTGCTTGGAATTCCGAATGTATTTTTCCATTAGAAAATGGTCCAAAGGCAGCTAGCTGCAAAGCCTAAAGGGGACTTCTTAGCACCAAGTTTCAGAGGCTGATGGTACTGGGTTAGTGAGAAGTCTCCTTTCCCTACAGAAGAAAGGGAACTTGCAGAGACACAGAATTTTAGTTTCAATGGAGTAGAGAAATCCATCCCTTCAAGCCACATCTCTGTTGAGAGGAGAAACAAAGGTTCAGCAAGAGTAAATGACCACCCAAGGACCCACAGCTAGAAAGAGTTGCCAGAAGGGTGAAGAGGCACCGTCTCAACTCCTGCATCTTTTTCTGGGTGCATACAACTGAGGTTGACTAGATTGGTTTTCGTAAGTTCACAAAGAGGACGCAGAAAGGAAAGGGAAAAACCTTTTGTCAACTTGGCAGGCAAGAGTTAGGACAGAGGGAAAAGAAGAAACAGCTTAAGAGGAGTGCGGGGAGGTAAGGGAAGCTGCTCGAGATGTACAAAACGGGCTCATAGGGCACACCCAATATACCCTAAGAAGGATGAAAGGGGTTGAGCAAATCTCTCCTGACTCAAAATCTGTTTGCAGACATTTAATGTGACCTCTTCCAAGCAAAACTACTAACATCACCACTAAGCACCTCTGCTAATTAATCAACAGTCACTGGTTCATGTCCCCCAAAGCCCGTAACCAAAGAAAATGCCACAAGGATTTAGAAAACTGTCCAATACCCCACTGCAGTGCCACTCAATGACTGTGAGTCCATGCCGGGTCTGTCCCCCATATTCTGCTTACTCACTGAAAGAAGTTTCAATACTATCACTCTGTTTCTTTTCCTCTCAATACTAAAAAGGGGAGGGGGATGGCCAATGTACGAGCAGGTACTAATGATACATTTGAACTTTGAGCAAATGTCCATTATTGATTTGAAAGGCCTAACCCCCATTTTTCACTCGGGCCTAAAATTATTCTAATTATTTGAGTTTGGCATCTAAGTCACTTGACCAATTTTCAGGGAGTTTCATTCATTTTCAGGATTTTAGCCACAACTGAGACTCTCGACCTTATAAACTGCTACGCTGTATTTTAAGTATGGGGAAGCTACCAGAAAAGCAACTATCTGTTTTTAAAAATCATATCCCTCAACCAATAATGAGGAAACATCATTTCAAATAGTCATGCTGTATCAAGCCCATGCCACCCATAATGTGCTAAATGTTGCTGGATAAACATATTAAGGTATATCGTAAAAAGAATTTACACACAAACCTTCATGTGAAAACTTATTTATTCCCACATGAGGCAGAATCTAAAATGGTCAAGAAGGAAAACCAAAATCAAAGAGCCATTTACAATGTGAATTCAAAATAATCGGAATGATGTCTCACTTAAATGAGAACAAAACAAAGAGCTTTCAAACACATGCCATAACAGACAAAGTTCAAATGCATCAAGAGAATCTTCTAATAATTTTCTTTTCTCCAGTTACCAAGAAAACTTATAATAATCCTTTTCAAAAGTTTATTTGATATTCTGGTGGGTTTTAAATGTCTATGTTTCAACACAGTTGAAATGTGGTTACCCATTTATAGGCAGATTTGTATGTGACTGGACACTCCAAACCTGCTTTTTCCATATGGATGGAATAGATAAGACTAGACATAGATAGAAATAAATATGTAAAATATTCAGAGAGAAAATTTTTTTAATTATTCCATTTATGCAGTGGCCAGATTTCTGGCAAATGTAACCAGTTAAAACAAAGTATTGATTTCAAGTAAGATTTATTTTTTAAATTATTTTTTTAACGTTTATGTATTTTTGAGACAGAGAGAGACAGAGCATGAACGGGGGAGGGGCAGAGAGAGAGGGAGACACAGAATCGGAAACAGGCTCCAGGCTCTGAGCTGTCAGCACAGAGCCCGACGCGGGGCTCGAACTCACGGACCGCGAGATCGTGACCTGAGCTGAAGTCAGACGCTCAACCGACTGCGCCACCCAGGCGCCCCAAGATTTATTTTTTAATTCTTAGCAACAGGGGTGTCAGGGTCTCTAAACCTGATTATACATGAGTTTTATGTGCCTTCAGATCCTTATTCATAAAATCGCATGTAAAATAAGATAAAAAATCAGAACCCAAGTTTTACATCCAGATAAACACACCTTTTCAAGTATAACTTGTCAACAGGAGATAGCCCTCCCTCAACAACCAGAAAAATTTTTGATCTTCAGACTTTGGAAGAAGTGTTTACACACTTTTTTCACCCAAAGACAAAAAAGAAACAGATACATGGAAAGTTCAATTTGACTTAGGCAATGAGCAGGAATAATTAAGCACAAGGTACATAGCTGAAGTGTTGAAGTATTTATTAGTTGTATGCAATAAATGAATGGGTATTAGACTTCTGAAGAATCCTGTAATCCTTTGCAGACAACACGGATAAACTATGCAATTCATTAGAACCAAAAGAATAACATTTGGCTTACAAACCTTGGAGTAAATAGTCAAGGTAACTAGAAGAATGGAACTTTGACCACAAATGGAGAAATAAGGGATGAGAAGAAAAGAACTGTCATCATTTAAAAACGAAAATTTTGGGGGCGCCTGGGTGGCGCAGTCGGTTGAGCGTCCGACTTCAGCCAGGTCACGATCTCGCGGTCCGTGAGTTCGAGCCCCGCGTCGGGCTCTGGGCTGATGGCTCGGAGCCTGGAGCCTGTTTCCGATTCTGTGTCTCCCTCTCTCTCTGCCCCTCCCCCGTTCATGCTCTGTCTCTCTCTGTCCCAAAAATAAATAAAAAAACGTTGAAAAAAAAAATTAAAAAAAAAAAAACGAAAATTTTTTTTAATGTTTATTTATTTTTGAGAGACAGAGACAGAGTATGAGCAGGCGAGGTGCAGAGACAGAGAGGGAGACACAGAATCCAAAGCAGGCTCCAGGCTCTGAGCTGTCAGCACAGAGCCCAACGTGGGACTCAAACCCGTGAACCACGAGATCATGATCTGGGCCGAAGTCAGACACTTAACCAACTGAGCCACCCAGGTGCCCCAAGAACTATCAGCATTCAGATGACTGACAAGGGTGAGATTAGGTGACAATAATGAGACTTGGAAAAAGAGGCCTGGTTTTAGTGAAATATGGAATACATTATGTGGAAATTTCGAAAACTAAGAATGATCAGACAATAAGCCTCAATAGGCTTTGGGGGAAGGTTTTACTCTAATATTATCCAATTATAGTCTCACAATACATGACATAAAGGTAGAATGAAGTAAAAAGCAGAGTGTTTAAAAATAGCTCAGTTGTTGGAGCACTTGGGTGGCTCAATCGGTTAAGTGTCTGACTCTTGATCTCCGCTCGGGTCATGATTTCACAGTTCGTGACATCAACCCCCACATCGGCCACTGCACTGACAGCCCAGAGCCTGCTTGGGATTCTCCTCCCTCTCTCTCTGCCCCTCCTCTGCTCGCACGTGGAAATAAATACACTTTTGAAATAAATAAACTCTCTCTTGAAAATAAACTTTAAAAACAGCTCAATTGTTTTTAATTTATAAATCTGTCACTGTCTCACAGTTATTTAAGTGCAATTTATTATTCCTGGTTTGAAATATAGGTGATGATTAACTTCTCCTCATCTCACCCACCAATACTCCAAATTGAGACAACAAACAACTGAGAGGTCATCATGTAAAAGGGACATACTGGCTTTGGTCAGAGTAAGGAATTGAATTTTTTTTTTTTTTTCGTTTTTCTCACCTCTTTAAAAAAAAAAAAAAAAGAAAAGAAAAAGCCAAGCAAGTGTAGAATATCCAAAATTCCTATGACACCAGACTTCAAACTGTGGAGTGGATATTTTTAAATGAGGATCTTTAAAGGACTCCCAACTTGGGTTAGATAGAAGCAAGTAATATTTCAACACAAATGCATTCCTTTGAGATGCGTTATCTCTGGGATATGCATTACAAAGCATATGAAATACCAAATGTCCAGCTCGCTCACTTTAACACACACATACACACACACAGCATGCAGTCATGCCCAGCCATCTGAGTGCCACATGCCTTGACAGAGATCTAAGGCTGCAACAAATTAAACTAGATCCTATTTCTTTAAGGCCCAGAACTGAAAAGAACTGCTGAATACTAGTGGTGAACCTGTACCCCTTTGATCTTCATTGTAACAAAAAAGCAAGATGACATATGCTCAAATGAAAAATCATTTATAATGGATGAAAGAAGGACTATTCTTTCTTTGAATTTATCTGTTCGGAAGGGAACAGGGTGGGGGAGTTTTGAAGGGGAAAAATAAATTCTCAAACACAATCCTTATGAGATAATAATACCAATAATGGGGTGGAGCGAGGAGCCAAGCAGAAAGAAAGGATGTAAGGAAAATCACTTCAGCCTCCACTAGAAAGGGGAGAGATTCTAATCTAACAAATGGGTGGGAGACAATTTCTCATTTAAGTGAGATTAATTTTAAAAGAACCCGATTATGCTGCAAAACTGCAAGCAGAAACCACGGTAGGTACATCATGGATTAACCCTGCACTACTGTGACTCTGGAATTCATTTCAAAATGACTGCATTTTATTACTGCTTTCCAGCTACAATTTACTACTTTGTAAGATATAAATATTGGGAGTAATAAATTTGTCTAGTTGCTGCCTTTAAACATTAAAATTGAACTTAATTAAATGCATTATTCACAGGGGAAACAGTTCCCCTAGCTAGCCCCTCAGTTTAGTAAAGTTTTTTACTGAGTTTGTGTTATTTATAGAAATCTCTAAAAACATCTGTGGCTGACATTTTTCACCTATGGCACAGCCTATCATCACCCAGCCATACTAATGCCGTACTAACAAACTGTTTTATCATCAATACTTTTTTTCTTATTTTGAGAGAGAGAAAGAGAGAATGAGTGGGGAAGGGAAGAAGGAGAGATAGGGAGAGGGAGAGGGAGAGAGGAGAAAGAGAGAATGAGTGGGGAAGGGAAGAAGGAGAGATAGGGAGAGGCAGAAGGAGAGGGGGAGGGGGGGAGAGAGAGAAAGAGAGAGAGAGAGAGAGAGAGAGAGAGAGAGAGAGAGAGAGAGAGAGACAGTCTTAAGCAGGCTCCATGCTCAGTGCAGAGCCCGACATGGGGCTCGATCCCACAACCCTGGGATCATGACCTGAGCTGAAATCAAGAGTCAGACGCTCAACCAAATGAGGTACCCAGGCACCCTCTCATTCTAAATTTTTTTAAATTTTTTATTAATGTTTTATTTTTAAGACAGAGAGAGACACAGAGCATGAATGGGGGTGGGGCAGAGTGAGAGGGAGACACAGAATCCGAAGCAGGCTCCAGGCTCTGAGCTGTCAGCACAGAGTCCAACGCGGGGCTCGAACTCACGAACTGTGAGATCATGACCTGGGCTGAAGTTGGATGCTCAACCGACTGAGCCACCCGGACACCCCTAAATGTTTTTTAGCCAAAAGGATACTGTTTTTTAACCAAGAGAATAACTCAACCAAGTCAATGATTTTGTCAGTTGAATCACAACTTACATTTTTAGGAATTGGTGTATACAGAAGTGGAATAGAAGTTCTAGACTAGAAGAACTTTGGGAATTAGTTGATATGATATGTGTGTAGGCTCAGACCTGCGCAATGCTCTGCAAACATCCATGACATTCCTAAGTGTCCCAGATGACACAAGGTGCTGGAGAAACAGATGTTCACCTCATTGCCCCTGTCCTCTAAAAGCTCACATCTGCTGGGAAAGTGGAGTCGGAACACAGAAGAAGGATAATGAATTTCACAGTGGATGGAGAAACATTAACAAAAAATGGTTCCAAAAGATGGGGCTCAAGAAAGTGTCAATATGGAAAAGACGTATGTGCGTATTTGCAAGCAAAGGCATTAAAGCATGGAGGGGTGGTAGCACGAAAGTACACAGCAGGGTCAGCAACCTACCAATGGTTCAGGGCAGTGGTGTCTATGCCGCACTCAGAAATATGGCCAAACATGACGTGGCAAAACCGTGCAGGGGCAGACTATGAAGATATGCCTTGCTACCATACTGAGCCTCCAGCTTTACCTGGAGACCAAGATGAGCTGCTGCAGGACTTCTTCCATGGGAGTAACACATCAGAGTTTCATCTGAGACAAACCAAACCACTCCAGAGGCCACATGGAGCACGGAGGCAGACTACCTGGGGTATGCTTTCAGAGATACAGGCTAAATGTCATGAAGGCCCAGACAAGGTCTGTGGCAGCAGGTTTGGATTCCAGAGGTTTAAGGAAGTGGAATCAGTGGACTGTGGAAGAGGAGACGGGAATGGCAAGGAGGACAACCAGATTTCGGATATAGATGGCGGTCTCACTCACTGAGAAAGAGAACAGCAGTTTCTGCTGAAGTTAGCAGGTGAGAAGAGAACACTGGTTAAATGTTACATGTTGAAAAATACAGTCTGAGAATATACATTCTGAAGTTATTGGTCTATGGCTGATGGCTGGAGCCATGGGTGTGAGGAGACTGTAAAGAGAGAGTACAGAGGTTGAACAGGAAGTACTCACAGGAAGCTGTGACGAGCAAATGAGATGATGTGTGTGAATGCATTGCAAGCTGTGCCTTTGAGACACAGGTACAAAATATCAGTATAATAAATAACATCAGGTAATAAAATGTCAGTGCCCGTACTCTTTTATCAATCATCTCTACTGATTCGTCTTTTTATGAGCAGTTCTATGTATTATGAGATACGGACTTAATGATTAGAATCTGAAGTATGACAGAAATTTAGGGAGTACAGTTTATTAAAACATACATTCCCACAGATTACACAGAAGCCCACGACCCCCAGATTAGAACCTCAGACAGCAAAGAGCCCACTACAACAATGAAACAGATGTTAGCCTGTTTCCCCAAAATGTAGTATGAACAGTAGTTTCATGGAAAATCATAAATTTTCTCCAAACTGCTGATGCTTCTGGCCCCTTCCCCAGCTGCCTTTATTAGCCACAATGAAGTGAAATGGGAAATCTCCTTTACTCTTAAGATACACACCAAGTCCCTGGAAACTCTCTATTCATTTCTAACCTCTCATCAGCCATCAACGAACTCTGCTTCTAATCAGATAGGTGCCTGGTAATTTGATCAAATATGTAACCAACTTCAGCCCCTTCCAAGATTACAACACTGAACCTTGCTGAAGCATTTATAATAGGGTCTAACAGCTACCGCCAAGCTGCGTGGAAGCAACTGGTTTAAAACAGCTTGAATTTCTAAAACAAGTGGTATTTTTCAAAAGCTGAAAGACACTGTGAAAATAGCTCTATCACTTATGTATCTATTAAATTGTTTGAAATTGGCAATCTTTAATGTAAGGCTCTTCTTGGAATTGGATGTCCATTTCCAATGTCAGAACAGATTTCAGAAGCACTGGAAGAACTCACCCTTCAGTAAGACTCAAAAGTATGTTTTGGCAAGAAAAACCCAGTCCATCTGATAGAAAACCAATCTGTCAGATACATTTTACACTTCATTTTAACTTTTTTAAAAGGTTTCATCCTTCACAAGAAGTATCTTAATGTACCCCGAAAGTCAACGATATCCATATCCTGAAGGATCTTCTAACATATTTAAGTATTCATATAGCAAATAGATTGATTATACAGTTGAGAAAAGGACCCATGAAGCCATTTCAGCCTTTTTATCTCTAAGAAGCACAGAACTTGCAGAAGAGTCCCACAGAAAGACTAGACTAGGATCTTTAGCTGGAGGCCTGACGAGGAAGGTATCCTAAGGGAGGAGGGCAGGCCCAGGCAAGAAGGAAGAACTAGAACATGGAAGAAAAATAAATCAAGGATAAGGAAGAAAAACAAAAAGAAGTTTGGGAGACATGAGCGAAAGCTGAAGTTGGGACAGAGGTATCAGGAAGGGGGCAAGCGAGTCAGGTAAGAGGCATCAACATCTGCTTAGCAATGAAGATGCACCTGCTCAGGACACTGGACTGGGAATTCCATCGCCTCTCACCTGACCATGTTCACCTTAGCTGCTTCAGAGCCCTACTCTAAAGAACAAATCGACTCGGCATTCACACAGAAGAATGTAGAATCTCAGTAAATCCTGTAACTGAGAAAACGGAGGCCATTAGGCTGCAAACTTCTCTCCCTTCAGCTTACATTTCCTCACACGATCCTTCCTTTCCTCCTTCTCTCACTCTGGAGAGGAAGACCCTCAACTCTAAACTTGGATGTACTCCCAAATTTCTGAGATTTTGCTCTATCAATTTATCACCACTTTTCTTGCATTTTTGATCCTTCTCTTGCCATTGGGGCTCCTTCCCTTAACTCCCAAATACATCAACCTCTTTAAAGAAAATCTCCCAATGCAAAGTGGTGCAGCCACATTAGAAAACAATATGGAGACTCCTCAAAAAACAAGACAGTGTGAGTCATCTTTGTAATGCCAAGAGCACTAATGTAACGCTCAGCACATAGAAAGCACTATATTAATGTGGGAAAACACTAGACAAGGAATGTCAAGGGCTGGTTCAAGCCATGACTCAGTCACTTCTGTGACAGTAGCAATTTCCACCAAGTCACCTAATGTTTTGATTATCAGTCCCCTCCTCAATAAAATGTAAAATAAGAATTCTTTAATTTGAGGGTATCCAAAGGACCGACAGAGATAATATATATGAAAGTTCTTTGGAAAACCAGTATTATACAAACAAACATAAGACAGCATTACTAGAATGTTTTAAAACACAATGTATATTGATAAAGATTGAATTTTTTCTCCAAAAGAAATGCTGCTATAAATGATTAAGTACTGGCAACAGAAACTGGATGAGACAAAAACATCAAAGAGGTCTGCTCACTGGTAATATTTTATCTCTTTAAGATTATGCATTGTTTTATCATACTGAAATATAACATGTTAATCACAAAATATTAAACTAGATTTTAAAATACAGTATTTTGTAGGGGCACCTGGGTGGCTCAGCCGGTTAAGTATCTGACTTCAGCTTGGGTCATGATCTCACAGCTTGTGGGTTTGAGCCCTGCGTTGGGCTCTGTGCTGACAGCTCAGAGCCTGGAACCTGCTTTGGATTCTGTGTCTCCCTCTCTCTCTGCCCCTAACCCACTCTCATTCTGTCTGTCTCTCTCAAAAATAAGTAAAACATTTAAGAAACAAAATTTTTTAAATGCAGTATTTTGTAGCCTTCTGTAACTTCAGGCATTAATTTGGGTAAACAGTCATTATATTACACTCCTATACCTAAATGCTCAGTTATACTTTCAACGTAAATGTCAATTACATGAAATAGCTTTTGAAAAAGCAGCTTTCATTTTTTCTTATGATCCACAGTTAACAATCTACATTCTCACTGACCAATGTAAACGAGCTTGTACATTTCAAGTTTTATAAGAAGAGCATCTTCAATGCCACCCCAACCCCCAACACACACACACATTTAACACCATGTCTGCCTTACTTCTGAAAAGAAGAAACCCACTGTGCAGCAGGCAGTGTGAAATATAATGCAGCTTTACACTGCATTATGAAAGCAAGAAAACAGCCAGCTGTGAGTTAGAAATAGAACAAAATTTCGAGTTGCAAACCCAAGGGACCTTTAGGTAACATTGAAAGTGTTCCTTAATGATGAATAGCTGATTTCATTTCAGACCCACTACGAACACTGTAGGATATATTTAACATTTTAATTTTTGGTATCAAAAGCAATAAACCTGTTGGTCAGACGGAAGCTTGGCGGTCACAGCGGCCGATCTATCAATCAATCCCACATGGCTGGGCTCCACCAGCAGCCCCTGACACCAATTAGGAAACTGAAATAGCGAACTGCTGCCACCAGGTTACAGTTTTGCCAATTAGAGCACATCCTGGGTGAGAGCGACCAATGAACACTGGAACCCAGGGTCAAGAAAGAGAGGTGAAAAGCACCTTGTGTAATGTGACATGAAAAAGAAAGATTGCAGGAGGGACACAGGAAAGAAGCAAGACAGTCTGAAATCAAACAGTACATTTTATTGTTCACTTGTCAAAGACATGCAGGCACTAAGACAAAGCAAAAGCAAGGCACTTCCCTTGGTCTCTACCCTGGAAGGAACTGCTTATTGGCCAGCACAACTCGGGAGCCCATCACTCTCGTACATGAGCACAGAACCTGCCATCTCCAACTGTTCCCTTTTAGTCAGGATTCACAAGTTAAGGCGGCTCATGCAGGGTCTGAACGTCAAAGGCAGACCACTGATAGACCCATATCAAAGTGCTGGAAGGACACTATTTCAGATCAGGCTCATTACTGGCACGCAAAACTTATCCGCTGAAATTCCTCTTTTTTACATCCTACAAAATTTTAAGGACCTCCTTTCAATTTTTCCACCTGAGTTTCTCTTCCAAGCCACAGCTTATCACCCTGGCTTATGAAAACGTCATAAAATCTAAGGACCTCAAAATCTTCCCCCTGGAGTCCCTTCATCTAGCCACTGTGTCCTGCCTCAGAATACCTTCTCTTAATTCCATTTAATCTTCTGGCTTTGAGGGACTCCCAGCTGATCCTTTCTGCTCTGTGTCATCTGAAAAAGCAAAAGGCAAAAGCAAGGTTTTCTGACATGAAAACCTTCCAGAATGTGGAAGTTTGGGACTTACAGCTGTCCTTTTCAGAATCAGATATAACCCTGGGTCTTGATGAGTTTCACAAGCGTGAAACAGACAGACAACAACGGTAGGCAAGAACATCCTAACCGTTCAAAAGAACTGTGATTTTTCAAATGCAAAAGTGCTATTATTCATCTATCAACTGAGTCACAAGTGTTATATTTTCCACAGGATCTGATGTCAGTCTCATTGTGCTGACTCAAATTCAACTCTGGTAGCTTTCCGTTCTGCTGCCATCAATTCTGCCATGTTTTTACAAGAATGAGCCCAAGCAATTCTACAGGTGTGCACTCAGCATGCTATACACATCTGTATCTGCACAGCAAGGGTGTACTTCAATGATGGACACTGAAAGCATCAGTCAGAATTTATCATAGGTAGCTTCTAAATTGTTCTAGGGCCCTACATAAAAGATATTTTCCCTCTAGAGAGGAGGTTGTCAACCTTGGTTGCCCATTGGAATCACCTGGAAGCTTTGAAAAACTGCCACATCCTAGGTCCCATCCTGCAGAAACATGGATTTCATTGGTTTGGAGTGATACCTGAGAATCGAGATTCCTTTTTTTTTTTTTTTTTTAATGTAAAGCCCTAGTCTGACTTGGTCCACATCTGGATTTCCTTCCCTCAAAAGATACCAGAGGTCAAAACACCACACAGCTGAGCCAAAGATCACAAGTATTTCAAAGGTTTATGGCACACAGGCATACATATGGCAAGAGAGTCTATGGGCAAGGGGGCTACAGGCAAAAGGGCCCTCCTGTGGGTGCAAGCAGACAAAAGAGGGCAGGTGCTGGGCATATAGACATGGAACTACAGCATACCAGCGGGATTTCTGAATGGTGCTGGCTGAGGACTAACTTCAGGTAGTCCATTCCAGTTGTGGGGAGGGAGACATCAAAAGGACAGGATAGGGTGCGCTGCTCGGTCTTGCCGGGAGTAAGAGAAGTGAGTAAAAGCAGCAGCATCTGACATCCTTGTTGATGCTTAGAGGTGTGACAAAATGTCATTCTGCTGGCCACGACTTCTCGTGCCCAACTCTTATTTCTCTACATAGCCAAGTAGAGAAATACCACGACTCTAAGAGTGCTTCTCAAACTTTAATGTGCATATTCGCCTGGGGATCTTGTTAAAATGCAGATTCTGCCTCAGTAGGTCTGAGCTGGGTCAGAGAGTCTGCGTTTAACAAGAAAAAATGATGCTGCTGCTCCAGGGACCACTCTGGCCCCATTCCCCTCAACAGTCTCCCCTTGAGTTATAGGCCTCTCACAAATGAAAAGCCCACGGTGGCCTTTGACTTACACGTTCTGCGTCTCTTTCGAGGATCTGTGGGTACTGGCAAAACTGACAGTCCTGGGGATGGGGCACAGACAAGTGGAGAAACGCTGCAGGCTGCAAGGCTCCATCATCTTACTCCATATTATAGCTCCTCCAATATTGACTGCATGTCTTACGTATGGTCTGTCTCCCACTAGAATGTAAACTCAAAGAAAGGAGCACCATGTGTATCACACTCCCCATCACAGCCCTGGAGCCTTCTGGCACGGAGGAGGCACCCAAATTTGCTGATGCAAGGAGGGACTGGATGAGAGGATGGGGGCACCACGTGTCACGCTAGTGCTGGGTTACCCTAGTCTGTTCATCCCAGGCAAAGACAAGTGGGGCAGTAACCTTAGTCTTGAATTCTGGCCAGTACTTAGGTAGGTCTGCCTGGCAAAGGGTACAAGATGATTAATTTCTGCACCTTCTCAATTCTATTTATAATAACACAGAGGGTATACAGTGTCCAGCACAACAGGAGACAAAACAGAAGAGGTATAACTGGAGGGAGACCATTTTTTTCCTCTTCAGTTTCCTTCAATTGCCATAATGAACTTGCCTGGCATAAGAGAACTTGAGAAAGAAAGGGAGGCAGCCTCTGGAAAGTACAACCTAAGCATAACCCTGAATCTAAACTCCACAGGATCCCCAAAGGACCATGATGAAATGGCAAAGGAGAAACTCTGAGCCTCAGGAAAGGTATTAATCCATCCTCAGAATTCAATCACTCATAAATGCCTCCTAGCAAAACTACTGAAGGTCTCACAAAATTAGAAAACTAACAAAATTAGAAGTGCAAGTACCTGAGGCAGCATATAAGCAAGTGTGAAACCAGTGAAACCCAGATTTCACTCACTAGCATGAGCCCAAAACGCCAGCACTGATTTGCAATGATTTTCAAATTGTAGGTTGCTACCCATTAGTGGACTGTGAAATCTATTAGTGGGTCAAAACCCACTGTTTTTGAAAATGGAAACAGAAGAAAGTAGAAAAGATGAAGGCAGAAAATGGAATAAATAAAATATGGTATTCTTTCTTATGTTTCAATTAATTTATCTGTGGGCGGTGGGTCATAATTTAAAATGTATTATTGTAGGGGCGCCTGGGTGGCTTGGTCGGTTGAGCGTCCGACTTCGGCTCAGGTCATGATCTCACGGTCCGTGAGTTCAAGCCCCGCATCGGGCTCTGTGCTGACAGCTCAGAGCCTGGAGCCTGTTTCCGATTCTGTGTCTCCCTCTCTCTCTGCCCCTCCCCTGTTCATACTCTGTCTCTCTCTGTCTCAAAACTAAATAAACGTTAAAAAAAAAATTTTTTTTAATAAAATAAAATGTATTATTGTAGGACACAATTAAAACCCCATCTACACCAAGGAGGGCCATATTTTACATAGCATCACACCTAAATAAGTCCTGTTCACAAATTAAGAGGGCACATTTATATTACAGGGATGGTATGGCATAGTAGCTCCAAGCATGGGTCTGGGGCCAAAGTGATTGCCTGGTGACTATGCGCAAATTACTTCACTTCTCTAAGCCTCAGTTACTCTAATCTTATAGGAGCAGGAATACTATCACCTCATGCCATAACAATTATATAAAATATATGTGGAGTTCTTGGCACAGAGCCTGGTATGACTGAGCGCTCGATAAAGTACCATTATCATCACTGCTTAAAGGTAGGTCTGATACGTTTTTTTCCATGATTTCAGTGGTAAAATACTAAGGAACGGGGGTTAAGGTAACTCATGCGAGCAAGACTGTGGCTCTAAATAAGTGAAAAATGAGGAACTCTTTTAATTCTGGGAGAATCTACTTGAAATAAAGAGCTTGCCACTGCAAAAGGGCACGACGGAAGAGTCACTAACTCACAGAAATGCCACCAAGTTAAGACACAGCAAAGAAAGAGAGCACAGGTCAATAAAGGCACAAATTAAATTCTCTCACCAGGACACCTGAATCTCGCTCTGCTTTTCAACTGCCACCAGGAGTTCTGACCCTGGCCCACAAAGGTACGAAGGACCTTAAGCTCGCCCTGTTGCCCAGTCTTATTCAAACGGTGAGGAACCGCAAGCTGCGTTCTTAAGAACCAGTTATTAATTAGAAGCCCTGAAAAGCTGGACAGTGCTCGTAATTATTAAATCCAGTATCAAAAAGGTAGGTGGATAATTACTGTATTCGCTTCTCCAACTGGTCTTGATGAAACATGCTGACGTTATTCTTGACACAAGGGTTACCACTGGTAAAGCACTCAATTCGCTGGCATCTCATCAATGGTACACTTGAAACTCCTATTGCTTGCTGTTAAACTAACAGTTTCTATTAGGCTAAACACAGTTTGGTAGCCATTGTCAAGAAAATTGGAGTTGCTCAGGCATGGCGGCAGTTACTGATGTTATTTGTTTGGAAGCCTTGTGATTTAGTGAATCACTAGCGATTGTTAAGCAAGTAATTAAACTATAAGCCAAGACCTGTGATTTTCAGTCTTTTCAAAGCAATAATCATCGAAATTCCAAGTACCATTTAACTGATTCCCTTCTAAACATGCTGGCAACGTTTATGTTGTCATTCATCAGTTGTATAGTTTATAAAAACTAGATTGTGGCCTTTATAGAAATCATGTGCTGCTCAACTACTCTGCTAAATAGGAGATGTTTAAAGGAAAAATTCACAAAAATTATTTAATGAGAAGTGGACACAAAGACTTTTGGATTTGTTCACGAATATGGCTATCTCAGGTTTAATAATAATTCAAAAGTCCTATTTTTAGGACTGAAATACTAAAATAACCAGACTATTGTTCTTATAACCTTTTCCAAATATAAGAATGCATTATATAAATTTCACAATTTCTCTAAGTGCCTTTAAAATTACAAGCAATTTAGTCTATGATTCATGTACCATACCAACTGCATGCAGCTTTTTTTTTTTTACTTCGCATCTCAATTATATCTTAATATGATGGGGGCTGAAATGCATTAAATAAATCATATTTCACAGACTCCTGGTAAAGTAATAATACTTACATGCATTTGAGAAGAAATTGGCCTGCATTATAGATGTATTCATAATGTCATTACCTGCCTCTCCACGCTAACTGAAATATTAGGCGGTGGTGCCTACCGACTTCAAGCCACTGATGAAAGCTTTTAGTAAGTCTTATGCTTATTCTGGGGCTGGCAATCAGCTCCGTGAGCTAATATAATACAATCCAATGTTTACCAACAGCAGTTTATCCAAAATATAAACGAGCTCTTATAATTACTGAAACACTATTAGTCTTTAAGATTTAATCTGGTGGCTGGGGCGCCTGGGTGGCGCAGTCGGTTGAGCGTCCGACTTCAGCCAGGTCACGATCTCGCAGTCCGGGAGTTCGAGCCCCGCGTCAGGCTCTGGGCTGATGGCTCAGAGCCTGGAGCCTGTTTCCGATTCTGTGTCTCCCTCTCTCTCTGCCCCTCCCCCGTTCATGCTCTGTCTCTCTCTGTCCCAAAAATAAAAATAAACGTTGGAAAAAAAAAAAAAATTTTAAAAAAAAAAAAAAGATTTAATCTGGTGGCTACTATTTCTTCACTGTGCTACATAAGGAGACTGGCTGATCTTTCATCTGTCAAAGGGCATTGCCTTTTCGAAGTCCCTTATTATTGTCAAGTGTTTTACTTACACAGCATACTGCCATTAAGGAAATTAATTCCTTAAAAATCTGTTACTTAAAAACAATATATCAGTGGTTGTATAAAATGACAGAAAAAAGAATTCCTAGCAAATACCTTCAACAAGTTAAGAAAATTCATAGCATTTTAGGGGCGCCTGGGTGGCGCAGTCGGTTAAGCGTCCGACTTCAGCCAGGTCACCATCTCGCGGTCCGGGAGTTCGAGCCCCGCGTCGGGCTCTGGGCTGATGGCTCAGAGCCTGGAGCCTGTTTCCGATTCTGTGTCTCCCTCTCTCTCTGCCCCTCCCCCGTTCATGCTCTGTCTCTCTCTGTCCCAAAAATAAAAATAAACGTTGAAAAAAAAAAAAAAGAAAATTCATAGCATTTTAGAGACCTGCCAACACAGTTCTCTCTTTCTGTTAAATAGTAAATAACTGTCTTTGGTTTATATCCCGTTCTAAAAAACTTACAAGGCACTTTCATGTACATTATCTCCTATGATGTTTCCAATCATTCTGTGAAGTAGGTATCATGGCTATTAATTATTTCTACTTAACAGATGGAAACACTGAGGCTTGTGGATGTTAAATGACTTGCCCAAGGACATAAAGTTAATAATGGTAGGGATTCACACTCTTTCCCCCATGTGACATTGCACACTTGATACATCTATTTCCAGAGCCTAAGAAAACAATCTGAGTAACCCATCAAGACAAGACAGAAATACAGACTGTACACAACTTGAAAATGGGCTGTTCCACTTGGAATTTGGTTTGGGGAGATCAATGAATCTCCTCTGAAAGAGGAGCTGGAGCTGTGGACTGCACAGCCACCATTCCCATGAGGCATGGGGTGCAGTGAACATGAATGAGTGTGTAAGAGTTGGGGGCTGGGGAAAGCAGGAGGAAACCTGGTAACAGCAGGCTATCCCTGCACAGATCCCATTCTGGATCTCTCAAAAAAGAAAGGACTTGGGGCGCCTGGGTGGCTCAGTCGTTTAAGCATCTGACTTCAGCTCAGCTCACGATCTAGCGGTTCATGAGTCTGAGCCTCGCATCAGGCTCTCTTGCTGTCAGCACAAAGCCTGCTTCAGATCCTCTGTCTCCCCCAACCCCGTCCCTCTCCTGCTCATGCGTGCACGCTCTCACTCTCTCTCAAAAATAAACATTAAAAAAAGAAAGGAAAGAAAGAAAGAAAGAAAGAAAGAAAGAAAGAAAGAAAGAAAGAAAGAAAGAAAGAAAGGATTTGCTAAGATGGTGGAGGGAATATAATAACAAAGCATACTAACCCTTAATGAGATGAGTACTCACAAAAAGAAGAGGGCTTTGCACTGTTTCAAATACTGAGAACTGTCACTCACTCGCTTAAACATTAAAGAGTCTTTTGAACAAACAGGAAGGTTTGGAGAGGAGAAATGAATAGGGTATACTCAAGCATCAAAGTCAAGAGTCTGGGGGATTAAAAAAAAAAAAACCCTTGAAGTCTCGTAATAAATTAAAAAACAAAACAAAACAAACAAACAAAAAAAAAAAAAAAAAAAAAACAACAACCCTGAAAGATGTATTGGAACAAATGAGTTTGTGGTATTCTCATTTATATTAATTATCATCATAATTTCTTCCACGGTTCAAATTGATTAATTCAAATTTCTTTTCCCAGGAGCCCATCAACTAATAAATAGTCCCTATGGACATATTCTCTTTTGAGGTAAACTATTAAGTAAACACACAGCTCCACAAATGTATCACATGGAAAATTACTTCCTCTAAGGAGCTAGCTATCTAAAAGGTGTGAGTGATAGAAAGCAGAAACAGAATACATTTGTCACTCCCATTAGCATTATTAGTGCTAATGAGAAAGTACATGAACAAGAACATTCACCTCTTAATTTGAATGTGTTACAAATAGAGAGTAGATTAGTCACAGCTACCCAGATTAAATTTTAGCACTTAATACTGAAATACTACAAGAGGCAATGCTTACAGTGGTTTTGGAGCAGAATTTCAGCTATTTAATTACAGTTTTCAAACCATTTAACACCTCTTGGCACACAGAAGCTAGATGTGTGTATGAATGTGTGTTATTCAGACAGTTCAAGATTTTAGGTATAACTCAATTATCTGGCATCCCTGGGAAATAAAGTGCTCCATTTAAGTGCATTTTCTATATAACTGAAGCTTCTATCTTCATGCATCCTAAATCCCTGATTAAATCTGTGGCCATCTGTAAAGGAAATCTTTCCTCGGAGTATTTCATTTCCCTGTCTCCTTACAGGCAATTGGACAGAAAGTAGTGAAGTGCTTCCAAGTTGTTTTGCTTTATGGATGAATCAAGGCGATCATTAGGAATATTCACCAGGGGCACGTGGGTGGTTCAGTCAGTTAAGCGTCTGACTTCAGCTCAGGTCGTGATCTAACAGTTCATGAGTTTCAGCCCTGCGTCAGGCTCTGTGCTGACAGCTCAGAACCTGGATCTGCTTTGGATTCTGTGTCTCCCTCTCTCTTTGTCCCTTCTCGACTTGTGCTCTGTCTCTCTCTCTGCCTCTCAAAAATAAATAACGATAAAAAAAATTTTAAGGAATATTCACCACTGAAGCACTTTCATACAGTTCTTACTTTCTATATTGTGTCTTTTCCTTCAATATCAAGCAGTTAGCAGTCATTTCTCCCAGGATCACAGTGATGGCTTCCAATTTACAGATTCCATTATTCACTCCAGTCTTGGGATTTGTTGAATCTTCCATGGACTGGTGGAGCAAATAACCAAACATGTTAAGAAACATATTCAAGCCTTTCCATCTGGCAGAGCCATCAGCTCATAGGAAAGCCAAGATGGGCACCTACATGTACATCCAGAAGCTATGGAGGAAGAAGCCATCCAATGTAATGCATTTTCTTCTCAGAGTGCTCAGCTGCCAATACCACCGGCTCTCTGTGGTGCCTCCCACAGAGGCCCCCCGCCCAGCCTGGCCCAATAAAGAATGAAGACTGGGGTACGAGGCCAAGATTCATGTGTGATGTGGTGGCTGCAAACACTCAGTGCCTAAGGGTGCAACCTATGGCCAGTTTGTCCATCATGGTGTTAACCAGCTAAAGTTTCCCCAAAGCCTTCTATCTGTTGCAGAGGAGTAAGCTGGACACCACTGTGGGGTTCTGAGAGTCTTGAACTCTTGCTGTGTTGAAGAAGATTCCACATGCAAATTCTTTGAGGTTATACTCATTGATCCATTCCATAAAGCTATCAGAAGAAATCCTGACAGCCAGTAGATCACCAAACCAGTCTATCAGCTCAGGGAGATGTGAGGGCTGACACCTGCAAGCCACAAAAGCCATGGCCTTCGAAAGGGTCACAAGTTCCACTAGACTATTGCTGGTTCTCGCCAAGTGGCATGGAGAAGAAGCAATACTCTCCAGCTCCACCGTTACCACTAATATAAGTAATGCTTGTAAAATTCTTACCTAAGAAACAATTTAGGTCAAAAAAAAAAAAAAAATACACACACACACACACACTCAATAGGCATCAATAGGGCTAGAAATGGGGGCATAAGGAAAAAAACATACGGTTTTATTATTCTTATTAGTACTCAAATTCAATGAGCAAAGTATTTTGCATTTACCCTGTCAGTTTCCATTTTTAGAGAAGACAGCAGGGGAACTCTTAAGGACCCCAGACTCCACAGGTAAGATCCAGTTCAAACACAACCAGAGAAGCCAATTTCTCAATGACGAATATCCTCTCAAAATAATTTAAAGCTGATGCTTCCCAATCATAAAGGTGGGCCTTACTTTTAGGCGGGCCCATTTTCATCCATTCTTACATGATTCCATCTGCTAAAGGTATCATGCTCTGTGTGTTCAAACCAAAAAGATTATGATGGGGCAGCAATTCTTTGGATTCTTTCCTCAAATTTGTGACTATATCCAACATAAGAAGTGGCCAATGTCACTACTTACAACACCAGTTCTTACCTTTGTAGTCATCCTCGACGACAGTACTTAAAAGAAGGCACTAGATTCCTTACAACTTCATACAGTGGGAGTGGGGGTGAGGACTAGCTGCAGTTACTGCTTAGGCATCCCTATCTATGCACCACTCCCGAGGCCATCCTCAGCTATGCTCCCTCTGCTAAGACTCCCTGCTGCTCAGCATAACCACACTTCAGCTCACATCAATGCCTTTCCTTGTCCTCTTCAAAACATCCCCTCTGAGACCATCAGCCACTCACTGGAACAGCTACTCCTAGACTGGGGTTCTTTCTACAGGTGCTCTGCTTGTCTACATAGATTTGTAACTGGAGATTCCATCTCTTCAACCACAGCCTCATTTTTCTCTTTTTCTCATTTTTCTCCTCCTTAACAAACTCTCTCAAACCTTCCACCTTCACCAACCAATTGCCCACCTCCTAGGGACGCCGGGTTCTCCACATTGCTGGAGACACCAAAAATTAGGAATTCAATCCTGTTCCCCTTAATGGCATCATCTCCTCTGCTTTTCTGATTGCGTTTCTGGCAAACCGCTGGGACAGATGGATGGTCAGACAGGGCAGGGACCTAGTCAGGGAGCATGAGGTGTTTATGAAGACAACAGGGCAACGTGGGAAAGCACTAACAACAGCACATGGATTCCCATGTCCAACCGTGGAATCTCAGTATAGATCTCCCAATCCTTGTTAACACTGCCAAACACAACTACGGGAATCGTTATCTACAGAAACGTAACAGGACTACAGTGACGAAAGGTTACAAAGCACATGTCTCATCTCTATGAACTTCCAGAACAAACCTCTGAAGTAACTATAGTCATTTGAAAGATGAGGAAACAGATTCAGGGACACCGGATAGTGGCCGAAATCATTTATTTAATGAGAAGAGCTCGGGAGCAAGTCACCCTGAGTCATCTGACCTCCTCCAGTGTCACCCCCATAACAATTCTAGGCCTATATTTGTTGACAGGGACCATCCAGGAGGCATACACTTGTTTCTAATGAGGTCAAGAGATGCTTGGAGAAGGGAAGGCAGAAAGTCACACAAGGCAGAAGAGGGGAACACTATTACATTCATTAAAAAAATCCTTACAGTGACTTGTTTATCGTCCTTGATAAAGATGAGAACAAGTGTTGAAATAATTTATTTATGATGTATAACAGTTTAATGGAGTATAAAGTAGACTCTCTTTTTTACAGTTAGTGGGGTTCTTAATGTTGCCATATGCAGACTGAGCCTGTATCCTACTCATCCAGACTTTTGACAGAAGCATCAATTTTCTAAATTGTTCTCTAACAACTACAAGAAAGAAAATCACTCTCAGTGTTAATAATTGCAATTCTCTGAAGATACTAAAGAACCCACTATAATTTCACATCGTTGAATCCTGTGGCTTTATACATCAGAAGAATTTTCAGACAGTTTCTCCTGTGTGCTTTTAATATTAAAAGAAGATATCTATATGAAATACATTGAAGAGCTAAAAATGATATGATGGGATCCAGACTAGTATTACAGACTTGAAAGTGCTGTACGACAACATCCATAAAACATGAAGAGAGCAAAACACATCACACAAATGTCCTCTGAAAAAGCAAACAAGTACTTCTCTTTGTTCATAATGACAACAGGAAGAGTTAGCTAAATGAAGTTCACAGGTGAACCTCAATAAATAACAAACTGATGTTATTTATTAATAACAAAACCCACATTACGTATGATGTCTACTGCCAGGCATCTGATTGGCTGCAAGGGTCACAAAACTTCCAGACATGCAAGAGTGATAAACGGTTTAGTAGCAAATAGCGAGAAGAGACTCTAGCAAACAATAAGAGAAGAAAAGAGAAAGGATAAGGAATAAGCATGAATAGATCCTTAAAGAATAAACTACCAAATATCTAAAGTAATATTAGGAGCACAAAAATTTCTATTTACATATACATTCCAAATACTACATGAAGGTATTTCAAGGCACAAAGAATAACCAAGGGTCTCAAGTATGAAAATACTTAATGAAAAGAGACTAATATTCATTGTGAAGAAGAGATGAATTGTATCAATAAAGAAACTTTAAAAAATAATGGCCATGACTAGGGAATTGCCTTGATAAATTTTTTAAAGTATAAATCTACAATTTAGATAATGTGATATTAGTTCAAGAATTGGCAAATACAGCAGACAAACAGAATTCAACACCAGAAACAGCCTTAATTCTACATTAGAACTTGGGTATGAAATAGCCAAGATATCTCTGTGGAGAATGGATACATTATTTATTTTAAAAACTGCTACTGGCAAAACTGTCTAGAAAAACTTCATACCATATGCCAAAATAAATACAAGAATGAATAAAAACTTCACTGTAAAAAACTCAGAACAAAGTAAAAAATAAAATAAAACTAATTAAATCTTATAGACAGACAGACCTTTCTAAGCATATACTCACTATAAAAAGTGATAGATTTGACTTTCTAAAAATTGAAACAAATTTTTTTTAATGTTTATTATTTTGAGGGGGAGTGCAGAGAGAGGGAGACCCAGAATCCAAAGCAGGCTCCAGGCTCTGAGCTGTCAGCACAGAGCTGGAAGCAGGGTTCAAACTCCCAAACTGTGAGATCATGACCTGAGCTGAATCAGACACTTAACCGACTGAGCCACCCAGGCACCCCATAAACATAAAAATATTTGTAAATCCTGTAAAAAAGGTTATGAACGGGCAATTCAAATTAGCAGTGTGTGTATAAAAACAAAAACATTCAAATATACCCTTTGACCCAACAAATTTGCTTCTAGAAATTTATCAAAAAAAACAGAAAATACATCATGGATATTTGCAAAGATTTAGCCCACGGGTACGTTCTCCTATCTTTGTTGATAAAATTTAATAAAACAGGAACAACATCCAAAAATAAGGAAATGGTCAAATATCCAAACTATACATCCATGAAAAGACTCCCACAGAAAAGTAATAATGTAGAAAAAATATGCACAACCTATTTCTGCATTAAAAAAGATTTTATAATAGTAATACAATATGAGCCCTAACCTGTACCCTTCTGCCCCACATGCACACTCCCCAAAAGTTTGTGTGTGTGTGTGTGTGTATGCATATGTATGTCTGCATATATAATGGCAAAAAACAGGAACCATACATAAAATATTAACAGTAGTTAGTCTTCAGGAGTGGTAGGGTATGGATATCTTGCTTTTTCAATATCATCGGTACAAATGTTTTACAATAAACATTTGGTTTTGTTTTATGTTGATGTAATCATCTATATATTACATAATTGTCTTCCAAAATGGAAGCCTACTCTAAACGTTCTTTTGTTGAACTCACTCCTTATCAAGACAGAGAATTTCTTCATTAACTTTATAGACAGTTCCTGTAACTTAATTCTCTTAGCTTACGAAAATTTGTCAGTTGATTTCCTTGGTTTTCTAGGTACAAAGCCTGCAAATAAGGGACATTTTACTTCTTCTATGTTTTCTCTTCCATTTTTTGCTCTTACCTAATAGTACTGGTTAGTACTTCCGGAACAAAATAAATAATGGACATCCTATGCTGCTCCTGACTTTAACGGGAATGCTTCTTTTAAATCACCATTAAGAATCACAATGGCATCTTGGATTTTAGGGGTTTCTTTCAAAATCAATTTTTAAAAAGGCTCATCTTAAGAGCATACACTGTTGCCTCAAACTAAAAGGAATTAATTAAATATGCACAATAATGTAAAATTAACCTGAAATAACACTTTCCAAATAAGGCATGGTATTCCAGAACTCTATATTTTGTGTCAAAGGAATATAACACAGTAGATTAAATTTCTTCAATACTGTGTGTATATTAACACACACATACACATCTGTCTCTACACAAACGCAAACACACACACACACACACACACACACACACACAGACACACACACACACACACACACACACACACACCCCAAAGGGGTTGTCAAGCCCCTAAATGAATTCCTGTATTTTACTGAAAGTTAAAATAATACACGTTAGTAAATGACCTCAAACTTCTTTTCTTTAAAAGTGATGTAGGGGCGCCTGGGTGGCGCAGTCGGTTAAGCGTCCGACTTCAGCCAGGTCACGATCTCGCGGTCCGCGAGTTCGAGCCCCGCGTCAGGCTCTGGGCTGATGGCTCAGAGCCTGGAGCCTGTTTCTGATTCTGTGTCTCCCTCTCTCTCTGCCCCTCCCCTGTTCATGCTCTGTCTCTCTCTGTCCCGAAAATAAATAAACGTTGAAAAAAAAAATTAAAAAAAAAAAAAAAAGTGATGTAAATGAAGAAAAGGGAAGAGACCGAAAGAAAACATGCAAGAGCAGGCTGGACACATAATGTTAACATGAAGAGTAAGCAATCATTCGTCTAACACTCAAAGATGTAAATTCAAGCTGCATTAATAAAATTTGTTTTAAAAGAACTTTTAAAAAGAAAAATTAAGCTGTTTAGATAACTACTGAAGATGCGCTAAAATGTAGACCACTGACACTAGGCACACAAAAAGTGCTCACAATATCTTCTGAATTAAATTTGAAACCACAATCTATACCAGTCAGCAACTATACTAATAAGCACAGGAGATTCTATGATGCATAATCTTCAGAGGGCAGACTTACAAAGGTCACATAAACATTTTTATGGAAAATGATAAACAGAACCATCTGTATACACCCACTATCCAAAGAGCCACCAGGAATTATAAAATGGGTAAAAATAGGTATTACATCCAACACTGATAAGTTATACTGATGATTACTATATTTGGTCTTGATAAGATATGTTCAGTTACCCATAGGAGAATAATTTGACTAAAAACTTTGGTTGGCCTTTTTTTGGGGAAAGAAAACAATGAGAAATTCAAGAGTATCTCAATATTTTTGGAATGTACCTGATTTGCCGAAAATCAGCACCAAAGAGGGCCTGGAACAGGGTAGCCACTCATTAAATGTTTTTTGGAATAAAAATCAGCCCATTTTAGAGCCTTATGATTGGAACATCACTTAAAACTCTTCTTGTGACCTTGGTCAGTTTGGCTGGGAGGCTGAGTTCATACTGGACTTTCATGTCATTTAAGGCTTCACTCTGTTGGAAATGCCAAAGGCTAAATTTATTCCAACAGGTCAGAATTAACTCCAAGAATTTAACGACTGATTCCATATTCTAATTTTATAAATATACACGCAGAGTAAAAATTTGTATATATCAAGCTAAGGTCTAAAGTGAGAGGATTCTGGGGTGCCTGGGTGACTCAGTCGGTTGAGCATCTGACTTTGGCTCAGGTCATGATCTAACTGCTCAGGAGTTCAAGCCCCGGGTCAGTCTCTGTGCTGACAGCTCAGAGCCTGGAGCCTGCTTCGGATTCTGTGTCTCCCTCTCTCTCTGCCCCTCCCCTGCTGGCACTGTCTCTCTTTCTGTCTCTGTCTCTCTCAAAAATAACCATTAAAAAAAATTTTTTTAATAAATAAAAGTGATAGGATTCTATTTCAGTGCAAACTTATCTCTCTTATTAGTGTGCTTACAGCCTGATACATATATTTTATTGTATAAATGGATGAGTGAATAAATGAACAAATTAACATTATAATCTGTTTAGATAATGTCTTTAATGAGAAGAAATGTCTGAATTGTATGTTCTTTTGTTTTTGAATGTTCAAACCCACAATAACCTTTATACCACCATCTTAAAACTTTTACCAAGCTACGTTTTATCAGTTGTCTATTCTACAAAAGAATGTACACAAATCAGCATTCTTTTTGCCAAACAAGAACCACTTTTACCCATTCTTGAGACATGAGCTACTGAGTATTTATAAGATAGACCACTCTATTAAAATACTAGAAAATCTAATGAACACTGTTGCTTTTTATATAAAATTAATGTTTTAAAACAAGCTGACAAAAAAATAACTTAATAAAATAACTTCCTTACTTCACTACTATTAGTGCTTTAAATTTATTATGTAGTATCATAGTTGAAGACATAATTTTATTAATCAAAAGTTAAATGAAACAAACCACGTAGCACAAATAACCAGAAACAAAGGGTACGTTCGTTATCTCAATATTTAAGCACGCCTATTTGGCTTTTGTACTAATTTATTTTCCTTCCTGCTTCCTTACCAAAGCAAATTCAATAGTATTTTCACTTTATTTTAAAACTTTACACAAGAAGTTCAGGGAAAGAAAAGAAAAACAAACGAAAAATCTCTGGTGGCATTAAGAATGCAAAATAGTTTTGGGCGCCTGGGTGGCTCAGTCAGTTGAGCATCTAAACTTCAGCTCAGGTCATGACGAGTTCGAGCCCCTTGTTAGTCTCTGTGCTTACAGCTCAGAGCCTGGAGCCTGCTTCGGATTCTGTGTCTCCCTCTCTCTCTGCCCCTCCCCCACTCGCACTCTTGAGTCCCTCAAAAATAAAAATAAATATTAAAAAAATTTTAAAAGAATGCAAAAGTTTCTAAAATTAGAGCCTTAAAAACTTGAGATATCAAGTTCAAAACAAATAGGGAAATGAGAACCATAGTTTTAAGTTTAAATAAAGACCATTAAGTTTTACATTTAATAGATATAGAAAGACTCAAACGTTTAGTGTAACTGCTGAGCACTTCAATTTATTTTTGAAAGTTGTATTTTCCAAGCAAAGTAAATTGATAGTGCACTAAGTATATCATTTATTTGACGGTGTTAAAATAATATCATTGCATTTGATAATATGGAACTACATGATGATTATGTTTAAGATAAGCACAAAAACCTGACGGCCAATTTTCAAATGTTAAACTGTAAAAGAAAAAAATCTATCAGGTACCCAATTTATATAATTAAACATTGAGTAAAGTTTGATTTCTTCTGGTGTGTGTCAGTTTAATTACTATATTTCAAATATGACATACAGATTATCAGTAAAAACTCCAAAAGGACTATCATCATAAAATAAAACTGTGACAGTGCTCCCCCAAACAGTCACAAAACACAGCCCTTAGGAAAAAGACATAGGGGCAAATCCAAAGGTAAGAGGATAGATAAATACACAAATTTTGTAATGTGATTATCAAATAATAAAACTAATATTTTAAACAAACATACACATCAGGCTGAGAGATCCTATTTTGGAACTTCCTTCCTAGCCTTCCAAAAACTCCAGAAAATTGGTCTAATTACTTTACAGTTACTCCTTGTATCGAATTGAAAATATTATTACAGTTCTATCACCCAATAGCCTTGATTCTAAATGACTTCAGCCCGTTCCCAAAATATCAAATCTATTCTCAGCTGATGAAGATTTATCACTTTGGAGGATATTCAAAGGATGTGCTTTTAAAGGCAATTCTTGGAAGAAGGGAAAAAAAGGAAAAGAAAGAAGGTGGTGGGGCAGGGCAGGGGAGGATGGGGCAAGACTTTGAGCAGGGCAGTTGTAACAGAATCAATACAACAGCTTCAGGGAGGCTCTGTAGAAGGAAAAACACTTACTGTGTGATTTCAGTTTATTTTTAAACAATTCTCATTACATGCCAGTCATACTTCTACAGGCATGAATTGGTTGACAGTGGAGACTCTTCTGTATTTACATGACCAACAATGATACCAAATTCAAGAAGAAAAATTTTCTATGGGAAATCAGTCACTAACGTTCAAAAAACATACGTCTACTCAACATAATGTATAAGTGGCTTTTTTACTTCAAGATTTTTTTCCTCCATTTCACAACTGACAATTGACTTTCTCACAGCTAAAACTTTAAAATGGCAAAACAAATTTTGAAGACATTTTCTGTAATTAAAAACGGCTGCTTAGATGCTGAGAGAGAATTTTTCAAGAATAATGTTGCTTTTCACTTTTCCCTTCAAAGACTCAAATGAAAGAGAAATGAGTTGAAATCAAGTGATTAGAATTCCATTTCGTCCATCACCCCTTTTCAAAATTTCTTTAAAGAATCTAAATTTTACTGACAACTTTTTATCACTATAATATCTAGGAAAATAATAGTATTTGGTGTTTTCAAAAGAATATATGTAATCAAAAAGTCAATGTGATTTATAATCGCAAAGGAGTTGTCAAAGAATGTTAAATACCTAAATACTTCTTAAATTGGCTTCACATCAGAAAGCTCAAGCAAGTATCAGTCTTGAAGACCTTGTAATTTTGGCAGACTGATAACTCCTCATAATATCCATCTCACCTTTATCGATAGTTGGGCCTCTGATGTTTAGCTTGGCTCATTATCATGGGGGATTGGCACATAGGGAGAGGGGGTATTTCCTAGCTTCCTTTGATGCTGGATGGGGACTAGTAAGTAAGTTCTGACCAAAGTAGTATCTGTACCTTGCAGGACTCATCCTAGTCGAGAAGGGATATATCCCTACTTCCCCTCTGCCCCTGACACTGTCCCATTGTATGGAACGTGAAAATGTGCTTTCTTAGACCCTATGGATGAAGACTAACCATAAACATATACTAATATAAAATTTAAAATTGCAAGTTCCATATTTTAGTGAGCCTATACTTATTTGCCTAAGTAGTGTAACAGTAATTGTTGCAGAATGTAAAAATGTATGTGATATCCTCCAGAAATGGATAATACCTTTCCCAATTCAGTCAAATGGCTTTAAATTTTAAGTAGTCTCATTTAAAAAAAAAAAAATCTAGAACAATGTACAAATGACCTCAAAAAGTATCAATATTTCAAATAAATTTTGAAGAACTCATATCTTAGAGTAATTCAAATAAGTCTTAAGACCTTTGAAAATCAAATTCTTTGATTCTGAAGGACCAAGAAAAGGATACAGAAACAACAGGGTCTCCCCAAAGAGGTGTAAGATTTCAGTATAGGTAAGACTACAAAAATCACCCCAGGAGGCAGAGAAGAATTAAAACAATATTCAATAAAAGGACTTAAAAGACAGATCCAACTCAGAAGCCCCAGCCCTTCCAATTGGCACCTGCACAAACATGGCCATATCTGAGTTCCTCCTGGAGGGTCTCAATTTTGCTTTGAGAAATAGGTAACAGGTCCCCAGTCTACTTCACAGTGCTGTTGTAGACATTAAGTATGGAAAGAACATTTTATAAATGGATCCAAAAAACGATCCTTTGCAAATATAAGGAACTATTATTCAAATAGCTATGTGTACATGCTAAAATACACACTGGCTTTCATTTTTAAAAAGTAAAGAAAGTCATTTGTTTAAAAAAAAAAACACGTCACTGTAAATGCATTCATATTTAAAAATCTAATAAAGATCTCCTCTCACCTGCACTTGGCATTTCAGGAAAAAGATGGCTTAATTTGCTGCTCTGAAGATTTCCCCCTCACAACTAAATAAATAACAAGGCTAATACTTACCAGTATTATGTAAAAATGACATACAACCAACAAAACATTTCTCATCTTATAAGATAAGAAAAACATTGATTCCATGATTGATCATAAAACAGAATGTGAAAGACAACCAAAGGACCATCCAAACACAGATCAGAAAGCCTAGGGTGGCAGTAAGGGGGCTAAGAAACCCCACAATTTTTTAAGTTTAGATTTTTATTTAAAAATTTGTTTTGTTAATTATTTTCCAATGTCTGAAAAAATAATTCCCAGATAGTACATTAAATGTTGTCAATTGTGGTACACTGTATAATATGTTGCTATGTGGTTTCTCCATTTTATCAAAATTACATTTGAGAGAATGAAAACCATTTGTCTACATTTAAAATTCCTCATCTCTACAACTCAATATTTTTCCTTGATGCATTCTAAATGCCCTAGTAGAAATTATTTTGAAAAGAAACCATTAAAGGTATGCTAATGACTCTGAATTGTGACAGATGCTGTGGAAACAGGCCTGTTGGCTGAGGCACAGCACCATTAACTATCTATCATAAAGTACTCTGGACTTGCTCATTTATTACTGCTGCGTTGCTCAAGGGGGGAGAAAAACAGCAAGAGTTTCTCTTTCTGAGGCAAAAATCATAAGCCACTCACTTATTCTAATGTCATGATCCCCACTGTTTGTCTGCATGATAATTAGGAAAATCAGAAGTAATGAAATATTGCTTTAACAACGTGATTGGAATTAAACCATTAAAAAGGCCAAGGAGAAAGCTCCATGTACTTACTAACTGGTGAGTCTCCAACACTAAACACCCACTGCAGGCAAAACATATCCTAATTCCTAGGAGTGAATCAAGGTGTGGAATTGCAAGCCTCACAGGGAGGTGCGGGGGCGGGGGGGGAAGAGAAGAATTAAGGAGGAGGAGTGGAAACAACACATCGTTATTCAGAGAACCTTCCGTTACAACCTGTTAAGAATATTTGTTGATCACCCATTTTGAGAAGAAACACTGACCCAGCCACTGTGGGAATCAAGAAGTAGACCAGTGCGTTTTTACAAAGTGAATGCATGCATGTTAGCTCACTGGATCCTACCAAGAAGGCTATAAAGAAAATACCATGCTGCTTTTGGAAGAGAGGAAACTGAAGCGCAGCTACAAGCGAGGGGACTGACTCAGGATATCTCAGGCTCATTAGCTGAAGCGCCCAGAGGTCAGGTCTTCTGTCTTTAAGGCCAGTACTCTTTTCTCAAAGACCGAATACGAAAGAAGTGATGTGAAGCGGGGTGGGACGAGAGGTAGGAAGGGTGGGGATAGCTTCTTTAAATCTCTACAAAAATATGAAGACTATGACTACTGTATAACATGTTTCAGATAGCTGTTACAGTCACATTACATGGAAGACGCTTGAAAACGGATATGGGCACCCAGGCCTTGGCGCACCCAACCAACAGCCTTGTTCAGCTTACACAAAAGGCTATTCGACCACAGGGCTGCCAGGTACCAACAAGAGGAGGAGAGGGCCTCGTTTCTCTCACCTCCATCAGTTGTTCACAATGAAGCCTGGACATATAAAATCCTGTGTTTTAGACCTCATGAAGATAAAAAGCTTCTGCACTGCCAAGGAAACAATCAACAAAACTAAAAGGCAACCAACGGAATGGGAAAAGATATTGCAAATGACATATCGGACAAAGGGCTAGTACCCAAAATCTATTAAGAGCTCACCAAACTCCACACTCGAAAAACAAATAATCCAATGAAGAAATGGGCAGAACACAGGAATAGACACTTCTCTAAAGAAGACATCCGGATGGCCAACAGGCACATGAAAAGATGCTCAACGTCGCTCATCAGGGAAATACAAATCAAAACCACACTCAGGTACCACCTCACGCCAGTCAGAGTGGCTAAAATGAACAAATCAGGAGACTATAGATGCTGGCGAGGATGTGGAGAAACGGGAACCCTCTTGCACTGTTGGTGGGAATGCAAACTGGTGCAACTGCTCTGGAAAACAGTGTGGAGGTTCCTCAAAAAATTAAAAATAGATCTACCCTATGACCCAGGAATAGCACTGCTAGGAATTTACCCAAGGGATACAGGAGTACTGATGCATAGGGGCACTCGTACCCCAATGTTTATAGCAGCACTTTCAACAATAGCCAAATTATGGAAAGAGCCTAAATGTCTATCAACCGATGAATGGATAAAGAAATTGTGGTTTATATACACAATGGAGTAGTACGTGGCAATGAGAAAGAATGAAATATGGCCTTTTGTAGCAATGTGGCTTGAACTGGAGAGTGTTATGCTAAGCGAAATAAGTCATACAGAGAAAGACAGATACCATGTTTTCACTCTTATGTGGATCCTGAGAAACTTAACAGAAGACCATGGGGGAGGGGAAGGAAAAAAAAAAGTTAGGGAGGGAGCCAAAACATAAGAGACTCTTAAAAAACTGAGAACAAACTGAGGGTTGATGGGGGGTGGGAGGGAGGGGAGGGTGGGTGATGAGTATTGAGGAGGGCACCTTTTGGATGAGCACTGGGTGTTGTATGGAAACCAATTTGACAATAAATTTCATATTTAATTTCATATTTTAAAATGTTATTTTAAAAAAATAAAATAAAAATAAAATAAAATAAAATAATAAAATAAAATAAAATAAAATAAAATAAAATAAAATAAAATAAAATAAAATAAAATCCTGTGTTTTAAAAATGCACTTGCCCAGGTCCCACCCTGTAACCACCAGTCCACTCAGGCATTTATGTTTTTTACTAGCTTGACAGGGGACATGAGTGACCAGCCAGGCTTGGGAATCCTAGAGTCACAGCCCTTTCTACTGTACCTCCACACACACTTGGTAGAGAAAAGAGGTCGGAACAAAATTCACAGCTTTAAAAGTAAGCTACAGATTTTATAAGAGTTAAGTGAAGGGCAGGAAATGTAGTAAAGAATTAAACAATAAACAATCCTGTCCAGGAAGGTAATACCAAGCCTGAGAGATTTTTAACTACAGAAAAGGAAAGCACTCAAGACAGCCCTAAATGGATGGATGAGAAGTTCACTTTAACAGAGACAGACTACAATAAGCTCACACCATATAGTGTTTGCGGAGCAAAGGTGCTTGACAAAAGGTGTTATGACACCCCAAGCTCAAGTCTGTATTAACGATTTGCCATTGAAGTCCAAATTATAGACTGTAGTAAAACCAAATGCTCATTACCTGCAGAAAGATTCTAAGTGTCTCCCTTTTCATGGGAGTTGCCCCCTGGCATTCAAGAATAATGATAACCAGGGAGGTGGCAATAAAATACTGCACCTAAAGACCTTTGAAGTGTTCTAAAGAGGTCTTAACTTACGGTCATCTATAAAGTAGAAGTCAATGTGTCCATTATTTACTTATTCTAGAACCACATGGCAATAAATTCAATATTATTCAATACCTGAATTAATAATACCAATAGCTACATAGTCTACCCAGTGAAAAGGACTGTTTAAATGGCAAGTGCTTCATTTATATGTAAAAGCCCATGAATTAATGTCATCTGGACCCTTCATCAAGGACATCTGTCAGTGACACCTAGTCTATAAAAGAACCTTATAGAGTCTTCTACTCTACGTAACTTTTAGCAAACTTACTAAGTGATTATAACCTTCTCAAGTGCTTTGAGTTTAATATATTGCCAGGAGGTGTTCAAGTTTAATGGAGACTCTAAAGATACCAACCATAGCATGTAGGAACAGGGCCCTGTCACCTACTGGCCTCAGGGGTAGTGCCCCCCCCTCCCCCAGCTAGGTTCCCATGTCCTCTTAGATGAATGCAGCAAGGAGCATCACCCATGGTCATCCTCCACCTAACAGAACAGTCATTTCGCTGACCATAGCAGCCCAGAATGGGCATGAATTGCCATTATACCAAGATTTGGACTACTGAACGACCCAAAGGAGCCCCATCACGGCTGACTCTCCCTGGCCCAACTCTGCCTATTCAGATTGATTTCCTTCTGATAGCTAGCTACCCGGCTGGAAGGTTGCAACAGGGCTGCTCAGCTACTGATACCTATTGTGGATAGGAGAAACTCCATTCAGTGAGCATAACTGGGCTCCTACTGAGTGTAAAACTCTGTGTGAAAATGCAAGCATAAAAGGCAGGGTTCTCATCTGCCCTTCCCACCTCTACAATGGAACTGACATTCTAAAATGAGAGATGAACACACACTTGACCAGACCATACTTTACTCCAACAGGGAGTAAACGTTAAGAGTAGGGAGACCACATGTTCTGGTTTCCCTGGGATGTCCCAGTTCAAGTGTACTGTCCTCATATAATTAATTAATAGTGCCTCCTTCCACTTTCCCTGTTTAGATGATAAATTATAGGGTGGCCCTATTAATAAAAGAGCTATGAACAAAAGGTTTTAGAAATACAGAAAGACTGTGAATCATTTCTGAATTAGGAAATCAGGAAGGCTTTATAAAAGAGGTATTTATGCTGTACTTTGAAATGAAAGGCAAAATTTAAACGAGGGGACTCAGAGATAGGCGGAAAAGCAGAGGACAACATTGCAGGCAGAAGGACCAGCCTGAGTACGGTACAAGAAGCAAGGCACATCTGCTGCTTCTGAACCACTTACTAGTTGAACTACCTTATTTGGTAAATGGCAGTCCATATTATGGCTACTCTAAGTGTCCTGAGAGCAAGGATCCTGCTCAATCTGTGCTCCTCCAGCTCCGGACACAGCACCTACACAGAGGAGGTATACAAAACCTACCGGTTAATAATTACATGTTGCGATTCAACTGAATGAAGTGGGGCACGCACCATCACGTTAACCTGCCATATTACACAGCTCTGGCTACAACCCTAGCACTTTTGGCTGGCCCTGTAGTTTAGGAGAACATACAGGAGACTGCGGGGCCTAGAGAACCCATACCTCTGTGGAGACAGGGTCAGAGGTTATCGTGAGGCAACATCCAGGGACAAATTACTGAGAAATGGCTGAAAGGTGAAAGTAAATGACAGTGCCAACATGATGTCACCTTAGCCCTCCCTTGTGCCACCTTTTGCATCTCAACAAAATAGGGACTCTGCCATGCTCAGAAACAAGAGGAGCCTTCACCTGCAGGCCCAACTGCATATCAGGTAGAGTTCTTAACAGTCCATGAAGTCCTGCCCAGAAAGGCCAAAAGGCTAGCAGCAGCCCTTAAGACCAAAGAACGAGATCCCCCAGGGAGAAGGATTTCTGCCTCCAGACTGCCACATCAACACTCCCCTGGGTCTCCAGTCTGCTCCCCCACCCTGAAGATTCTGGTTTATGCCTTTTCCTTTGTTTTATTTCTTAAATTCCACATATGAGTGAAATCGTATGGTATTTGTCTTCTCTAACTTGTTTTGCCAGCATTATACTCTCTAGATCCATCCATGTCATAACAAATGGCAAAATATCACTTTTTTGTGGCTGAATAATATTCCACCATATATATAAAGAAATACAGAAGTGAGATTACTGGACTATAGGGTAGTTCTATTTTTAATTTTTTGAGGAACCTCCATACTGTTTTCCACAATGGCTGCACCAGTTTGCATTCCCACCAACAGTGCATGAGGGTTCTTTTTTTCCACATCCTTAACAACACTTGTTTCTTGAATTTTTAAATTTAGCCATTCTGATGGGTTTGAGGGGATATCTCATTGTGGTTTTGATTTGCATTTCCCTGATGATGAGTAATGTTAAGCATCTTTTCATGTGTCTGTTGGCCATCTGGATGTCTTCTTGGGAGAATGTCTATTTAGGCCTTTAGTCCATTTCTTACTTGCATTTTTTTTTTTTTTTTTTTTTTGGTGTTGAGTGGTATAAGTTGATTATATATTTTGGATACTCACCCTTTATCAGATTAGTCATTTGCAAATATCTTACCCCATTCAGTAAGTTATCTTTTAGTTTTGTTGGTTCTGCTGTGCAGAAGCTTTTTGATGTAGTCCCAATACTTTATTTTTGCTTATTTTCCCTTTGCCTCAGGAGACATATATCTAGACAGATGTTGTTACAGATGATGTCAGAGAAATTACTGCCTGTGTTCTCATACAGGATTTTATGGTTTCAGGTCTCACATTTAGGTCTGTAATCCATTTTGAGTTTATTTTTGTGTATGGTTATAAGGAAGTGGTCCAGTTTCATTCTTTTGTCTATGGCTGTCCAGTCTTCCCAGCACCATTTGTTGAAGAGCCTGTCTTCCTCTCATTGCATATTCTCACCTCCTCTGTTAAAGATTAATTGACCATGTAATCATGGTTTGATTTCTGGGCTTTCTATTCTGTTCCATTGATCTATGTGTCTATTTTTGTGCCAGTACCATATTGTTTTGAGGACTACAGCTTTGTAATATAACTTTAAGTCTGGAATTGTGATGCCTCCAGCTTTGTTGTTCTTTTTCAGGATTGTTTTGGCTATTCAGCAACTTCTGTGGTTCCATACAAATTTTAGCATTGTTTTCTCTAGTTCTGTGAAAAATTATGGTGTTATTTTCACAGGGATTGCATTAATCTGTAGGATTGCTTTGGGTAGTATAGACATTTTAAACAATATTTGTTCTTCCGATCCATGATCATGCAATGTCTTTCCGTTTATGCCATCTTCAATTTCTTCATCCATGTTTTAGTTTCCAGAGTACAGGTCTTTCACCTCTTTGGTTAAATTATTTCTAGGTATTTAAGTGTGGTGCAATTTTTAAAACATGTTTTCAAAAACAATGTCATCTGACCCAATTATCAAGTTGTTCAAACTCCAAACATAAAAGTAAAAATTCCCTGAATAATGACAAAAACACTCCATAGGTATAAGGTGGCACGCACGTGCACACACGATCAAGAGACTGAATTACAGCATGAAATACGGAGTTCACTATTTTTATTCCTTTTTTGGTTAACTCCTCTCTTTCCCTAATCTGCAAGTATTTCAGGCCTCAGCATTAAGCATGATATACCAATTATTCCTACCAACAGTAAGGCCATTAGGGAAGGGATTTCTCTTTTTGTATGTTTTGATATATCCCCAGCATATAAACTACAGTGCGGAGCACAGAGTAGGCTCTCAATAAATAATTCTTGAATAAAGAGAAATGCAGATGGAACACACATACCTACAGACAGATCTACATATGAGATAAAGAAAACGTTCACTCTTGATCAACCCATGAGCATTGGTTGTGATAGGCAAGTTATGTTTTAAATTATAAGAGCTTTATAAAAATTCCACATGAGTACAATAAAATGTCGTTATAATCATGGAATGAGGTCTATCAATGATCATTATTCAATTACCATATATCTGCCTCTGTTCAAGGTAAAACAGAAGCCAGTGACATTTATTCACTACCAAAGTCGTTCTAATGGTGGCCTTGAATAACCGACAAATAATATGGACCTTTCCCCCATTATTAAGAGTGACTAGGGCATAAGGTTACCAGTTTCATAGTCTAGGAAGTTATAGTTCATCTTTGTCCAGCTACTTACGTCTCTTAAATGAGGAGGTAGGCAAATGGTGCCACTGAGAAAACCACCACGTAGGAGGAGAGACAGAGGTGCCTGGGTGGCTCAGGTGGTATAAGCATCTAGCTCTTGATTTCGGCTTAGGTCATAACTCACAGTTCGTGAGATCGAGCCCCAATTGAGCTCTGCAATGACAAGCTCGGAGTATGCTAGGGATTCTGATTCTCTCTCTCTCTCTCCTCTCTCCTCTCTCTTCTCTTACTCTATCCCTCCCTGACTTGCATGCACATGCTCACTTGCTCTCTCTCTCTCTCTCTCAAAATAAATAAAAATTTTTAAAAAATAAATAAAATAAAGGAGAGACAGAAGAGGTGATACAAAGATAAACGTGCATTCCCCTAGCTCTGTTGAAGAGTGATCTACCCTGGCCTTCTTATTCTCTGGCCTGCAATCTTCACAGCCTACCTGGAAATCACCACTGAAGATGATGAAAAACATCCCAGACAGGAAAACTAGAGATAGTGGAAACTGAGCTCACTGTCACTTTATCCCTAAGAGGCGTGGGCCTCTTTCTTCACAAATAGGAGGTTAGGTAGGGTGATTTCTATAGTTTCTTTAAGTTGTAACAAGAAGTACAGTGATCGTGCGAGACAATTTCACCTCTACCTGCACCAAGGCTGACTGGCCACTAAGACCGGGGGAAGGAAGGAGACAGAGCGCCATACAGCAGGTTCTGGGCAAAAGTGTGCAGTGGGCTGCAGCTCTGAATTGATGAGGCTCTCCCATCACAGGGCACGCCTTGCAGAGCACATCTCTCAATTTCCTTTCTTCAGGGACATGGCACAAGGGCTATTAACAGGACCGGCATCAGGATACCTGTCAAAGGCCCCAGGTGAGGAATTAATTACTTGGGTGAACTTACTATTGCATGTTTCAAAATCCAGTTTGCTGACCGCCTCGGAAGTTTACAGAGACTTACAAATGAACTAAACGGCCAAATTATTGCTTTCAAGTAAGAATTACATCTGCCAAAAAGAACACACATGTGGGACCTCTGGCCAAGGCATGCTCTTTCTGCAGGCCATCTATGTGGACACTGGAAAGTTACCTGAAAAGCTTTATGACCTGGAAGTGTGCTGGCATGACGCTACGACAGCTTGCTCGAAGTATCTCCACAAAAGGCAGGCATCCACCAGCACCAGACAAATGCAGACCAGGGCTGGGGTGGGAAGGACACAGCTTTTCTTGTCTTTTTGAGTCTTCTCTTTCCTTCCATTTATAGAACTCTTTCAAAAGCAATTCGTTAGGGGAGCCTGGGTGGCTCAGTCGGTTAAGCATCCGACTTCCGCTCAGGTCACGATCTCACGGTCCATGAGTTCGAGCCCCGCATCGGGCTCTGTGCTGACGGCTCGGAGCCTGGAACCTGCTTCTGATTCTGTGTCTCCCGCTCTCTCTGCCCCTCCCCCACTCATGCTGTCTCTCTCTGTCTCAAAAATAAATAAACATTAAAAAAAAAGCAGTTCATTAATGACTGAAGAGATCTTTTTTAAAAAACTGTATATAATAAACACATATTCAATTCAGAGAATCAGATAAACACAAAAAGTGTTTTAAAAATAGAAAAAATCAAAAAGAAAATATCCTATAGCAAGCTGTCTGCGCAGATACAGATTAGAAAGAGCATGAGGACTTGTATGGTATTAAATATCATATTGTAACATGTCCATGATATTAAAGATCTTTTGAAACTTTATTTTGAAGACTGAAAAATAAAAATTGACACATTCTTCTTTAGACATGTTAATGTATTCCATCAGTGACAAGCAAGTTTTACTCTACAGTCACTCAAATATGTTCTGAACTTTATTATAAGACCACTAACTATTCCTCTTTAT